>NC_060140.1:93447584-93768298 GCF_021461385.2 Schistocerca piceifrons
AGGACACCCGCAAGCACACAGAAGCGCCGCAACGTGGCGTGGCATGGACTCGAGTAAAGCCTGAAGTAGTGCTGGAGGGAACCATGAATCCTGTAGGGCTGTCCACAAATCCGTAAGAGTACGAGGGGGTGAAGATCTCTTCTGAACAGCACGTTGCAAGGCATCCCAGATATGCTCAATAATGAAACTTCCTGGCGGATTACAACTGTGTGCCGGACCAAGACTCGAACTCGGGACCTTTGCCTTTCGCGGGCAGGTGCTCTACCAACTGAGCTACACAAGCACGACCCACGACCCGTCCTCCCAGCTTTAATTCCGCCAGTACCTCGTCTCCTACCTTCTAAATTTCACAGAAGCTCTTCTGCGAACCTTGCGGAACCAGCACTCATAGAAGAAAGGATATTGCGGAGACATGGCTTAGCCACAGCCTGGGGGATGTTTCCAGAATATGCTCAATAATGTTCGTGTCTGGGGAGTTTGGTGGCTAGTGGAAGTATTTGAACTCAGAAGATTGTTCCTGGAGCCCTCTGTAGCAGTTCTGTGGGGTGTCGTAGTGTGCTGCTGGAATTGCCCGTCGGAATGCACAATGGACATGAATGGATGCAGGTGATCAAACAGGGTGCTTACGTATAGGTCACCTGTCAGAGTCGTATCTAGACATATCAGGGGTCCCATATCACTCCAACTGGCTCAAAATGGTTCAATGGCTCTGAGCACTATGGGACTTAACAGCTGTGGTCATCAGTCCTCTAGAACTTAGAACTAATTAAACCTGACTAACCTAAGGACATCACACACATCCATGCCCGAGGCAGGATTCGAACCTGCGACCGTAGCAGTCGCGCAGTTCCGGACTGAGCGCCTAGAACCGCTAGACCACCGCGGCCGGCATCACTCCAACTGCAGACGCCCCACACCACTACAGAGCCTCCACCAGCTTGAACAGTCCCCTGCTGAGATGCTGGGTCCATGGATTCACGAGACTGTCTCCATACCCGTACACGTCCATCCGCTCGATACAATTTGAAACGACACTCGTCCGACCAGGCGGTCCAGGCGAGACGTAAAGCTTTGTGTCGCGCTGTCAACAAGGGTACATGAGTGGGCCTTTGGCTCCGAAAACCCATATCGATGATCTTTCGTTCAATGTTTCGCACGCTGACATTTACGGGTGGCCCAGCATTGAAATCTGCAGCAATTTGCGGAAGGGCTACACTTCTGTCAGGTTGAACGATTCTCTTCAGTCGTCGTTGGTCCCGTTCTTGCAAGATCTT
The DNA here is from genome assembly GCF_021461385.2 of Schistocerca piceifrons. Classification (NCBI taxonomy): domain Eukaryota; kingdom Metazoa; phylum Arthropoda; class Insecta; order Orthoptera; family Acrididae; genus Schistocerca; species Schistocerca piceifrons. Next base: position 93,448,859 of record NC_060140.1, read on the forward strand.
TTTCCTGCCCCAGCGATGTCGGAGATTTGATGTTTTATTTGATATTCACCGTACACTCGTGAAATGATCGTACGGAAAAATCCCCATTTCATCCCTACCTCGTAGATGCTGTGTCCCATCACTCATACGCCGACTATAACACTACGTTCAAACTCCCTTAAATCTTAATAATCTGCCAATGTAGCAGTAGTAACCGATCTAACAACTGCTGCAAACACTTGTCGTCTTATACAGGGCTATTACAAATGATTGAGCGATTTCATAAATTCACTGTAGCTCCATTCATTGACATATGGTCACGACACACTACAGATACGTAGAAAAACTCATAAAGTTTTCAGGTTTCTGCCGCCAGAGCGCTCGAGAGCGCAGTGAGACAAAATGGCGACAGGAGCCGAGAAAGCGTATGTCGTGCTTGAAATGCACTCACATCAGTCAGTCATAACAGTGCAACGACACTTCAGGACGAAGTTCAACAAAGATCCACCAACTGCTAACTCCATTCGGTGATGGTATGCGCAGTTTAAAGCTTCTGGATGCCTCTGTAAGGGGAAATCAACGGGTCGGCCTGCAGTGAGCGAAGAAACGGTTGAACGCGTGCGGGCAAGTTTCACGCGTAGCCCGCGGAAGTTGACGAATAAAGCAAGCAGGGAGCTAAACGTACCACAGCCGACGGTTTGGAAAATCTTACGGAAAAGGCTAAAGCAGAAGCCTTACCATTTACAATTGCTACAAGCCCTGACACCCGATGACAAAGTCAAACGCTTTGAATTTTCGGCGCGGTTGCAACAGCTCATGGAAGAGGATGCGTTCAGTGCGAAACTTGTTTTCAGTGAGGAAGCAAAATTTTTCTTAATGGTGAAGTGAACAGACACAATGTGCGAATCTGGACGGTAGAGAATCCTCACGCATTCGTGCAGCAAATTCGCAATTAACCCAAAGTTAAAGTGTTTTGTGCAATCTCACGGTTTAAAGTTTACGGCCCCTTTTTCTTCTGTGAAAAAAACGTTACAGGACACGTGTATCTGGACATGCTGGAAAATTGGCTCATGCGACAACTGGAGACCGACAGCGGCTACTTCATCTTTCAACAGGATGGTGCTCCACCGCACTTCCATCATGATGTTCGGCATTTCTTAAACAGGAGATTGGAAAACCGATGGATCGGTCGTGGTGGAGATCATGATCAGCAATTCATGTCATGGCCTCCACGCTCTCCCGACTTAACCCCATGCGATTTCTTTCTGTGGGGTTATGTGAAAGATTCAGTTTTTAAACCTCCTCTACCAAGAAACGTGCCAGAACTGCGAGCTCGCATCAACGATGCTTTCGAACTCATTGATGGGGACATGCTGCGCCGAGTGCGGGAGGAACTTGATTATCGGCTTGATGTCTGCCGAATCACTAAAGGGGCACATATCGAACATTTGTGAATGCCTAAAAAAACTTTTTGAGTTTTTGTATGTGTGTGCAGAGCATTGTGAAAATATCTCAAATAATAAAGTTGTTGTAGAGCTGTGAAATCGCTTCAATGATTTGTAATAACCCTGTATAGGCGTTGCCGACCGCAGCGCTGTATTCTGCCTGTTTACGTATCTCAATATTTAAATACACATGCCTATACCAGTTTTTTTTGGCGCTCCACTGTATTATAGTATGTAAAATTCATAAACTGTATGGAAATATTCATCCAGCATATCAATAGCAGTCAAATTAGCGTTATATACAAATTAAGTAAAATGCCTGTAAAATTAATTGTACCATTATAATCAAGTAAAATATTTGCAACAAGCAGAAGACTACGAATATAAAAAAAGCTTGTGAATTACAAAAATTAAGACAGTCATTAAAACTAGAGATTTATTCGTATAATTTTTGTAAGAGTGACTACTAAATTGATACGTACAATGGCGGGCATTTGGCTGGGGCTGGTGTTCGGCTGTGTTCGGAAATAAGCCACGTGACATCCCTTCCTATTTTCAGTTTCTCGTCTTTATTTGTTTTGGCGCCATATTTGCCGAGGCACAGGTCAATACAAAGGAGTAGTAGCTAGTGCTAGTTGGAAATCAATCGGAGATGTGACGAGTGACCATCATGTTCTGCAATAACGACGTAAATCTCTGTAAGAATAATAGAAGAAAATATAGTGAAAATTAAACGAAGGAAGACAAACTTTATTTGAAGTGTTCGATAACAGACTTTGAAATCTTTGAATTGAGAACCCAGGAGAAAATTATGGAGGAACACAAACAAAGAGTATTAGTCTCAACATAAAGTGAAGATAAATATTTTATTATATTATTGTGGTTCCTCTTCTCAAATATATTTTTACCAGAATGAAAAATGCTTTGTAATAGCATAACAAGGACGAGTATGCCCTGGGCAGTTAGGAACAGCTTCAAAGACATTTTAATTGCATTGTTTGATTGTTACGTCTGTTCTTGGTACAATATTTTTCACATTTTGAATGAACACTCACAACACTGGTAATATTTTATAGTTATTATTTGTTACCGAACAGGTTTTCGACTGCTACGCTATAATCTCGTACAAAGATAAACGTGTGGAACAGTGAAAACTTTTTGGATCAAAGGTTTTAAACTAGTGCATCTACATATTATCTCCCTTTCCAGAGATGAAAAATGTTAGTTAGGAATAAAACAAGTGAGATTATTTTATTGTAAACACGATGTAAGATTGTTTAACTAAGATAAAATATGTGACACGTTAATTAATGAACTATAGACGAATTACAACAGTTGTAAATGGAAGAAAATAACTGAACAATAAACTTAGCAGATTAGTGAAGCAGCTGCCATTATACAAAGAATTTTTTTTTTATCACAACAAGAGAAATTACAGTATCTGAAATAAGGGAAAGTGGAGCATATGAGCAAGAGGGGTAATTTACAACATGGCCTGTATGGAATTATGAGTAGTATTTGCAGTTAGAGCTCATTCAGTACTAAGCTTGGGTTGATGGACATGTGTTTATTAATTTCCGTTATTTTAAGATGGTTCATCTTCCTTTCTTTATGGATGTAATGTAATAATTCATATTTCATCTTGTTACTTTGGTCTTCTTTAAGCAGGTGGTCTGCAAATGTAGTATCTTCTTTTCTAAGATTCCAGCTTCTGTGGTGTTCCTTCACTTGGGTACGTATTGCCCTTCCGGAGGTAGTTGAAAGAGGGGACTACACAAACGCAAATTCTACGTAAAATCTGATGTGGATTCCGTTTGGCGGTGAAATTTTATTCAATTTTAGCTATTTCAGCTGTTATCTTAACGCCACTGACGCTAGTATCTATATGACTCATATTTACAGCAGTGTGAAATATAAAATAAGCCTATACTCCTGGATAGTATTTTGTAAAGGAGCTCCTTCACGTTGCTCATTCTGTCGGATAAACGACTTTTTTTAACCCTTTCTGACCTAAATTTTTTCTGGAGGAAGGAAGATTTTTCTTTAGGCGGTAATGCTGTTAAATGATTTCTTAAAATGATTTTAGGTGCAAGATTTTAAAAAAAATTGTGCCATTTCCAAAACATTCTTTGAACAGTTGGCTTCATTTAATGGACCAATCACGAAATATTTTGTATTGTAATAAATAGTAAAATGATCGGTCAGTTTTTACCACGCAAAATAACAATAACAATATTCAATTATGCAGTGGAATACAGCGAACCAATCACGTCCGTACAGTCTAGTGGTCACGAGTCGCTGATATTTTCATAGTGATGCCTAACAGCTGGCAGCAATTGCGCTTGTGAAAAGGCTGAACATTCACAAATGTGTACCCCTGGTTTCCATTGGGAAAAATACTTCCGTTGCAGCTAACACGTAAGACATAGTAAAAGTTATGTACACAATTGTAGCCAGAGGGTCTGAAAGGTTTAGAAAAGAATAATAGCTAACGCATGAAGTGGTGACAACTGACTATGTAAGCATACCTTTCATCCATCGGGAGGGGGAGGGGGGACACACGGTCACTGTCACATACAAGGAGGACAGCAGAATTGTTTTAAATCCTTGATATTCTTCTGCTGCAAAATCTTAGAACATATTCTGAGCTCAAACGTAATGACGTATCTCGGATTGAATGACGACCTGCAGATCAACCAGCATGGATTCAGAAAAAATCGGTATTGCAAAATCCGACTCGCGTTTTTCTCACAGGACATCCTGAAACAAGTAGAACAATGTGGAGAGGTGGATGGTATATTTCTTGGCTTGTGAAAAGAATTTGACTCGCAAGGAGACCACGCGGCAACTGGATTTTTGTAATTTCTTATGTGTCTAGTATGTGAAGCTCAGAACTTAAATATCAATCTCCCAAAGCAATTCGGTGCAACTCTGAAAAATTCTAGACGAATGGACTTTGTAGTTACCGAGCGCCTATAATACCATAAAGATAGCTCGATTTTTTGACAGGCAGCATGGCCTTTTGCCATGTGGCAAGGGTTCGATTTCTGGTAGATAGAAAGTTTTAAACAAAGATGCATGTTCAACGAGCATTTCTGTGAAGCGTAAAATACATAAAGATGAAAAAAATAGTCGCGCTCGAGACTTGTAATCACTAGTTCCAGTGTCGTTCCGTTATTTTTTCAGTTCTTTTTCCAGTCTGTTCGGAAATTTACATCATTTAATTATAGAATTAATGGAATACATGCAAATTAACACACATGTAACTGTTATTTTTATGAAAATTCACGATTATTGTTTCTAATTACGTATGGCACACAAAAATCCAGTTTTCATTGCAGGTATAAATTCTTCTATCTTTTATATAAGATTTTTAATAAAGATTGTCTGAATTAAAAAAAAACTATTACAAATTAATTATTTTCATCTTATTGACTTTAGGCTTCACGGAAATGTTAGTGAAAAATGAACATTTGTGTAAAAATACGAACCCAGGCCGTCAACGCGGTAGGTGAGCATTTTACCTTTTTTTTTTTTTTTGGTCATCAGTCTACTGACTGGTTTGATGCGGCCCGCCACGAATTCCTTTCCTATGCTAACCTCTTCATCTCAGAGTAGCACTTGCAACCTACGTCCTCAATTATTTGCTTGACGTATTCCAATCTCTGTCTTCCGGTACAGTTTTTGCCCTCTACAGCTCCCTCTAGTACCATGGAAGTCATTCCCTCATGTCTTAGCAGATGTCCTATCATCCTGTCCCTTCTCCTTATCAGTGTTTTCCACATATTCCTTTCCTCTCCGATTCTGCGTAGAACCTCCTCATTCCTTACCTTATCAGTCCACCTAATTTTCAACATTCGTCTATAGCACCACATCTCAAATGCTTCGATTCTCTTCTGTTCCGGTTTTCCCACAGCCCATGTTTCACTACCATACAATGCTGTACTCCAGACGTACATCCTCAGAAATTTCTTCCTCAAATTAAGGCCGGTATTTGATATTAGTAGACTTCTCTTGGCCAGAAATGCCTTTTTTGCCATAGCGAGTCTGCTTTTGATGTCCTCCTTGCTCCGTCCGTCATTGGTTATTTTACTGCCTAGGTAGCAGAATTCCTTAACTTCATTGACTTCGTGACCATCAATCCTGATGTTAAGTTTCTCGCTGTTCTCATTTCTACTACTTGTCATTACCTTCGTCTTTCTCCGATTTACTCTCAAACCATACTGTGTACTCATTAGACTGTTCATTCCGTTCAGCAGATCATTTAATTCTTCTTCACTTTCACTCAGGATAGCAATGTCATCAGCGAATCGTATCATTGATATCCTTTCACCTTGTATTTTAATTCCACTCCTGAACTTTTCTTTTATTTCCATCATTGCTTCCTCGATGTACAGATTGAAGAGTAGGGGCGAAAGGCTACAGCCTTGTCTTACACCCTTCTTAATACGAGCACTTCGTTCTTGATCGTCCACTCTTATTATTCCCTCTTGGTTGTTGTACATATTGTATATGACCCGTCTCTCCCTATAGCTAACCCCTACTTTTTTCAGAATCTCGAACAGCTTGCACCATTTTATATTGTCGAACGCTTTTTCCAGGTCGACAAATCCTATGAAAGTGTCTTGATTTTTCTTTAGCCTTGCTTCCATTACTAGCCGTAACGTCAGAATTGCCTCTCTCGCCCCTTTACTTTTCCTAAAGCCAAACTGATCGTCACCTAGCGCATTCTCAGTTTTCTTTTCCATTCTTCTGTATATTATTCTTGTAAGCAGCTTTGACGCATGAGCTGTTAAGCTGATTGTGCGCTAATTCTCGCACTTGTCAGCTCTCGCCGTCTTCGGAAGTGTGTGGATGATGCTTTTCCGAAAGTCAGATGGTATATCGCCAGACTCATATATTCTACACACCAACGTGAGTAGTCGTTTTGTTGCCACTTCCCCCAATGATTTTAGAAATTCTGATGGAATGTTATCTATCCCTTCTGCCTTATTTGACCGTAAGTCCTCCAAAGCTCTTTTAAATTCCGATTCTAATACTGGATCCCCTATCTCTTCTAAATCGACTCCTGTTTCTTCTTCTATCACATCAGACAAATCTTCAAGCTCATAGAGGCTTTCAATGTATTCTTTCCACGTATCTGCTCTCTCCTCTGCATTTAACAGTGGAATTCCCGTTGCACTCTTAATGTTACCACCGTTGCTTTTAATGTCACCAAAGGTTGTTTTGACTTTCCTGTATGCTGAGTCTGTCCTTCCGACAATCATATCTTTTTCGATGTCTTCACATTTTTCCTGCAGCCATTTCGTCTTACCGAGCGAGGTGGCGCAGTGGTTAGCACACTGGAATCGCATTCGGGAGGACGACGGTTCAATCCCGTCTCCAGCCATCCTGATTTAGGTTTTCCGTGATTTCCCTAAATCGTTTCAGGCAAATGCCGGGATGGTTCCTTTGAAAGGGCACGGCCGATTTCCTTCCCCATCCTTCCCTAACCCGAGCTTGCGCTCCGTCTCTAATGTCCTCGTTGTCGACGGGACGTTAAACAACACTAACCTAACCTAACCATTTCGTCTTAGCTTCCCTGCACTTCCTATTTATTTAATTCCTCAGCGACTTGTATTTCTGTATTCCTGATTTTCCCGGAATATGTTTGTACTTCCTCCTTTCATCAATCAACTGAAGTATTTCTTCTGTTACCCATGGTTTCTTCGCAGCTACCTTCTTTGTACCTATGTTTTCCTTCCCAACGTCTGTGATGTCCCTTTTTAGAGATGTCCATTCCTCTTCAACTGTACTGCCTACTGCGCTATTCCTTATTGCTGTATCTATAGCGTTAGAGAACTTCAAACGTATCTCGTCATTCCTTAGTACTTCCGTATCCCACTTCTTTGCGTATTGATTATTCCTGACTAATGTCTTGAACTTCAGCCTACTCTTCATCACTACTATATTATGATCTGAGTCTATATCTGCTCCTGGGTACGCCTTACAATCCAGTATCTGATTTCGGTTCAAAAATGGTTCAAATGTCTCTGAGCACTATGGGACTCAACTGCTGTGGTCATCAGTCCCCTAGAACTTAGAATTAATTAAACCTAACTAACCTAAGGACATCACACACACCCATGCCCGAGGCAGGATTCGAACCTGCGACCGTAGCAGCGGCGCGGCTCCGGACTGCAGCGCCTAGAACCGCACGGCCACCGTGGCCGACCTCTGATTTCGGAATCTCTGTCTGACCATGATGTAATCTAATTGAAATCTTCCCGTATCTCCCGGCCTTTTCCAAGTATACCTCCTCCTCTTGTGGTTCTTGAACTGGGTATTCGCTATTACTAGCTGAAACTTGTTACAGAACTCAATTAGTCTTTCTCCTCTTTCATTCCTAGTCCCAAGCCCATATTCTCCTGTAACCTTTTCTTCTACTCCTTCCCCTACAACTGCATTCCAGTCGCCCATGACTATTAGATTTTCGTCCCACTTTACATCCTGCATTACCCTTTCAATATCCTCATACACTTTCTCTATCTGTTCATCTTCAGCTTGCGACGTCGGCATGTATACCTGAACTATCGTTGTCGGTGTTGGTCTGCTGTCGATTCTGATTAGAACAACCCGGTCACTGAACTGTTCAGAGTAACACACCCTCTGCCCTACCTTCCTATTCATAACGAATCCTACACCTGTTATACCATTTTCTGCTGCTGTTGATATTACCCGATACTCATCTGACCAGAAATCCTTGTCTTCCTTCCACTTCACTTCACTGACCCCTACTATATCTAGATTGAGCTTTTGCATTTCCCTTTTCAGATTTTCTAGTTTCCCTACCGTGTTCAAGCTTCTGACATTCCACGCCCCGACTCGTAGAACGTTATCCTTTCGTTCATTATTCAATCTTTTTCTCATGGTAACCTCCCCCTTGGCAGTCCCCTCCCGGAGATCCGAATGGGGGACTATTCCGGAATCATGACACTTCTTCAATTACAGGCCACATGTCCTGTGGATACACGTTACGTGTCTTTAATGCAGTGGTTTCCATGGCCTTCTGCATCCTCATGTCGTTGATCATTGCTGATTCTTCCGCCTTTAGGGGCAATGGACAAGAGAGTGCCTTGAACCTCTATCCGCTCCTCTGCCCTTTTTGACCACGGGTCTACCACAGACACGCATTTCGTCTGGAAATCTACCCAGATTTAGGGCATTAATGCGTCTCAGAAAATTTCAAAGGCGATTTTCTCGAGATTTTTGAGAGTTCCATCGAACTATTTTTTAAGACTGATGTTCGTGTTCTTAACTTCATGTACCACATGGTGAAATCTGTGATTAGATTCAGGATTTCTTGGTAGGAAGGACACAGCATATTATGTTGGATGGGGAGTCATCGACAGAAGTAGAAGTAACTTTAGGCAGCCTAGGGGATTGTATTAGGACCCTAGCAACTTATGTAACCTCAGATTTTTCGCATATGATGCGGTTATCTGGAATGAAGTACTGTCAGAGATAAACTGCACAAATATTCAGTCAGATCTTGATAAGATTTCGAAGTGGTGCAAAGATTGGCAACTTGCATCAAATTTTGTAGATGTAAAATTGCGTGCTTCACCCATTGTATATTTGCGCACCTAATAATATGAAAAAAAGTAGTCTCCTGTGACTATAATATCATCGAGTCGCAACCGTAATCGATCAACTCATACAAATACCTGTGTGTGATAATGTGCACGGATATGAAATGAAACGATCACATGGGCTCAGTCTTATGTAAAACAGGTGGCAGACTTCCGTTCATTGGTAAGACACTAGGAAAATGCATAACGTCTACAAAGAAGATTGCTTACAAAACACTCGCGCGACCCACCCTAAAATATTGCCCAAGTGCGTGGCACCAGCATCAAATAGGACAAACGCCGAATGCTGAAAGTATACAAGGAAAGCGCAACTGCACGGACTACCCTTGTAAGCCTCCCGCCTAGGGTGGTCGGTGCAGAGGTGTTCACTGCTCTGTCCGGATGGCTTAGAGGTCAGAGAATCTGCGTGGTAAGCAGGAGACCTGGATTCGAATCCCGCTCTGACACAAATTTTCAACTTTCCCCATTGATTGAAGTAAATACCCACTCGCAGTCAATGCCTGTAATTCCTTTGTTTCTTAATTCGTAGTAGCTGCTTGATCAAAATGGTGTCTGTTCTTTCGGACATGTCCAAAAGTACGCAAAGAAGAACAGCACAAACGATCACAGGTTTGTTTGACCCATAGGATGTCATGGAGATGCTGAAAAACCTGACCTGGCGGATATTTGAAGACGGTCGAAAAGTACTGCAATAAAGCTTCCCTACTATGTTTCAAGAACCACATCTAACAGTGTAAGTAATACAACCACCTACGTATCACTCTCGTGGGGAACGCGAATATAAGAGTTACACTGCGAACAGCTCGCACATCGGCGAAAGGAGGCAGATACGGCTTGAAGCAGCAAAAATTTAACGACATTTAAATTTTTTTCTCCTAAAAATGGTGAATGTTCAACAGTAGCACTATAGCGGTTCCCTCATACCTGGAGTCTTTAACGTTGTGTGCAGTTTACTTTATTGGCAAAATACGCACTTACAAAACACAGCTCTTCCAGCTACAGATCACAATAAATAATATTTTTAATTAAAATACAAATTATGAATTTGCTTTTTAAACATTGTAATATATTTTTAACTGAGAAGCAGTTCAATAGAATGTTATGATTTTACTTGATTCTGTTGATATTATATAGTTACACATACCCAAAAACCTTCACAGCTTTGTTTTATTTAGTTTTTGAGTTATGAGGGAAACGGATCAAGAAAATACGAAGTGCGGGAAGCGAGTGATAAACATTGCTAATGCATTTGCGTACCTTTGTTGTTGTAATAATGTAAATCAAAAGCCACCAGCAGAGTAGGTTGTCCCTTCTAATGATGACTGATGGGCTGTTTCTCTAATCTAAGCTTTCTTCTTCTTTTTATGGCCTTTTTTGTTGTTTCTAGCTCTCTTTTTCTGTGCTGACCGTTGCAAGTTTACAAAACTTTCCAGGTTCAATTAGTAATTACTTAATTACTTCCAGTTTACCTTTAAAGCGTTCACTGAATGTAATTACTGATCATTAGCTGAAATTTTAATAATAATTTCCCCATAAAATCCAGTTTCGGGACGAACTTTCCACATTTTGCTGTTGAGTAACTCATTAAACTTTTGTGTATTAGCTACAAAAAAATTTTTTTAGAGCTCTGTGGGAACTAGATTACTAAACTCAGGCTTGGTAGCTTCCATCACTGCTGGTAGTAAAGCGTTTTTGTGCCTATAACTATTAACAGCTCCTCCAGACGCTACTCGTTGATATGGACAACATGACTCATTTCCCTTGGGACAAAAATGATACATCGCCTTGGAATCGGAACAGCATTAATCAGAAGAGCATTTGTAATACCACACAACCCATACATCTGCTCTCATGATGATAACAGAATCAGAAGTTACTGTTGGGGGGCGTGGCTCTCGACGGATACATCGGCGGGCGTTGCATTACTATTTAATCGATAATTCGAAAACTATTACAGATACTGCAATAATTTTTTTACCAAAATGTTCCTACACACTTGGAGCATACCGAAAAAATAATTTTGAAAAAATTGCTTTTTGATGTCTTAAGTTGTATCTAATCCATAAGTAATCATCTTTTCCGAGCTGGCCGGCCCCTGTCGCTGAGCGGTTCTAGCTGCTTCAGTTCGGAACCACGCGGCTGCTACGGTCGCAGGTTCGAATCCTGCCTCGGGCATAGACGTGTGTGATGTCCTTAGGTTAGGTTTACGTAGTTATAAGTCTAGGAGACTGATGTTAAGTCCCGTAGTGCTTAGAGCCATTTGAACCATTTTTTTTCGGCGCTCCGTACATGAAGCCCTACTAACTCGTACATTGGGAAGCTTACTCTGCCATTTAGTGGAGTACAGATGTGGATCTACATGTATATGGATGTAGATTTACATTGCACGATAACATCAACTCGCTTGCTTGCTGCTTTACTTATTTTGATGTAAATCTTTTTAGAAGACCAGAGGCAAAAGGTTGCATACAGAAGGCAACAAACTGTTGAGCTGCCAATGCGCCGTCCAAGAATGTGTCAACAGATAGTACGATGTCTTTTCAGTTTTCCAATGGCGACTATATCTTACAAAGGGAACGTTAACACGACTTAAAGCCATACTGACCGGTTAACATCGTTTTAACAATTGCTGGGAAAATGCGGTAGGATTAATATAGGAGATAAGTGTATTCCGAAGAAGAACAGTACATTCTATCAGGAGTTCACGTAGGCAGACGCTAATGAGAGGGTTATGAATCAAAGAAGGATTACTATAAAAATTCGTAGGATGCAGATTCTAAAAACTCTTAAGCAGTTTACTGCATGGTGTCCATAAATTATCTTTACAACTGTGGACTTTTATAGTAGATGTTAACAACTGGTTTTCCACATGTGACAACTCACTAAGTTGTGTTTTCTCATTTATAAATGTCAGTGTGTCCACACTAGTGCCATGACCAACGTTCAGTTGGTATTCAGTTTCTCTCCATGTGTGATGATATATTCAGGAGCATTCAGAATGCGTGTCTTCAAGTCCTGTAAATCTGCAACCTCGGTTCGGCAGACACAGACACGGTCATTCGCCATAGGAAGAAGTCCTGCGGTGTGTGGTCAAGTGATCGCGGCGGACACCGAATGGGACCATCTTGTGCGGACAACCTATCCTAAACTTTTCATCCAGAAAGTGAGGGACATATAGGGACCAGCGATGTGGTGGCATATTCTGCTGGAATATGAGTTCAGGCCGCCGGTGTTCCACTTGTGATACGACGAATTTTAGTAACACGTCCAGATAAATACCACTGTTATTGGTAGACTCTCTGAAAAAGGAGGAAACAGTAATTCAACTGTGCATAACTACTCACCAGACATTAACTTTGGGACTGTCTCTTTTCATTTCACGGCTGGCCGCTGTGGCCGAGCGGTTCTAGGCGCTTCAGTCCAGAACCGCGCTGCTGCTACGGTCGCAGGTTCGAATCCTGCCTCGGGCATGGAAGTGTGTGATGTCCTTAGGTTAGTTAGGTTGAAGTAGTTCTAAGTCTAGGGGACTGACGACCTCATATGTTAAGTCCCATAGTGCTTAGAGCCATTTCAACCATTTTCCATTTCACGTGTAATGCTGGGACACTCTGATCCTCACGTACGAGCGTTATGACGGTTCAGTTTGCCGGATACATGAAAAGTTGACTCATCGAAGAAACATATCTCTTCCAAGAAATCATTGTTTGCATCAGTCATGTGTAGCATATCCTGTGAAAACTGTTCGCGCTGATGTTTGTTCGTTGGCCCTATTGCCTCCAGCAGCTGCATCTTGCAGGCATTAAGAGGATGCCTCTCATGCAAGACTTTGTGCACTGTAGATCGTAGCATTTCCAACTCTCAGGACGCCGAGCGCTCTGATTTTGCAGGATTCCATGCAAACGTCTTTCGTACCTTGTCACGTTGGCGGCTGAAACATATGGAGGACACTACCCGTTTCCATAGATGACTTTCGTAATCTCGTGTAGTTGGTCGGGACGATGATTTCCTTCTATACCGTGTCCGAAAGTTTTGTCGCCCCCGGGCATCGTTCTCTATGAACCAAGCCACTCACAGAGCTTTCTGCTATGGCGTTCACATTTTTCACTAAACGTAGTGCACCTGGAAAATGAAAAAAAAAAAGACTTCGTTAGTTATCTTGTAATGTGTTGAGAACCAGTTGTTATTACCTAGAATAGTTTTGTAATCTTGAATTATAAAGTCAATTTATGGAGATTGTGCACGGTTAGCGAAAAAGTGGAGACTGTAAAACCAGAGAATCTCAAGTGATTTGGAAAGATCTCAAGCTTTGTAAGTGGTGCCTGCTCCCGACCAGCGTGTTTCACTTTGAAGTGCAGGAAAGAGTGTTGTAAGAGATAGGGAAGGAATCCACGGCGACATGAAACGTGTGCGACAAGAGGATACACGGTGCGTGGCTTTGCAGAGGCCCCTGTTTGTACTGCGCCAGCTGCCCTTACAATGGAGCAAGTGTGCGGCAGCTACACACACACACACACACACACACACACGCGAGCTCACGCACCTGTGCGCTGCGCTGGGTCGTCTGTGCCGGCGTCACATTTCCCCACGTGGAGCTGTGAGGTGAGTGCAGCGGAGCCACGATCGTTCGTGCCTCTGTAATACTAATTTTTAATTTACGTATTTATTTGTTTTATTTTGATGACGTACACATCTTCCATACTGTTTGTAGATAGACTCGACAACTTCCCGAAACATTCACACTTGTGTCGTCGCGTGAGACAATATCGAAATGATCACTTGCATCTTTAAAGTTAAGACGTTCTAGAAGGAAAGAAGAAAAGAATATCAGAATTTCCTGTTTGTGTCGCTGGGTTGCTGCAACAGGCACACAATCGTCTTACTTGTTTCTACATTCTACTTCTTCTTCCGCCTTTCTACATGGTCGGCATTACTATGCAGTGTGATTGAGCTGCCCCTACCGATTGTTTTATGCAACCTGCAATGTTCTATCTGTCCTTCAAAAGCACGCGAGAGATTTTCATATTCTCTCACCCGCTACGCGGAAACTGTTAGACCTACAGAAAAAATGAATGAGATCTTTTTGTAAGAAATGTAATGTAGTTAAATTTTGTACTGGGGTACGTTTTCGCCAGACGCCGTAGTTTTCGAGTTACTCGAGAGAAACGTACAGAAGTGACCTTCAAACGCAACCCCACTTCCACACTCAGCCCCCACTAATCAGGATTTCTAGTATGTTGTTCGTGGCACTCTCTCCTATCACAGTACAAAAATTTGCAACTGCAATAATTGTTTCCCACATTCGAACTTTTTTAGTCTTGACTGACTGGCTTTACTACGCCATCGGCTTCGTCGAGTACTCATGTATTGTAAAACTGACGCTTTTGTAAACTTTGCCTAATAGTTTTGTAAATTTTAACAGCTAACATAAACAATTTCATCTCCGTATTCGTCAGACCTCCTGACTACGAAACTACTGCGCTTGTAAGGGTTGGATCGAACTGGCAACGTAATTAGTTTACGTAACGTTTACAAAACTCGCTTTTCTTTCATTCCCCTCGTTTAAATTGATAATATTAACGAAATAGCCGACTATGCTGGTGGCGTAACAGCCCAATCAATGGAGACCAAAACGGGTCGAATATTGGGAATAGTTTCTTGTAATTGGAAATATTTGTACAGTGGTAGGAGGGAGTGCTGCGAACAACATACTAGAAATCCTAACTGGTGAGGAGCTAGTGTGGGACGGAGGTGTGTCTGAAAGTCACATTTGGATGTTTCCTCGAATAACTCGAAAGTCGTGGCTTCCAGCGAAAACGTATACCAGAGCGAAATTTAAGTACATTAAATTTTTTACGAAAAGGTCCTGTTCGTTTTTTTTCTGTAGAACTAATACGAGGGTCATTAAGTAATTAAAGAGACGAATTGGTCTGGAGAAAAAACTGTTAGTAGGGCAAGTTTGGTACTTTTATGGCTCCAAGATGGCATCACTGGGTTGAGCTATGATCAGCTGATGTATCAACATTGTTTTGTTTATAACCTCAAAAATACATTTCAAGATGGCGAATCCGCTTGAAACGTCCACATTAGTTGAACAACGTCCTGTTATTAGTTTTTTACTTGCTGAAGGCGAGAAACCAGTGAATATATACTGTAGAATGTCTAAAGTTTATGGTGAAGGTTGTATGAATCGTGCAATTTTTTACAAGTGGGTAGAGCAGTTCAAAAATGGTCGCGACTCAGTGACTGACAAACACAGTTCTGGCCGACCAGTTGCTTTTTCAACTCCCTCACTTGAATTGATGACATTATTCGTGCCTACCGCCATGTGACTGTGGAAGTAATAGTTGATAAGGTTCAAGTTAGTACTGGTACAGTTCATAACATTATCTGTAACAAGCTGAAGTACCGCAAAACATGTGCAATATGTGTCCCAAAGGAGCTGACGCGGCTACACAAGGATACAAGGTTGAGAGTGTGCACAGAGCTAAAGGAAAAATAAACGCTTTTTTCTCCAGACCAATTTGCCTCTTTAATTATTGGATGACTCGCAGTTTGCTCTAGCGAGCGAGATAACATCAAAATATCGCACGTGGTTTGCGAAGGCCAGCTTTAACATCGCGGGTTGCATAAAAAGACAACGGTAGGGGAAGAGAGGCCAGGTGCCCTTCTAGACGTAACACCCAGCCCCCCCCCCCCTCCCTCCCGTTTTCCTGGGAAGGGAAAGTGTACCCCATCTGTCTGAGTATAGCGTAGATCTCATGTTCTAGTGTCTGCGTAGTGTGTGTCTGAGGTAGGACAGTTTGGTATGTAACTAGTTGAAGTGAAAGACCAAACTGGGGCTGGCTCGCTTTCCCATGTCACGGCAGCGGCTGGCTTAGGGCTCTCCATTATTCGGACGGGTTGAACCTGTTTCTATTACGGGGAGCGGAAACTAATGTCGTTTCTGCGCATGTCGATGTTCGTTTGTCATCAATCACTGTGTACTTCAAAGTCGTGCCAAAGGCATTTTAAGGTTGGAGTGAAATGTTTACTCGTAAATAATTAACTCTTTAATTTTTTTGTTGTTGCAATTTGTGGTGAAACGGCTAGACAAATACCAGAAGAACTGATGTCCGGCATCGTATGCTTTTTGAGTTTAGTAAGGGTAGTAACGCAATAGTTGCCACCAAAAATATTTACGATATTTATCCAAGTGCATTAGACGTACGTAAATGCCAAAAGATGGTTTTCTCAGTTCAAATCCGGTAATTTTGATCTTTCCGACTCGGTTCGATCAAGAAGTCCAACAAATTTAGACACTGACATGTTAAGGGCGTAAGAGGAAGCAAATCCTTGCGATACAATCGGGGAACTGTCAAACACTCTTAACCAACGTTGGTCGACCATCCGAGAATATTTTCAGCCGATTGATAAAGACAAACAAAGCTAATAACCGATCCACCACACGCAACTTATTACTTCAGCGGCACGATACAGAAGCAGTTTTTGATCTCTTGATCGCTGGAAATGGAAATGGGTTCTCTATGACAACCCAAAACGCAAAGGGCGACGTGTCTGTCTGAATGAATCACCACGAGGTACCGCTACGAAAGCAGGTTTACTTTCCAAAAGGCGGTTGTTTGTATTTGGTGGAATGTTCGCGGGGTAGTTTACTTTGAAGCTCCGAAATCTACACAAACTGTGAATGCACACCTTTACTGTGAACAATAGTATCGAGTAAATGAATCTTTAATATGCATTATTCTGCAACACGATCGAACTGCACAAGACGAACCCTGGAAAAATAAAAAATAGTGAATTGGACTGGGAGGTATTGCCTTACCTACCATACTCTTCATCGGATTGCCATTTATTCCGATCGCTGCAACATTTTTTAAGTGGCAAAAAATGTGAAAACGTGGATCATATCCAAAAACCATGTTCAGGTATTTTGCTCAAAAACGATTTAATTTTTATCAAATCACCACTGAAAATTTGTACATTAGATGGCAAAACATTGTTGATCATAAGGGTGATTACATCATTGATTAAATATAAAAACTTGTAACAACTTATCTGTTTGAATGTAATGTAAAAACACGACATTACTTTTCGACCTCTAAAACATTAACTGAATAATGTTTCGACACATTGGATAAATAATAATAATGACAACAACAATATTAATTTTAGAAAATATGTGTCGGTATAAGACACTAATTTACAAGTCTTGACAATAGGCTGGGAGGAAGTGAAGTCCACTGCATTCGACTTGTGAATAATTTGCGAAATCCACTGAGAAGTCAAATGAGAATAGCTGTCTCAAGTTACCATCCTCTGTACTCATAATAACCACAACATTCCCTATATTCCATTCTTTTTAATGAGTTATTGCAACGACACTCGCACTTAATATGACATATTTTTCTCACAAAGAGTAAGGAGATCGTAGAGAGAAAGACCCTTCCACATAGTGTCGAAAAGACACGTATTTTTTCGCTGACTTTCATTTTCTTCTGAACGCCTATTGAATACAGATGCTGCAGATATACTGGTATTGTCCTAAACAATAAAAGAGGAATTACTTCTCACATACACATTGTTTCTTTACCTCGTATTCACAGAAACTACGCAGCGTTTCCGTTCAAAAAATGAACGTCCGTCATGAGTGCACGTTGTCAACATCAAATCCCAGAGAGAGCAGATTTACTTTCTGATAGCGACTTTGCTGGTATAGATTACAACTATCTAAAAACGTGTATCAAGTTGCACACTGTTTTATGGGTGTGGTGTGCGTACTGTAAGACCTTCGGTACACACACCATCAGATTATTTGACTTGTCGCTCTAACGAAGTAGGCGAGTGTCAGCAATATGTCTTGTGGTCTTGTCGTGGCATGTTTATCTTCTGCCGTTAGGTCAGACGATAGAAATGCCACTTGCATGCTTAGAGTAGCAGATTGATGGTGACCAACTTTAAACAGAACTTGATTAATTTTCACACACATTTATTTAAATAGTAACAAGCATAAACATTAGGTAACTTGATTCTGGATGCTATTTACAATTGACAATCTGAAGTTTCTTTGGTCTTGGTACATAAATCTTATTCTCACATATCTCTGATACTTGATAAAGTGTCTATACATTTATCTTCATGCCTATGTACAGGAATATGATAATCTTATTAGGTGCAGACTGAAACTTGACTACAGACTGGTGCAGACAAATGCAGACTGACTAATTGGAGATCTGTACACTCGTTATAATACCTCGCGTGTTCATGTATCACTGCGCGAGTGTGATCCGCGAGGAGAAAAGATTCTACGTTAGCAGCAATCTCATTGGCTGCGTTACATATTAATACGCGGATCGGCGGAAGCAGAATTTGGTCCGTCTCTAAGGCAGCGCCATCTCGTATTGTGGAGACCGACGAGCGCTGGGCATGCGCTGTTGTGCTTAGCGGGGCGCGCTCTAGTGGGAAAGTTGTGTATGCACTGACTACGCGGAACTATGTACACAACAACGGGTGAATAATTCATGCAAGTAAAAGTTTAATTTACATTACCCTTGTGTTTCTACGAGATGTTTCATCCATAAATGAGATGATGTATGCGTAAATACAATTTACAAAATGTTTTCTTTAGCACTACAGCCCTTGATGGGCTTTGGCCACCTCAACAGTTTTCCTCTATACATCTCTGTTTTTCTTTTCCATCCTCGGATCTCCAATTTGGTAAGGTCAGGCAAAAGATTGTCCAGCTGCCTAGATCTTGGTCGGCCCTCCCTTCTGGTGGAATACAATCCGCCTTTCATTACTCGTTTGGGCTCCTGCCATCTATCATCCTCTCCGTATGTCCTAACCAATGTATTTAACTTCATTTTCTCTTGCATAAACTGTCGTATATCTTGGTTGTAACTTATTCTCCAACCCTCTGTCTTCCTCACAGGCCCACAAAATTTTCGGGGTTTTTTCTATCAAACGCTTTTAGTTGTTCCTATCTGCTTCTGTTGTCGTCCACATTTCTGATCCATATGTAACAACTGGTCGTACAAGGGAAAAGTATACTTTTAACTTGTTCTTCTAATTAGAGAATTCTTAAATATTTGTAAGTTTGCATAATACGCTGTTTCCTTCCTGTCTCCTTTCTTAATACAATGTTTCATATTATTATCGCTGCTTAAGAGGACACTTAGGTAACAGAAGCTGCTGACAGCTTTAAATCATCTATTAGAGGCCTTCAGACCATTGTGGTTCAAATGGCTCTGAGCACTATGTTACTTAATATCTGAGGTCATCAGTCCCATAGAACTTAGAACTACTTAAACCTAACTAACCTAAGGACATCACACACATCCATGCCCGACGCAGGATTCGAACCTGCGACCGGAGCACTCGCACGGTTCCAGACTGAAGCGCTTAGAACCTTTCGGCCACACTTTAAAAACGTGTGTCAAATCTTATTGGACTTAACTGCTAAGGTCATCAGTCCCTAAGCTTACACACTACTTAACCTAAACTATCCTAAGGACAAACACACACACCAAGGCCTGAGGGAGGACTCGAACCTTCGCCAGGACAGGCCATGTGGTGTTCTTCTAGCCTTACGGTAGCACATTGCTATGTATGCTGCTTATTTATGTTTCGAGTGGAAACTCCAATTTTAGCTCTTACGGTTTCCATTGGCTTGGTTCAAATGGCTCTGAACACTAGAACTTAGAACTACTTAAACCTAACTAACCTAAAGACATCACACACATCCATGCCCGAGGCAGGATTCGAACCTGCGACCGTAGCGGTCCCGCGGTTCCAGACTGTAGCGCCTAGAACCGCACGGCCACCCCAGCCGGCACGGTTTCCATTATCTCATACATTTCTTTAAGGGTGTTTATATCATACGCCACAATTGCAACCTCATCTATAATATGCACTTAATTGACTGAATTTCATCTTTATTGTTCCTCTCTTGCCCATTTTTTGTATAAGACTGTGCAGTGCTAAGTTAAACAGGACTGCAGAGAGCGAGCATCACCCTGTTTCACTCCATCTGTAAAATCAAAACTCTTCGTGATTTTGTTGTTCACCTTTACTTTTGCTTTTGTCTCCTTCGTCGCTAGCTCAGTTAACCTTCTTAACTTGTCACAGATGCCCAATTCTTTTAGTGCTTTACACAAAGCTGATCTGTTAACATTATCAAAAACTTGTTTAAAATCAAGTCTTGATCTCAAAAAATTTCTCCGTTATTTGTCTGATCGCAAACATTTGGCCAGAAATGTCTCTATTTGATCGGAAACCACATTTTTATTCTCCGAAGACATCTTCAGCGCATTTTTTTTTCTATCCTTTCATTCAGCACACCGGGAAACATATTGTAAGCTGTAATCAACAAAGTTATGCCTCTATAAATTTAACGAGCTAACTTTTCTCCTATCTTATATAGGGTGTTTCAAAATTACTACGACGAACATCGAGGGGTTGTACAAGGTGTGCTGAGGAACAAAACGAGGATACGAACCCGTGTACTGAAATGCCATCCAACGCCGCTACAGAGCGTCCAAGGAATAGAAGACGGCGCCTCTGTATGTACAAATTTACAGGGACGATGAGAAGCGTAAATGTATCAGTTTGAGTTAAGGTTCCCTGGTCCGGAACGAACGAGTCGAAAGTTCTACGTGAAAATCATTCTGATACCTCTGACAGTGGAATACATGTACTGGTACTGTTGTTGCTAAGATTGTAGGGCAGGCGACTTTCAGAGATGGTAGTAACGGACCAACAAAAGAAAAACACTCTAAAATGTATATCTGAGGAGCTATGGGCACTTTTCATCTTCGCTGTTGTGAACCATACCTCCTCTATTGAGAGGTGCTCATAGCTCCTCAGATATGCTTTTTAGAACCTATGTTTATTCGACATTTTTCTCTTGATTTGGTCCATACAACCACCTCAGAAATTTGCCTACCGGACGACCTTGGCAACAATAGTACAGGTACATGTATGCCAGTATCAGAGGTATCAGAACGATTTCCGCTTATAACTTTTGACTCGTTCCTTACCTATAATTGATACATTTATCCTTCTTCATCGTCCCTGAAAGTATGTAGGATCATCACGGAATCACATTGTATATACATGCGTACATAACCAGGGACCGTCGCCTACAGCTTCGACGCTCTGTAGCTTTTCCGGACACCACAGCTTCCATCCGTATTTTGTTCCTCGACACACTTTTTACAATCCCTAAAAGTTTGTTGGTGTAATTTTGAAACACCCAATACGTAGGACGTATAGTTCCAGTCTTCTAGTCCTCAGGCATGCCTTTATTTTCTCATACGCTGTATACGAGGGGTGTTAGTACATTTACTCACATACTAGATGTTGACCGTCAAATTTGATAAGCTCTGGCACCATCCCATCTTCACCATGCACCATGCAGCATCGCTGCCTGTGGTGCGTGTGGGGGGGCGTACATTTACAACATGTACGTTATACAACAAATTTATTAATTTTAAAATGACTTATGTTCACTAATGTAGAAAAACGTGTTCCATTCCTTGCTTCACCCTCTTAGGGATCGAATTTTTCGTTTAAAAAGTAGCCTTTGCTCTTCCTAAGGGTTCTCTCTCTCCGTGCCAAGTTTCATTGAAATTGGTTCAGTGGTTTAGTCGTGAAAATGTAACCCACAGAGTTACCTTCGCATTTAGTAACATTACTATGGATGTATGGATTAAACATATGGAAGATTGTATAAGCGATGTGTTCTGCCTGTCATCTGCGGCGGCACTTGCATATCAGTAAAATGAAATGAAATATACGTATGACTTTATTGGTTGGGAGACCCCATTCGCGATGTTCGGCCATTTGGTGCAACTCTCTTTATTTGATGCCATTTCGGTGACTTACTCGTCGATGATGATAAAATGCTAATGAGGACATCACACACACTCACTTCTGAGCATAGAAAATGCGACCTGGGCTGAAACTGAACCACGGACCCTGTGATGGAGTGTCAGTAATGCGGATCACAAGACTATGTCCGCCCCAATAGCTGAGTGGTCGCCGGCGCACAGCCTCAGCGTATTCCGTCAGAGGGCTGCTCGCCCTCTGTAATAATAATAAAAAAAAACTGAGTAAAGGAATCAACGATTAACCCGAACGGATGTCTTGTGACGTCCACCCAGACCAAACGCAACGGAAAAAAAAGTGGTCAGCGTGACGGATTGCCGTTCCAGGGGTCCGGGTTCGATTCCCGGCTGGATCGGAGATTTTCTCCGCTCAGGGACTGGGTGTTGTGTTGTCTTCATCACCATTTCAGCCCCATCCGGCGCGCAGGTCGCCCAATGTGGCGTCGAATGTAATAGGACCTGCACCAAGGCGGCCGGACCTGCCCCGCAAGGGGTCTCCCGGCCAAAGACGCCAAACCCTGATTTCCATTACCACAAGACTGTGAGCTGTTAGATCAGTAACTTTGTTATGACGAGCGATGGTGGTGGTACTAAAATAAAATTTGGTCTTTCCGGAATTATTAAATAGCTTTAAAGTGATGAAGAAAGAAAATAAATGAACTGCAGCTTGGAGCAACACATGTGTTGTAATGTTTGTACTTGCAAATAACATCAGCTGCCCTCATGTGTCTGCCTGTCACCCTCGCCTGTACTGGCTTATCATAACCAAATGAAGCTTCACTAAAAGCCTCCCACGTTCTACGTGTAAAGCCGCGACGCCTCTGTGTTTGTCGTACGACATTTAAATAATGCCGTCATTGTGGGTTGTCAGACATCTCAGATGCTTTAAGAAATACGAGTATATGACGCTCAGTGGCTAAAATGCGACGAGCTTGTGATTAATATTACAATGATCATCATCATCATCATCATTTATTGCCTTATCGGGCCTTTAAGGCCTACAGCAAGAAGAACAAAAGGAAAAGTAAAGACAAAGAGACTTACAAAAGTACTCTATACAGTAGTAAAAGTTACATATGTACATTACAGCTTAAAGAAAAACGAAAAAAATAAACAGGGCATTCAATCAAAGGTTTAAAAGGCAAGAGGGATACATTACAGAAACAAAAAAACAAAAAAAAAAACACACACGCAGTGTCTGTCAATTACACGAGAGGAGGGAGCTGTTGCAGATGGCAGTCCATCTCATCCGGTCGTTGGCGTCCTCCTCCACGGCTGCTGGTTCCACTTCTTTCAGGATCGTTGTTATCCTATCCTTCCATCGAGTTCTTGGGCGTCCTCTAGGGCGTTTTCCTGTGGGTTGAGAGTGGAGGACTCTGTTTGGAAGGGATCCGTCTGCCCGTAGGATGTGGCCAAACCATTGGAGTCTCTTCTGCGCCAATATTCGTCCAATGTGTGGCTTTCCATACCGCTGGTATAAATCTTCTTTTTTTCTTCGTTCCCATTTACCTTCCATGGCATTGTAGATGGGTCCATATATCTTCCGAAGTACCTTCCTTTCAAATGCACATATTGCTTCTTCTGCTGTTGCTGATGTTGCCCAAGTTTCACAGCCGTATAAAAGTACTGGTCTCACCAGTGTCGTGTATAGGTGGATCTTGTTCTTCTGCGATATCAGCCGAGATCTGAAAAGATTGTTCAGGCTAAAGAACATGCGATTAGCATTTGTTATACGTTACAATGATGCAAAAAAAAAAAACGCATCACTAAGTAGAAGTTGTGTGGCATTAGCCAAAGTTGGTAGGCGTGTTCCTCCTACATCTGAAAGATGATGTCTATTAAAATTTCGCACCAGTCGCGTAAGAGTGGCGGTAATAGCGCCACTATGAGGATGCAGATCAGGTGTGCTTCAAATACTCGCTGTAACGGTCGTGAGCGTTAGTTACTTTTGAGACTGGACGTGAACGAGGTCGTGTAATAGGTCTACTAGAAGGTCGATATTCCTTGTGCGATACTGCAGAAAGACATGGCACAAAAAAAGACACTGTACCTGATTGCTGGCAGCGGTAGTCATGGGAAATGGCCGCAAGAAGAACGGTCTCTGTCGCGCTATCCAAAGGAAAGACCGTCGTGTTCGGCATATAGCTCTGGAGTATCGCACTGCATCTGTAGCAGCTGGCACCTCAGTGAGACAACGAACTGTTACAAAGCGAAAGGACAGCTCCGAACCAGCCGCCCTGTAGCGTACATCCACATACCAAAAACCACAGCCATTTGCGATTTCGGTGGTGTCAAGAAAGGGCTCATTGGAGGACAGGGTGGAGGCCCGTTGTGTTTACTGATGAAAGCTGGGTCTTCCTCGGTGCCAATGATGTCCATGTGCTGGTAAGAAGGCAACCAGTTGAAGGCCTGCACCCACCCTGCCTGCGTGCTAGATCCACTGGATCTACACTATTGGCCATTAAAATTGGTGCACCAAGAAGAAATGCAGATGATAAACGGGTATTCATTGGACAAATATATTATACTAGAACTGACATGTGATTACATTTTCACACAATTTGGGTGCATAGATCCTGAGAAATCAGTACCCAGAACAACCACCTCTGGCCGTAATAACGGTCTTGATACGCCTGGGCATTGAGTCAAACAGACCTTGGATGGCGTGTACAGGTACAGCTGCCCATGCAGCAGTTCATCAAGAGTAGTGACTGGCGTATTGTGACGAGCCAGTTGCTCGGCCACCATTGACCAGACGTCTTCAATTGGCGAGAGATCTCGAGAATGTGCTGGCCAGGGCAGCAGTCGAACATTTCCTATATCCAGAAAGGCCCGTACAGGCCCTGCAACATGCGGTCGTGCATTATCCTGCTGAAATGTAGGGTTTCGTAGGGATCGAATGAATTGTAGAGCCACGGGTCGTAACACATCTGACCTGTAACGTCCACTGTTCAAAGTGCCGTCAATTCGAACAAGAGGTGACCGAGACGTGTAACCAATGGCACCCCATATCATCACGCCGGGTGATACGCCAGTATGGCGATGACGAACACACGCTTCCAATGTGCGTTCACCGCGATGTCGCCAAACACGGATGCGACCATCATGATGCTATAAACAGAACCTGGATTCATCCGAAAAAATGTTTTGCCATTCGTGCACCCAGGTTCGTCGTTGAATACACCATCGCAGGCGCTCCTGTCTGTGATCAGCGTCAAGGGTAACTGCACCCATGGTCTCCGAGCTGATAGTCCATGCTGCTGCAAACGTCGTCGAAATGCTCGTGCAGATGGTTGTTGTCTTGCAAACGTCCCCATCTGTTGACTCAGGGATCGAGACGTGGCTGCACGATCCGTTACAGCCATGCGGATAAGATGCCTGTCATTTCGACTGTTAGTGATACGAGGCCGTTGGGATCCAGCACGGCGTTCCGTATTACCCTTCTGAACCCACGGATTCTATATTCTGCTAACAGTCATTGGATCTCGACCGTGGCGAGCAGCAATGTCGCGACACGATAAACCGCAATCGAGATAGGCTGCAGTCCGACGTTTATCAAAGTCGGAAACGTGATGGTACGCATTTCTCCTCCTTACACCAGGCACCACAACAACGTTTCGCCAGGCAACGCCGGTCAACTGCTGTTTGTGTATGAGAAATCGGTTGGAAACTTTCCTCGTGTCAGCACGTTGTAGGTGTCGCCACCGGCGCCAACCTTGCGTGAATTCTCTGAGAAGCTAATCATTTGCATATCACAGCATCCTCTTCCTGTCGGCTAAATTTCGCGTCTGTAGTGCGTCATCTTCGTGGTGTAGCAATTTTAATGGCCAGTAGTGTATATTCTACATTCATATTCCGCAAGCCACCGTATAGTGCGTGACGGAGGGTACCTCGTACAACTACTAGTCATTTCCTTTCCTGTCTCTCTCGCAAATAGAGCAAGGGGGACCTATACCTGGAGTTATGGTCTGGGGTGCGATTTCGTATTGCAGCAGGAGCACTCCCGCGGTTATCCCTCGCACCCTCGCTGCAAATTTGTATGTAAATGCGGTGATACGACCTTTCATGCTGCCATTCACGAACAGTATTGCACGGGGTGTTTTCCAACAGGATAACGCTCGCTTACATACCGCTGTTGTAACCCAATGTGCCCTACAGAGTGTCGACGAGTCGCCTTAGCCTTCTCGATCGCCAGATCTTCCTCCAGTCGACTAAATGTGGAATATCATTGGACGACAGCTCCACACCCAGCGTTAACCGTCCCTGTAGTGACCGACCAAATGAAACACGCATGGAACTACATTCCACAGACTGACATTCGGCACCTGTGCAACACAATGAATGAACGTTCGCACGGTTGCATTCAAAATTCTGGCTGTTGCACCTCTTATTAATGTGTCAGCATTTCACATTTGCAATGACTTATCTCGTGCAATGCTAAACACTTAAATGTGTTACCTAGACAAAGGTATTCCAGAATTTTCGTTGCTCTACGTTAATTATTTATTGATGTTGCGATTTCTTTTCCCGTCAGAGTGGTATGGAAGTATGGGTTTAACATGCTAGGGATTGTATAAGCATTGTATTCTTTACGCTTAACGTGTTATGTAGATCGTATTGTAACATTTCCTTAAAAAATTATGTATTACTGTGCTGGTAAACTTCTACGTTATTTGATACAAAGACAGCTGAGTAAAACTGAACGTACTCAGACAGTTCTCTCTTTACGTATTCTGATCATCACTAAACTGACAAACAATATATTTTAGCGCATCGCAATCTGAGTTTCAATAATCCCTACAAAAGAATGGCCCTGACTAACAATAACCTATACCTTTCATGAATCACTTACCTCACAAAAATCTTCGTTACTCGAACTACTGAAATACAGGGAGCGCCAATACTGCCAGCTAAATAAAAGATTCTAACTACTGAAGGCACTAACTACTGATCGGCATAGTTAGCAAATGAGATTTTGATAGAGAACAAACAATGTAATAGCGTTCAAAAGTCATAATATATATAATTTTGTGTCATCCAATGAAACAAATTTCCTTTTTCTGACGGACACACGTCCAGATCGTCAGCTCAAAACTCTGGCATCTCTCTCTCCACATCCACCACTACTGGCGGCTCACTTCCAACTGCACAACGCTACCCGCTGTTCACATCTAACTGCCCAACACTACGGAAGCGAATATTACAACAATGAGTCCAACCAGCCACAGACTGCACACAGCACAGTCAGTGATTTTCACACAGAGGGCTACGTGGCGTTACCAACATAAAAACGTAAACAGTCTACTTACAGTATCACACAATAAATGCACGTTCACAAATATGATAAAGTTCAGAAGTTAAAGAGTAAATATCTTCTTCAAAGAGCGATTATTGTTCCATATGTCGAGCTATGTTCTTCAAAGTAATAAATATCTTTCTGAAAATTTCAAAGTCGATTCTATCGAGAATTTTTGAGAGTTAGATTGACTTGTTTTCGATGATTGGTACACTCTAAGGCAAAAAAGATAAAAAAGAAAAAAAAAAACGACGCACCACGAAGGAATCATCGGAGTGGGACGGAAACCGGAAGATGTGACGTACATGTACAGACAAACAAATGATTGCAGTTTTAAAAAATCGATGATTTATTGAAGAGAAAGAGCTTCACAAATAGAGCAAGTCAATAATGCGTTGGCCCTTATGTAAGCAGTTATTCCTCTTAGCACTGATTGATAGAGTTGTAGGCTGTCCTCCTGAGCGATCTCGTGCCAAATTGTGTCCAATTGGTGCGTTAAATCGTCAAAATCCCGAGGTGGTTCGAAGGCCCTGCGAATAATGCTACAAAAGTTCTCGGTTGGGGGGAGATCCGGCGAACTTGCTGGCCAAGGTAGGGTTTGGCGAACACGAAGCACAAGCAGTAGAAACTCTTACCGTGTGCGGGCGGGTATTATCTTGCTGAAATGTAAGCCCAGGACGGCTTCCCGTGAAGGGATGCCACAAAACGGGGCGTATAATAACGTCGAAGAACATTTCATCAAGATAATACCCGTCCGCATACGACGAGAGTTTCTACTATCTTGGCCAGCTAGGTCGTCCCCAATAATGCAGGGCCCTCCAATCATCTGTTTAGACCCGTTTTTCTCAGGATCGAGTAGCGGTATCAAATTGAAATTTACGTCACATACGAGGGTGAGTCAAATGAAAAACTTAAATTTGTAATAACAAATCAAAATTTCACGCCGTTATCCTGTAAGTTGGTAAGCTCGCTACAAACAGCGTGCAGAATGGCCTGTAGGTGGCAGTATAGTGCAGATGCACACATACCGTCGCAGTACCAGTATAAAGATGGCCGCCTCACTTGCGACTTGCACCAGGGAAGAACAGCGTTCTGTCATTTGGATTTTGCGTAGTGAAAGTGTAAAACCAATTGAAATTCATCGAATAATGAAGGTTCAGTACGGTGATGCATGTTTGTCACAGCAGCACGTATACGAATGGAGTAGGAAGTTCGCAAATATTGTGACTTCAGTGGAAGATGCTCCTCGTCCAGGTCAGGCCCAACCAGTTGTGACTCCACAGAACATTGCAGCAGTTGAAGCCATGGTGAAGGAAAACCGCCGAGTTACACTGAATGACATTGCAGCGTGTTTAAAGATTATTCATGGGTCAGCACACCACATTGTGCATGATGTGCTACAGTTTCACAAAGTGTCTGCAAGATGGGTGCCACGGCAGCTGACTCCTGAAATGAGAGAACGACGTGTTGATGCTTGTGAAGAACTTCTTCGGCACTTTGAACGAGAAGGTGATGGCTTCCTTGCAAGAATCGTTACTGGGGACGAAACCTGGGTTCACTTCCACAAACCGGAAACGAAGAGAGCGAGCAAGGAATGGCGTCATTCCTCATCACCAAAACCAAAGAAGTTTCGAACAGAACCATCAGCAGGGAAGGTTATGCTGACTCTCTTTTGGGACGAAAAAGGCGTCATTTTGGAGCATTACACGCCAAGAGGGAGCACTGTCACCAGTGCATCATACACAGATCGCCCAAAAAATCATCTGCGGCCTGCAATCAAATCAAAGCGGCTTGGATTGCTATCAGCAGGGGTCCTTTTGCAACATGACAATGCAAGGCCCCACACTGCGCGTACAACAGTTGCAACAATCACAGACCTGCATTTTGAGTGTCTTCCTCATCCACCATACTCACGAGACCTTGCCCCAAATAATTTCCATATGTTTTGACAACTCAGAGATGTAATGGGAGGAAAGAAGTTCCGTTCTGATGAAGAGGTACAGTCGTGGACAAAACGAGTGACACACCTCGCTTTTCGTTATGCTGATCCGCACAGCTTTAAAGTCTGCTACACAGCATAACAGGCAAGGCGACGAAGTGCTACCAACATACTATGCACAGGCGTGAAATTGACGAACTATCCGAACTTTGTCAGAATGTTTTCAATCATGTGTAAGACTATATTATTGCTGATTAGTGTGTTAAACACAACACATAAATATAAGATATAAATGGTTCAAATAGCTCTGAGCGCTATGGGATTTAACTTCTGAGGTCATCAGTCTCCTAGAACTACTTAAAGCTAACTAACCTAAGGACATCATACACATCCATGCCCAAGGCAGGATTCGAACCTGCGTCCGTAGCGATCGCGCGGTTCCAGACTGTAGCGCCTAGAACCGCTCGGCCACTCCGGCCGGCATAAGATATAAATGAAAGAAAAACGCTAATTAGTATGAACTGTACTAATAAAAATGAATTTCAGCTTATCGAGATAACACAACTGTTCTAGTAAGACAAAGTACGCCAGATCGTTACGAATTAGCAAAATATTATGCGCATTCGGCCGCGAAACGGTTTGTGTCAACTTTCAGACCAGTCGTAGTGGATTACCGTTGCTGACCTACCATGAAAGTGTGCAAATTTAGCAATGCGTGAAGATTCATATCGAAATTCAGTTAAAAATCATTCAGTGCCACATGTAAGTCAATTCAATTATGGACAGAAGCGAAAAAAGGAAGGCAGTAACAAGTATGAAATCCTACAAGAGTTTCGTATTGACATCCACAGGGCGCCAGTACAGAATAAATGTAGCAATAAAACGTATTTGGGGGCGCGAGAATTTCTTAAAATTGCTTTAATGATAGTCTACCTGCCTCCATCGAGATTAGAACCGAAAACAAACCAGACCTCCCTTGCAATAGCGAACACCTTTCACTACGCTAGCAGACAACCCAGGCAAAAAGCCCTCTATTATTACCCCAGACATGAATAAGCCAGCAATTTCGCAATGGAAATGGCAAAATGATCTGCAGTTTCTGTTGCATAGAGCTTTCTGGACTCTAAAACATGAATTTTCTACCTTTATGTCACTGCTTATGTGACAATCATTCGGGATGTTAATCGAAATAACAAAATAGTGTTATTGCCGAGTAACGGCAACGGGTTCTACACAACGCTGGAGAGTACTCTGAAGGACAGTAACAGGTGCAAACATGTAACTCTATCGCATCAGCTGTGAATAAATAGTTGCCACTATTTAAGTTCCAACCCTCGTATAGTCATACATATGATTGAAAACAGTGTGACAAAGTTTGGATAGTTCGTCAATTTCACTCCTGTGCATAGTATGTTGGTAGCACTTCGTCACCTTGCCTGTTATACTGTGTAGCAGACTTTAAAGCCGTGCGGATCAGCATAACGAAAAGGCGGGGGGTGTCGCTCGTTTTGCCGACGACTGTACGCCACACGGTGCATGAGTGGTTGCGTGGACTACAAAAAATAATTTTTTTCTAAGGGAATTTATGCACTTTGTAAGCGATGGAGGACTTGCATTGAGCGTGGGGGAGATTATGTTGAAAAGTGATATAGCTTTGACCCACTTCTGCACAATAAACAACATTTAAAAAATATTTAAGATTTTAATTTGACTCACCCTCGTACTAGCGTCTACGGTCTGCGAGCCGTGTAAAAAAATTATTTTTGTAAGTTAATGCTGTCAAAAGGTACCGCCATTAATGCCACGTGTTTTGATACTCGCAAACTCACTCACTGAAACTTATTGATGAACTATCTGTCTATAAATATATAATTCAAATAGTTCAAATTGCTCTGAGCACTATGGGACTTAACTTCTGAGGTCATCAGTCCCCTAGAACTCAGAACTACTTAAACCTAACTAACCTAAGGACATCACACACATCCATGCCCGAGGCAGGATTCGAACCTGCGACTGTAGCGGTCGCGCGGCTCCAGACTGTAGCGCCTAGGACCGCTTGGCCACTCCGGCCGGCTAACTATATAATTATGTCTGCCCAGAGTGCTCAGGGCGCGAGTCCTATTCGAACTTGGCTGGTTTTTCTCGTTCAAGTAGCCGCCAGCTGGCATCACCTGGGTCTTTTGCATGGCAGTCAGACTTGCTGACCTCTCAGCTAGGGAGGTGGTATAAATCCTCGCAGGCAACATAATTGTCACTTTCTGCTCTTTCTCTTCATAGCTGTTATGTGAAAGGCTCAGATTTTATTGCTATAACAACGTGCGATACAATCGGTGTTAGTCTGATTCGTTCTCAAGGCCTGTAGGAATGGAAATCTCGCGTGACGTGTTGTACGTTGTTACGTGTGCGCGTATTGTTACCGATGGCGTCACGAAGTGGCTGCGGGCTTAACGCTCGACGACCAGTGTACGGTTGTGCGACTTTATTTTCGGAACGCGCAAAGTGCCGCTCGTACTGCTCACGCCCCGTTGCACGTCGCCGGCAGAACGGAGCTGCAGGCGGCTGTGGCGCCAGGGCTGGCTGGCAACACGCACACCGGAAGCCGCGCATCTGCCCGCCGCCTACAGTGTGTACCGTGGCGGACCGGCGGCCGCCCGGGCTCGGGATGCTGCAGCCGGCGACCGCGAGACGTCCCATCCAGGTACGTAAATTGACGTTTCTCTAGGTTTACCGAGGCCAAGTACCTAGAAACTGAGCTCGCTGGACATAGTGTTAGTCTCCGCACTAAAAGAGGACACTGGTACATTTGGAACGCTGTAGATCAGGAGTTTGCCGCAGTGGATACACCGGTTCCCGTGAGATCACCGAAGTTAAGCGCTGTCGGGCCTGGTCGGCTCTTGGATGGGTGACCATGCAGGCCGCCATTCGCTGTTGCCATTTTTCGGAGTGCACTCAGCCTCGTGATGCCAATTGAGGGGCTACTCGACTGAACAGTAGCGGCTTCGGTCAAGAATACCATCATAACGACCGGGAGAGCGGTGTGCTGACCCCACGCCCCTCCTATCCGCATCCTCCACTGAGGATGACACGGCGGTCGGATGGTACCGGTAGGGCACTCGTGGCCTGAAGACGGAGTAGATCAGAAATTCCCAAACCGAGGACAGCATGCGGCCAGTAGCAATTATCAGTGCGGGCCGAGAGACAGCATCTATCAGATGATTGGTAAAAAGAATTCCGTTTACGTAAATTGTTTTCAATGTGGAACTCCTACCACACGATGCTATTCTCTCAATGGTCCATCCCATTCTTTCTTTTCTCTGTCTCTCTTCCCCGCCCCCCTCCTCACCCCTTTCTTTTTCAGTGGTGTTATCGTTAGTGTTCACGTGCAGTCCAAAAGTAGTGGAATGGCTCAAATGGCTTTGAGCACCTTGGGACTTAACTTCTGAGGTTTATCAGTCCCCTAGAACTTAGCACTACTTAAACCTAACCTAAGGACATCACACACATCCATGCCCGAGGCAGGATTCGAACCGTCGACCGTAGCGGTCGCCCGGTTCCGGACTGTAGCGCCTAGATCCGCTCGGTCACCCCGGCCAGCAAAAGTAATGGAATACCAGGCGCACACGGGTCCATCCACCGCTGACGGAGTGGACAAAAATACGAAAACAGGAAAAACGCAGCACATTACCATGCCTAATATGGCGTATTGACTAGAAGAAGGGATCGGTTCGTACGCCATCACGGGATCACCAATCAATTTAGTATTGGAGGGAAGCTTTGAGGGTAAAAATCGTAGAGGAAGACCAAGGGATGAATACACTAAACAGATTCATAAAGATGTAGGTTACAGTAGGTATTGGGAGATGAAGCATGGAG
Source organism: Schistocerca piceifrons (assembly GCF_021461385.2). Taxonomy (NCBI): domain Eukaryota; kingdom Metazoa; phylum Arthropoda; class Insecta; order Orthoptera; family Acrididae; genus Schistocerca; species Schistocerca piceifrons. The sequence continues at coordinate 93,481,906 of NC_060140.1, forward strand.
AGCTGCATCAAACAACAATATGACGTAGGAAAACTGTTCAAAACAGTTTCCAGCAGCCTCAGAATGGGCAAGTACAGGTTCTGTATCGTTTTCCAGGGAATCTTATACCATTCTTACTGCAACATTGTGGCAAGTTGAGGTAACGCAGGTGGACAGAGATCCTGCACCCGTCTCTCGAAAGTACACCACAAAAGGACTCAGTAATATCGAGATCTGTTGTGACCAGGCAATGTGCGACAATTAAACCTCGTGCCCCCCAAAACCAGTCCTTGACGGTACGAGTTGTGTAAGCAGCGGCCCTGTCGTCTTGGGAAACAGCGTCACCACAGGGGAACAAACACTGTATCACGGGATGGACCTTACCACCCAAAATGGTCCTATAATCCTTGACAGTAATGCGGCCTTTGAGAGTACCCATGGGATCCATGCGACACCACGATGTCGTTGCCCAAATCATTACCGAGCCCCCGCCAAATTTCACTCCTGGGACGTAAATTTGGAGAGATGTCCGAAGCAGCGTGCAATAAAACCCACCCGTCTAAATGACTTTCTTCCGTAGCTGTATACTCCAGGTTTTACGGCTTCCTGTTCTGGGCACTGCCATCACTGATCAGTGGTTTCGAAATCACAGCTCGCCGTGGGGTTCCCTGCTTCTAGAGTTCCCATCGTGTTATTTCTTGCTAACAAAATACGCTAGTGCGAGATTCAGTACGTCAGTGACTTTTCCGTCACAGTCCTCTCAATGGCCGTTTGTCACGATAACACACACTTTCGTCCGCGTATCACTTAGCGGATGGTGTTGCTCAGTTTTCTCTGTATACTATATAAATCCTTGATACGGTACCATTTGAAAAACCAAACACTTCTATTACCGGAGTTACGGATTCAAATGGTTCAAATGGCTCTGAGCACTATGGGACTTAACATCTATGGTCATCAGTCGCCTAGAACTTAGAACTACTTAAACCTAACTAACCTAAAGACATCACACAACACCCAGTTATCACGAGGCAGAGAAAATCCCTGACCCCGCCGGGAATCGAACCCGGGAACCCGGGTGTGGGAAGCGAGAACGCTACCGCACGACCACGAGCTGCGGACCCGGAGTTACGGAAGGACGCACTATACGAGCACCAGCGATTAGCCTTCGGTCGAATTCACTTAGCTCCAACATAATGCAATCACAAACCATGCACTGCACTACTCTGACCAGGACAGACACTTACCACGTACCAGGGTACACCCAAAAAACCCTGAATTATTTTTTAAAAGCTACATATTTCCATATTGTTTACAAAACATCATTGTCCCCTTCAAAATACTCGCCATTACGAGTAATAATACGAGGGTGAGTCAAATGAAAACCTTAAATACTTTTTTAAATATTATTTATTGTGCAGAAGTGGTACAAAGCTGTATCACTTTTCAAAATAATCTCCCCCCCCCCCTCCCCCCCCCCCCCGCTCAATGCAAGTCCTTAGAAAATTATTTTAGTAGTCCACGCAACCACTCATGCACCGCGTGGCGTGCCTCTTCATCAGAACGGAACTTCTTTCCTCCCATTGCGTCTTTGTGTGGTCCAAACAAACGGAAATCAGTTGCGGCAAGGTCTGGTGAATATTGTGGATGAGGAAGACACTCAAAATGCAGGTCTGTGATTGTTGCAACTGTTTCACGGACAGTGTGGGGCCTTGCATTTTCATGTTGCAAAAGGACACCTGCTGATAGCAATCCACGTCGCTTTGATTTGATTGCAGGCAGCAGATGATTTTTTGGGAGATCTGTGTGTGATACACTGATGACAGTGGTCCCTCTAGCCATTTAATGCTCCAAAATGAAGCCTTTTTCGTCCCAAAAGAGAGTCAGCATAACCTTCCCTGCTGATGGTTCTGCTCGAAACTTCTTTGGTTTTGGTGATGAGGAGTGGCGCCATTCCTTGCTCGCTCTCTTCGTTTCCGGTTGGTGGAAGTGAACCCAGGTTTCGTCCCCAGTAACGATTCTTGCAAGGAAACCATCACCTTCTCGTTCAAAGTGCCGAAGAAGTTCTTCACAAGCATCAACACGTCGTTCTCTCATTTCAGGAGTCAGCTGCTGTGGCACCCATCTTGCAGACACTTTCTGAAACTGGAGCACATCATGCACAATGTGGTGTGCTGACCCATGATTAATTTGTAAACATGCTGCAATGTCATTCAGTGTAACTCGGCGGTTTTCCTTCACTATGGCTTGAACTGCTGCAATGTTCTGTGGAGTCACAACTGGTTGGGCCTGACCTGGACGAGGAGCATCTTCCACTGAAGTCACACAATTTGCAAGCTTCCTACTCCACTCATAGACTTGCTGCTGTGACAAACATGCATCATCGTACTGAGCCTTCATTCGTCGATGAATTTCTATAGGTTTCACACCTTCACTACGCAAAAACCGGAGCAACCTGGAGCAAGTCGCAAGTGGGGCGGCCATCTTTGTATTGATACTGCGACGGTATGTGTGCATCTGCACTATGCTACCACCTACAGGCCATTCTGCACGCTGTTTGTAGCGAGCTTACCAACTTACAGGATAACGGCGCAAAATTTCGATTTGCTATTACAAATTAAAGATTTTCATTTGACTCACCCTCCTACAGTTGTCCCAACGGTACTTCCACTGTTCGAAACATTTTTTGTAGTCATCTTTAGAGTGGCTGAGAGCTCCTCCCTCGTGTTTTTTCTTTTCTTCAGTGTTGTCAAATCGGTGTCCTTTCAGGCTGATTTTCATGCGTGCAAATAAGGAAAAGTCGCTCAGAGTCACGTTGGGCGCGTAAGGTGCATGGGGAAGCGGAACCACGCCATTTTTAGTCAAAAACTGTCACAGACGGCTGTCTGTTCAGGCGCTTTGTCGTGCTGGAAGAACCAGTCCCTTGCCTGCAACAAATCGGGTATTTCTTGACGAACACTGTTGCGCAGTCTTCTTAAGACTTCGAAATAAAACGTTTGATTGACGGTCTGACCTGGGGGAACAAACTCTGAGTGAACTACGCCCTTGGCATCAGGAACGTAAATCAGCGTTGTTCTGGTGTTTAATTTCACTTGACGACATTTATTTGGAAGGGGTGACGATTATGACTTCCATTGGCTTCACTGCTGCTTTGTTTGTGGGTCGCAGTCTTAGCATCATGACTCATCACCAGTTAATGACCTTTGACAGAAAATTACGGTCAGTTTGAAGCTGTTGTTTCAAAGCACGACGTGTCAACTCGACGTTCCTTTTGATTGTCAACCAGAAGCCGAGGAACAAATTTGGCGGTGACCCTTTTCGTTTTCAAACCTTCCGTTAGAATTCGCTGAACCGAGCTCCAAGATAACCCACTAATTACTTTTGAATATATTGTAGGAGTGAACAGTGATCAATGTGTTACAAATATTTACTATCGAAAACAGTCTTGATCACAATTTATTTATTACGGTGATCGGTTTCGACCACCACTGTGGTCATCTTCAGACCAATGAGTTAGAACCTCCTTCTAGTGGTAAATCACTACCACCAGAAGGAGGTTCTTACTCATTGGTCTGAAGAATACCACAGTAGCGATATAAATCAGTCACCGTAATAAATAAATTGTGATCAAGAGTGGTTTTGATAGTAAATATAATCCACTAACCTCTGACAGTTGATCAGTTGTCTGTCGACGGTCTGTGAGCACAAGCTCTGGAATTTTTTCAATATTTTCGTGGATTCGGGCAGTTGATGGACGTCCAGAACGAGGTTTGTCATCAATCGACATGCCGCCACTTTTAAATCGAGCAAACCACTCGTACACTTGAGCTTTTTCCATAGCGTCATCTTGGTTAGCTGTTTCGGACATCAAAACAGTTTGAGCAGCATTCTTACCGAGTAGAAAACAAAATTTCACAGCCACATACTGCTCGCTTAAACTTGCCATTACAGAAAACGAAATAAGAACAATGAATCGCTAGCAAAAACAACCGCTGCAGATGAGCAGAACAAGCCAGGTCGACAACAAAGGTGGCACTAAAATGACGATGAGTTGCGCTATACACGCCTAGCGGTAGAAATGCGTACCACACAAGCTCCTCCAGGACAATGTTATTCCGGCTTTTTTTCCCCCTCGTATCGAGGACATTGCTCAGGTACTGTTCACGATCAAATACAGCAACGCAATCTGCAGGCTTGGCCAGCATCTGCATTTATGTTCAAGCATGAATTTCTCGCGGTGTATCCATATTTATGGGCAACAGCTAAAGGTCACGGTTGTGATGTGGTGCATATGTGTCAGTCGATAAATGGAATCAACACAGAAGGATTGGTTCCAGAATCACCTTGACCTTTTTGGCGCATGGTGTAACCAGTGACTCTTGACAATCAATCCTTCCAAGACCCAGGCAATCGTCGTAGGTCGTACCATTCGCTCCTTCCGGCTCCTGGATTTCTCCCTTACCGTCTGCGCCCGTCCTGTCCGCCTCACCCCCACCCTCATCTACCTTGACCTCACCATTGACCGTCACCTACCTGGATCCCTCATCTCCGCTGCATCCAATCCAAAGTCCACAACTGCCTCCGACTCCTCAAACTCCTCTCTGTCCGGACATGGGGGTTGCACCCCTCTACCATCCTCCACACCTACAAATCCTTAATCCGTCCCATACTCCTTATGCTAGTCCCACCTGGATATCTGCCCCCCCCCCACAACCCCCCAAATTCATGTCCCTCCAGATCCTTGAGTGTCATGCACTCTGCCTCGCCTTCTGTATACGCCTCCCGTCCCCCATGCAGATCCTCTATGACCTCATACCATTCCCCCATCTACTCCTATTCCTTGAACATATCTGCATACCCTACCCGACCCGCCGCCTTGATCCCCCTCACCCCCTAGTTGCTCCTCTCCTCTCCCGTCCCTGCCCCTGCCACGCCTTCACTGTTGTGTCCCCCCTACCCTCCATCTCTACATCCTTCATCTCCTTTCCCAAGATGGCTTCCATCAACTCCCCCTCCCGGATGATGCCCTGTCCTTCCATCTATCCCACCTATCAACTCTGATCCTCACCCCCCTTCCTTTCCTCCATCCTTTCCCTGGGCTCCCTCTTCCCCCCCTTCCATCCTGTTTTCTCCCCGCCAAACCCCTTCCTACCTCCCTTCTCCCCCCCTCCCCCGAGCCCTTTGTATTCCCCTCCTCTGCCTTCCCCATTCTCTGTCACATCTGCTCAGCACCCCCCACCCCTCTTATGGGTCCTCATCCTCCATCGGCTCCTTTCCCTCCTCCCCCCTTCGCTTTTCCTCTCCTTCCCCCCCTTTTTACTTTTCCATCATCTGTCCAGTTTCTCCCCCACCTGGTCTCGGCTGTGGTATGTCACATTTGCCAACTTTTTACTGCAGTGTTCCAGTGAATGTTCAGTGTTGTTCGTCTTTCTAGTGTTGCGAAGAGAAACCATGCTGTCACTGGGTGTGACTTTTATGTCTTTTGCGAACAGAAACCAGGCTGTCGCCGTGTTTTTTTTAATTGTCTGTCTATTATTTTACCTGTCTGCTTCGTATGTATTTTATTAGCATCATCACCCCTTTGTTCTATGTTTCAAGTTCCACAATTTTTTATCCCTGTTACTATTTAAGTCTCCGATTTTATCGCCTGTTTTTATCATTTATTCTCTTCATCTTATTCAAACAAAGTCTGTAGGCTGGAGAGCGGCATACTAAGCTGCTGCCAGCCCGCCGCTTCGGGGGGGAATCGAAATTCAATAAAGAAAAAAAAAAAGGAATGGGTCGACACGGAAATGTGACCGAACAACAGAAAGGAGCTATCGTGTTTGGAATACCCGTTACCACACCGGAAATGACATTATCCGACTGGTTGATGCCCAACGTGTCTACCACGAATGGTGCGCAGTGCAAGAACAGTGCTCGTATTGGGATTGTGCACAAGTTCGTCGCGTTTATTCATAAGCTTAATAAAGCACAACCGATACACATTACAAAGACTTCAGTATTCAGTAATATATTCTCCTTCACTATTTACAACAGTCTGCTAACGTTGGGATAACTTTTCGATTCTGCGACTATAGAAATTAACTGGTTTTGAGGCGAAGAACTCGTTAAGTCATGTTCAGAGCGCATTTTCTTCTGGAAAGGAAGTTCCTTGAAGAGTCTTCGATAGAGAGCGGAAAGGGGGAAAAATCTGAGGGCGCAAGATCAGGTGAATAAGGTGGGTGCGGAATGACTTCCCAACTCAACCCCTACATAGGGCTTTTTGTCAATTTAGCAGAATGCATCACTTCACGCAGCCCTCCTCGTCGTTGTTTTTCAGTAGTGCCTGTAAGACACGACAAATATCAGCAGTGATGGTTGCACCTCAGGGTAACACACCACAGCGACTCTGTTCCACCACGAGCTTAATACATTTCTTGCCTTCTTGCTACACCAAGAAGAAATGCAGATGATAAACGGGTATTTATTGGACAAATATATTATACTAAAACTGACATATGACTACATTTTCACGCAATTTGAGCGCATAGATCCTGAGAAATCAGTACCCAGAATATCCACCTCTCGCCGTAATAACGGCCTTGATACGCCTGGGTATTGAGTCAAACAGAGCTTGGATGGCGTGTACAGGTACAGCTGCCCATGCAGCTTCAACACGATACCACATTTCATCAAGAGTAGTGACTGGCGTATTGTGACGAGCCAGTTGCTAAGCCACCATTGAAAAGACATTTTCAATTGGTGAAAGATCTGGAGAATGTGCTGGCCAGGGCAGCAGTCGAACATTTTCTGTATCTAGAAAGGCCTGTACAGGACCTGCAACATGCGGTCGTGCATTATCCTACTGAAATGTAGGGTTTCGCAGGGATCGAATGAGGGATAGAGCCACGGGTCGTAACACATCTGAAATGTAACGTCCACTGTTCAAAGCGCCGTCAATGCAAACAAGAGGCGACCGAGACGTGTAACCAATAGCACCCCATACCATCACGCCTGTTGATGCGCCAGTATGGCGATGACGAATACACGCTTCCAATGTGCGTTCACCGCGATGTCGCCGAACACGGATGCGACCATCATGATGCTGTAAACAGAACCAGAATTCATCCGAAAAAATGTTTTGCCGTTCGTGCACCCAGGTTCGTCGTTGAGTACACCATCGCAGGCGCTCCTGTCTGTGATGCAGCGTCAAGGGTAACCGCAGCCATGGTCTCCGAGCTGATAGTCCATGCTGCTGTAAACGTCGTCGAACTGTTCGTGCAGATGGTTGTTGTCTTGCAAACGCCCCCATCTGTTGACTCAGGGATCGAGACGTGGCTGCACGATCCGTTACAGCCATGCGGATAAGATGCCTATCATCTCGACTGCCAGTGATACGACTCCGTTGGGATCCAGCACGGCGTTCCATATTACCCTCCTGAACCCACCGATTACATATTCTGCTAACAGTCATTGGATCTCGACCAACGCGAGCAGGAATGTCGCGATACGATAAACCGCAATTGTGATAGGCTACGATCCGACCTTTATCAACGTCGGAAACGTGATGGTACGCATTTCTCCTCCTTACACGAGGCATCGCAGAAACGTTTCACCAGACATCGCCGGTCAAGTGTTGTTTGTGTATGAGAAATCGGTTGGAAACTTTCCTCATGTCAGCACGTTCTAGGTTTCGCCACCGGCGCCAACCTTGTGTGAATGCTCTGAGAAGCTAATTATTTGCATATCAGAGCATCATCTTCCCGTCGGTTAAATTTCGCGTCTGTACCACATCATCTTCGTGGTGCAGCAATTTTAATGGCCAGTAGTGTATTATCTTTTGTGGGTGTGCGCAGGTGATTGTGCCGGAAGTTGCTGCTTTGTTTGGGCTCAACTACTCCTTTCTTTTCCTTATGTCAGAATACAGACACCATTTCTCGTCACCAGCGAATATATAGGTTATGAATGGTCGGCGTTGTTCACGAGCCAGTTGGTGACGAACAGGCGTTGATGCATATAGGGCTACTCACTGATTTTATGGTTTTGGCATAGAGCGTGCGGTCCCCATACACCCGATTTGTCACGTTCCCCGTCGCATGCAGATGTCGCAAGGTGATGGAATGATTAGAGTTTATCACATATGGCAGTTCTCTAGTACACTGACGTGGATGACTGTGTATGAATGCGTTCAAACGATCTACATCAAACCCCCAATGTCTTTCTGAAGATGGAGAGTCACTAATGTCGAAACGATCCTCCTTAAAACGAGAAAACTATTTTCTTTCCGTGCTCTGTCCAGCGGCGTCATTCCCAAGCACGGCGCAAATGTTTTTGGCTATTTGCGCTACTGTCACCTCTCTATTGAGCTCGAACAGATCAATATGTCGAAAATATTCCGGTTTCTACACTAGGCACTCCATTTTCTGCCATCAACAGCTCCACTTACTATCTCCAAACGACAAAATGAAAATATGTAAACTCAGACAGCAATAGTGAACTACAAACAAAAAATGACGATCGGTAAATAAACCCACAGTAACAGGAATACCAACATGCAAAACAAAAACGCTACGAACTTATGCACCAACCTAATAAATACGATCCTAACCGACAGGAACTGGAGACGATTATCACTCATAGCCAATGACAGTCACTTTCAAACCCGACAGGAATTGCTGGCGACAGTGATTGCAAGTCCTCCTCAACAAGTTTCCGAGCGAACATGGCAAAGGTAACAGCGTGCAATGGACATTTGGAGACGGGTACGTCGTAAAAGGCCACAAGAAACCGCGCGTCTTCAGTGGGCCTAGAAACACACAAACTGGACAATAGCTGACTAGAAGCGGATAGTCTGGTCCAAGGAATCGTGGTTTTGCTCCTCGCAAATGACGTAAGGCGTGAATGCGCCGATGGCTCAACGAGACGTTCTATCAGCAGTGCGTGGAGGGTATGATTAGGTCCGAGTTAGTTATACGATGTTTTGGAATTGCTTTTCGTGCCACAACTTGGGCCCACAGTGAACATGAACAAGGATGTTTTTTTCAACGTTCTCGGCGATCAGGCGTTGCCTTTTCATCCACATCCTTATGGTAAGTGCGCTTTGGACACAGCCACATTGCAAGACGACCACAAACGTGTTTACAGGGTGTACGCACGCATTCCTGGTTTAAAGAACACTCAGGCATCCATCGCTTCTTGGCTGCTCCGCAGAATTACCCTATCTGGATCGAATAGAGAATGTCTGGCACTATTTGGAGCAACAAATGAAACATAGCAATCAGCATCACCGCAATTTGGTAGCTCTACGGCCGATCTACGATGTCCTCGACGGTGAGTGTTCACGTGGATTTTGTCAGGAGTGCCCCAGGGAAGTGTGGTAGGGACACACTTATTCTCTGTGTACATAAATGATCTGACGCACAGGGTGAACAGCAATCTGCAGCTGTTTGGTGGTGATTCTGTGGTGTAAGGGAAGATGACGTGGCTGTGGGAGGATACAAGATGACTTAGACAAAATTTCTATACTGTGTGATAAACAGCAGCTTGCTCTAAATGTAGAAGAATGGAAGTTAATGCAGGTGAGTAGGAAAATCAATCCCGTAATGTTCGAATACAGCATTAGTAGTGGAGTGCATAACTCAGGAAGGTCGACTACATATCTGTGTGTAAAGTTGGAAAGCGGTAGGGAAGGCGATTGGTCGACTTCGCTTTATTGGGAGAATTTTAGGAAAGTGTGGTTCATCTACGAAGGAGATCCCATATAGAACACTAGTGCGACACATTCGTGAGTACTGCTCTAGTGTTTGGGATCCTCACCAGGTCGTATTAGAGGAAAATGCCGAAGCATTTCAGAGGCGAGATACTAGATTTTCTACCGACAGTGTCGAAAAATTCCCAAGTATTACGGAGATGTCTCGTGAAGTCAAGTGTAAATCCCTGGAGGGAAGGCAACGTTGTTTTCGAGAAACACGTTTGAGAAAATTCAGAAAACCGACATCTAAAGCTGGCTGCAGAACAATTGTACTGCCGCCAACGTACATTTCGCGAAAGGATCGCGAAGATAAGATGTAAGATATTAGAGGCTGTACCGGAAGCATACAGACAGTCGCTTCTCCCTCGCTCTTTTGCGAGTGGAACAGGAAAGGAAGTAACTAGTAGTGGTACAAGCTACCCTCCTCCACGCACCATACGGTGGCTTGCGGAGGATGTATGTAGATGTAGCTGTAGTTGTACTTGAAGAAATTTGTGGAATCTCTTGTTCGCCGTATTGGACCCATTACGAAGAGGTGGTGTTACATGGTGTTAGCATGTTGCCCGGAACTTTTCAGTCTGACTTTCATCTAGCCTTCGCGTCTCGACCATGTGAGGAGTCGCTAGGAACGACACAGAAGATGTGAAATTTTCCGTGATTTTATCGGCAAAAATTCAGGTTAAAGTTAGTTGGTTGCTTGGAAACTACCGCACTGTAGTTGTCCATCGATGAACAAGCGTTGCGAATTTCGCGTTACTGGGAAGCACTCCGTCTTCAGGCCACAAGTGGCCCATCGGGACCATCCGACCGCCGTGTCATCCTCAGTTGAGGATGCAGATAGGAGGGGCGTGTGGTCAGCACACCGCTCTCCCAGTCGTTATGATGGTTTTCTCTGACCGGAACCGCTACTATTCGGTCGAGTAGCTCCTCAATTAGCATCACGAGGCTGAGTGCACCCCGAAAAATGGCAACAGCACATGGCGGCCCGGATGGTCACCCATCCAAGTGCCGGCCACGTCCGACTGCGCTTAACTTCGGTGACCTGACGGGAACCGGTGTATCCACTGCGGGTAGGCCGTTGCCGCGTTACTGGGAAGATGGTTAGAAATGAAATAATATCGTCTTTTCGAGAATTAAAGTTATCTTTATTTGGTGTCATTGTTACTTTAGAGAGCGTTCTGTTGTTGTTCTGTTTGTCTATCTGAGACATCCCTTTTGGGTTTCGTGCGGCGATGAGAGTACACCATCTGCGCCTGACGTTGTCATACCAACTAAATTCATGTTATTTGTAATCACATTCATTTTATCAGTTAAATGTTAATTCAGGTCACAGTCTCTGTGTGTCAAGAGATGAATAAACCGTGCGTATGTCTTCTTGCTGGACTACTCCATTAGTGGGGTTGCCAATAAAAGAATAACGAAGGAACATCCGGCGGGATGTTCAAATAACTTACGGGTTTGCTGCCGGGTGACATCGTCGACCACCGCCGATATTTCGACAGGAGCACACCCTGCCATTCTCAAGGCACAAATGCAAGGAAGAAGAAATGTGCAAGGAAATTTAATACCTTGGTTCACAGAGGAGAAACAAGGAAGATACCACACACAGAAAAAGTGTCAACACAAACAAAGATAACGAACATAAGAAATTTCGATAGTTACTATTAATTAACAAGTGAGGTAGCACCAATTCTGTCCCTCTGTCTTTGATAAGAGACAGAGCCGGATTCCAAGCAGCATTTAAACAAAATCCACCATCTCTCTTAATAAGGTTGCTTGATAGTTTGATTTCAACAGCTTCCTTAATAACACTATCCCAATAGCTGGACGTGCAAGCTAGAATCACCGTGTTGTTGTATTCCATAGGATGACCCGTGTCAAGGCAATGTTCTGCAATAGCGGATTTGCTCGGCTGTTGTAAGCGGGTGTGACGCTTATGTTCAATACACCGGTCTTCCACAGTCCTGATTGTCTGATCAATATATGACATGCCACAACTGCAAGGAATACGATAGACCCCAGGCTTACGCAAACCAAGATCATCTTTTACGGACACCAACAGGGCCTTAATCTTAGAAGGTGGTCGAAAAACACATTGCACATCGTATTTCTGTAAAATACGGCCAATCCTGTTGGAAACGCTTCCTGCGTAAGGCAAAAAGGCCGTAGACTTAGGTGCCACTTCGTTGCTATCGTCACTCACCCGTTGCACAGAAGGCTGATAGCGCAGCGCACGTTTGATCTGCCTCTCACTATAACTGTTCTGGCGAAAGGTGACTTCGAGATGTGATAGCTCAGCTGCCAAACTTTCAGGGTCTGAGATAACGTGGGCCCTGTGAACCAAGGTACGAAGTACTCCTTCACGCCGAGCTGGATGGTGACAACTATCAGCTCGCAGATACAACTCAGTGTGAGTAGGCTTCCTGTAAACAGAATTTCCCAGCATACCATCAGACTTCCTTCTGACCAGCACATCAAGGAAGGGAAGGCATCCATTCTTTTCCACCTCCATAGTGAACTGAATATTCGGGTGGATTGAATTCAGGTGTTCCAAAAACCGGTTTAAATTCTCATTACCATGAGGCCAAACAACAAAAGTATCGTCTACATATCTAAAAAAACACGCAGGTTTCAAGGTCGCTGACTCCAATTCACGTTCTTCAAAGTCCTCCATAAACAATTTGGCCAAAATAGGTGACAACGGGCTTCCCATTGCAACTCCATCAGTCTGTGCGTAGTACTGACCATTGAATGAAAAGTAAGTGGAAGTCAGCACATGCCGAAACAAATTTGTTAACTCGACACCAAACTTAACCTCAATTAGCTGCAACGAATCAGAGAGAGAGGAATGCGAGTGAAAAGAGAAACCTCATCAAAACTGACTAAGTCATTCAAACACAATCCCTGCATCGACGTAAGAAATCTGCAGAGTTCTTAATGTGGTGTTCACACCTACCTACTTGTGGGCTCAACAAACTAGCAAGATGTTTAGCTACACGATTTGTCAGAGCAGCATTATTAGAAACAATAGGCCTCAACGGGACAGCCTCTTTATGGACCTTAGGGAGGCCACATAATCTAGGTGGTACAGCACAGTAAGAATTAAGACTCTTGATAGTCTCTTGTGACAAAGAACTTTTCTTGAAGAGGTTATTTGTCTTTCTCTCAATACTGTTAGTAGCGTCAGCACCGATTTTGCGATACGCCGAATCAGAAAGTAGACATTGCATCTTTTGAATGTAATCGTGCTTGTTCAACAAAACGATGGCGTTTCCCTTGTCCACAGGTAAAATAACAATATCAGGATCGATTCTAAGTGAACGTAAAGCAGCCGCCTCAGCTGCTGTAATGTTACATTTGGGAGGACGGGCTCCAGTCAACACACAACAAGCTTCCCTCCTAACCTCTTCCGCAGCCCCGGAAGGTAGTTAAGGTCTCACATCCGGCGGGAGTTTCACGACTTCTGCAAAATACTAAAGTGTTTGGCAGTCGCGGACTCTCGCAACCCGAAGTCAGAATTCCACTTAGAACTCTAGTTCCCCATTCCCCGGTTGGATAACTGGAGCCAGCGACGTGCATTCCAAATAATTGTTTGTACCTGGACACTGAGCCACACTAAGTGTGGTACCTCCTGGGCGTGCGTTATTTTTCGATAGGTGTGACAATTATTCTGTAGTTTGAAGGTGGAGTAGCGAGAAAGGAGTGGAAAAGGGGGGGGGGGGGGGGTGCGGGCGACTGATGATATCAGCTGCATCGGGGCTCTATGCGAAATCAGCAGCAAAGAGTGGAAAATGTGTGCCAGGCCGGGACCCGAACCCGGGATCTCGTGGCTACTAAGCACTGCGCCGCCCGGACAGAGTGTTTATCGCGATTGCGTGGACTACCTCGTCACTCCTCCCGGCCAACCGACATCCCCAACCAGCGTCACCTGTCCGCAGCCCCGTCCGTGTCCTCCATGCTCGCTACCAGGGGCGTTTGAGAAGTCCGTGCAAAGTCCGAGAGATGGCACCACCAGGGCGTATCGAGGTCACGTTTAGTTAGTAGCATCTTTGGAACGAGCGCACACCAAGTTTCAGCCATATTGGTCTATTTCTTTGTGTTTGCCATTCGCGTGAATCAAGGGAGTCGAGTGATTGTCAAAAAATGGACGAAAAAGAATTTCGTGTGGTGATTAAACATTACTTTATGAAGGGCAAAACGCCTCAGGAGACTAAAGAGAAGCTTGATAAACGTTACGGTGACTCTGCACCTTCGATTAGAACAGTTTATAAGTGGTTTCAAAAATTTCGGACTTGCCACGTGGGCACAAGTGATGCTGAACGTTCTGGACGCCCTGTGGAGGTGACGACTTGAGAAGTCATTGAGAAAATCCGTGTTAAGGTCATGGATGACAGAAGAGTTAAGTTGCGTGAGATTGGTTGTGCTGTGGGCATCTCGAATGAATGAGTATATAATATTTTGCATAAACATTCGGAGATGAGAAAGCTATCCGCAAGATGGGTTCCGCGATTGCTCACGTTTGACCAAAAACGGATTCGTGTGAAGTGTTGCAAGGATGGTTTGCAGCCGTTCAGGAACAATCCACAGGACTTATGTATCATTTAATCACTGTGGATGAAACATGAATACAGTACTATACTCCTGAGACCAAACATCAATCTAAACAATGGCTTACCAAGGGTGAATCTGCACAGAAAAAGGCGAAGACCATTCCTTCGGCCGGAAAGGTTATGGCGACTGTCTTTTGGGATTCGCAAGAGATAATCCTCACCGACTATCTGGAAAAGGGTAAAACTATTACAGGTGTATATTATTCATCCTTACTGGACTGTCTGAAAACCGAGCTGCAAGAAAAACGCCGGCGATTGGACCACAAAAAAGTCATTTTCCATCACGGCGATTGGACTACAAAAATGCACCACCACACACCTCAGCAGTTGTGTTGGCAAAATCAATGGAAGTAGGATTACAGCTCATTTCACATCCCCCCTATTCTCCAGACTCGGCTGCCTGGGACTACTATTCGTTCCCCTGAAGAAATGGCTGGAGGGACAAAGATTTTATTCAGACGCGGAGGTGATTGCAGCAACTAATAGCTATTTTGCAGACTTATACAATTGCTATTATTCGGAAGGGATCAACAAAAAAGAACAGCGTTGGATGGAGAGTAAGTCAAAAAGGAGACTATGTCGAAAAATAAAAAAGGTTAACCCCAAACACGTAAGTAGTTTTTATTTTTGCACAGACTTTTTAAACGCCCCTCGTATTTTGAGAGTCCCGCAGGAAGTCGAACGCAATTGTGCATCCGTACTGAAGACTTGCTGATTTTCGCACCAGCGGTGCTGGGGAACAAATTGTGGAACAAATAGTAGTCCGAGGGAGTCAAGTCTGGAGAATAGGCGGGATGTGAAAAGAGTTGGAATCCTATTTCCATTGATTTTGCCACCACAACAGCTGAGGTGTGTGCTGGTGCATTTTTGCGGTCCAATCGCTGGCGTTTTTCTCGCAGCTCGGTTTTCAAACGGTACAGTAACGATGACTGAAGACTTGCTCATGGCGGCGAATTGTTATTCGAATACGTGGTGTCTGGTCTTTCGAACATGTGGAAAATAAACATTTATATTGTAGATGTGTTAACATGTTGCAGCAGAAGGGTGTCTGTCACTCCTGGGAAAGGCTTGCGGAATATAGTCAGCTGACACTCCTGCTAAAAAAGATACCGCACGTTCGCCTTTTTCGTAGACGGGAGTCTCTAATCACGAACATTTACCGAGTGAACAGAGTTCCACGTCCGTGTTGGGTACCAGTGAGGAGTCCATTAGCAGGATGTGTCCAGTTGGCTGAGGCGACTGCTCTGGTGACTGGGCACTGCGCTCACTTGCAGCGAGCGGCAGGCGGGACATCAGACGGAGCTGCAGCGCTGCCCGGCAAGCGGCAAGTGGCAGAGGGGGGGAGGGGGAGCGGAAGGAAGCGGCTACTTCATTGAGGCGGCCCACTCTGCCCGCATCCTGTGTGCGGCGCGCCAGACGCCAGACGTCACCTCACCGCGGCACGGCCAGCCTCTCCGACTGGGCCAAGGCACACGCCTCGCCTTTATGCCGCCGCCAGCACCGCTGCGGCCAAAATCAGCGGAGGACTTGTTGTTTACGTAAAAGAACCGCTATCGACATGTACACCCTCCGGATCACTTGGGTGTTGTGTGGCCGACGGAACCTCTTATCTGTATATACAGGGTGAGGCAGCTAGGTCATAACACCCCTTGTATCTCCCCAACCGTAATAGACACAAAGAAGGCATTTGGACAGTGAATTGCAGGGACAGGGGATACTTGAATACATCACATTTCACGTTGTACTATTTTTTATTACAGAGATATGAGGCCATCTTTGGTATTTTTTTTTTAAATGGAACCCTATGTTAAATTTTAGCGTAACATGATGGGCTTAAGAAGACGGTTTCAAATATGTGCATATCATAATATTTAGGCGAATAGTTTTTGAGACACAGATATGTTCTCGTATCGTGTTCGTCCTTCGCAGCGGCGTTGTCCAGTGCGACCTTTCCCGTTGTGTAGAGTACTTGGTAAACGTCACGAGTCCGTCCTTACACAATAGTAATACATACTGCGATATTTTGCTCAAAAATTAACTGATGATGTCTAGCAAATATTATTCATTTATTTGACAACTGTGATACCAGAATAGTAGACAACATGTTGTTGTTGTTGTGGTCTTCAGTCCTGAGACTGGTTTGATGCAGCTCTCCATGCTACTCTATCCTGTGCAAGCTTCTTCATCTCCCAGTACCTACTGCAACCTACATCCTTCTGAATCTGCTTAGTGTATTTATCTCTTGGCCTCCCTCTACGATTTTTACCCTCCACGCTGCCCTCCAATACTAAATTGGTGATCCCTTGATGCCTCAGAACATGTCCTACCAACCGATCCCTTCTTCTGGTCAAGTTGTGCCACAAACTTCTCTTCTCCCCAATCCTATTCAATACTTCCTCATTAGTTATGTGATCTACCCATCTAATCTTCAGCATTCTTCTGTAGCACCACATTTCGAAAGCTTCTATTCTCTTCTTGTCCAAGCTATTTATCGTCCATGTTTCACTTCCATACATGGCTACACTCCATACAAATACTTTCAGAAAAGACTTCCTGAAACTTAAGTCTATACTCGATGTTAACAAATTTCTCTTCTTCAGAAACGCTATCCTTGCCATTGCCAGTCTACATTTTATATCTTCTCTACTTCGACAATCATCAGTTATTTTGCTCCCCAAATAGCAAAACTCCTTTGCTACTTTAAGTGTCTCGTTTCCTAATCTAATTCCCTCAGCATCACCCGACTTAATTCTACTACATTCCATTATCCTCGTTTTGCTTTTGTTGATGTTCATCTTATATACTCCTCTCAAGACACTGTCCATTCCATTCAACTGCTCTTCCAAGTCCTTTGCTGTCTCTGACAGAATTACAATGTCATCGGCGAACCTCAAAGTTTTTATTTCTTCTCCATGGATTTTAATACCTACTCCGAATTTTTCTTTTGTTTCCTTTACTGCTTGCTCAATATACAGATTGAATAACATCGGGGAGAGGCTACAACCCTGTCTCACTCCCTTCCCAACCACTGCTTCCCTTTCATGCCCCTCGACGCTTATAACTGCTATCTGGTTTCTGTACAAATTGTAAATAGCCTTTCGCTCCCTGTATTTTACCCCTGTCGCCTTTAGAATTTGAAAGAGAGTATTCCAGTCAACATTGTCAAAAGCTTTCTCTAAGTCTACAAATGCTAGAAACGTAGGTTTGCCTTTCCTTAATCTTTCTTCTAAGATAAGTCGTAAGGTCAGTATTGCCTCACGGGTTCCAGTATTTCTACGAAATCCAAACTGATCTTCCCCGAGGTCGGCTTCTACTAGTTTTTCCATTCGTCTGTAAAGAATTCGTGTTAGTGTTTTGCAGCTGTGACTTATTAAACTGATTGTTCGGTAATTTTCACATCTGTCAACACCTGCTTTCTTTGGGATTGGAATTATTACATTATTCTTGAAGTCTGAGGGTATTTCGCCTGTTTCATACATCGTGCTCACCAGATGGTAGAGTTTTGTCAGGACTGGCTCTCCCAAGGCCGTCAGTAGTTCCAATGGAATGTTGTCTACTCCGGGGGCCTTGTTTCGACTCAGGTCTTTCAATGCTCTGTCAAACTCTTCACGCAGTATCGTATCTCCCATTTCATCTTCATCTACATCCTCTTCCATTTCCATAATATTGTCCTCAAGTACATCGCCCTTGCCGACCGAAGTGGCCGTGCGGTTAAAGGCGCTGCAGTCTGGAACCGCAAGACCGCTACGGTCGCAGGTTCGAATCCTGCCTCGGGCATGGATGTTTGTGATGTCCTTAGGTTAGTTAGGTTTAACTAGTTCTAAGTTCTGGGGGACTAATGACCTCAGCAGTTGAGTCCCATAGTGCTAAGAGCCATACATCGCCCTTGTATAGATCCTCTATATACTCCTTCCACCTTTCTGCTTTCCCCTCTTTGCTTAGAACTGGGTTTCCATCTGAGCTCTTGATGTTCATACAAGTGGTTCTCTTGTCTCCAAAGGTCTCTTTCATTTTCCTGTAGGCAGTATCTATGTTACCCCTAGTGAGATAAGCCTCTACATCCTTAGACAACATACAGTATTAAAATACTACAAGATGTTAATACATTTTAAGTAACAGAAATACAAATGTAAATGAGGAGGTCCTTATTGGTCACTAGTATTTCGAATGGTTCAAATGGCTCTGAGCACTATGGGACTTAACTTCTGAGGTCACCAGTCCCCTAGAACTTAGAACTGCTTAAACCTAACTAACCTAAGGACATCACACACATCCAGGATTCGAACCTGCGACCGTAGCGGTCGCGCGGTTCCAGACAGTAGCGCCTAGAAACGCTCGGCCACCCCGGCCGGCTCACTATTATTTCGTACGTATTTGTTTTTTATTTGAAAATATTTGCTATTGATCACTACACGGAGCAAATACACACAAAGATGCAAAATACATACTGTACATGATACAAAACTTTACTGAAGCATCTGCTCAAAATGCTTCCCCTCGCTGCAATGCACATTTGTAGTCGACGTTCCAATGATTTGTTAACGGCTGCGAGGCTATCACATGAGATAAAAGCGCACGCTTCGTCTGGCGTAGTTGGTATTTGAGCATAAACTTTATGTTTGATTGCTCCCCACAGAAAAAAAAATCAAGAGGGGTCATATCAGGAGACCGGGCTGGCCACTTCACTTCAGCACGTCGTCCTATCCAACAGTCCGGGGACTTTTCATTAACAACTCTGTGCCGGCCGGTGTGGCCGTGCTGTTCTAGGCGCTTCAGTCTGGAACCACGTGACCACTACGGTCGCAGGTTCGAATGCTGCCTCGGGCATGGGCGTGTGTGATGTCCTTAAGTTGGTTAGGTTTAAGCAGTTCTAAGTTCTAGGGGACTGATGACCACAGATGTTAAGTCCCATAGTGCTCAGAGCCACGCGGGAAGAGTGAGCAGGACAGCCGTCAAGCTGGAACCACATGCACTGACGCATAGTTAGTAGTACCTCTTCCAGCAAAATAGGCAGAATGTTTCGCAGCAACTGTGCGTGGTAATTGCCATTTAGTATACCTGGAATGACGTACCGCCCCATAATGACATTTCGAACGATGCCGCACCACACGTTAACACTCCACGGTTGCTGATGCTGTACCTGTCTAAGCCAATGAGAGCTCTCTATTGACCAGTAACGCATATTATGAAAATTCACATCACTGTGGTTGGTGAAAGTCGCTTCATCAGTAAAAAGCACCCGTTGAAAAAACGTTGGTTCATCTCGTAGGCGCTGCAGAGCAAATCGGCAAAATTCTTGGCGCCTTTCGAAACCCAGCTTGATGTACTGAGAGGTGAAACGGGTGAAACGTACCCCGGTGCAATATGCGTAGAACACTTCTCTGACTTACATCACATTCCGAGGCGATACGTCGCGACGAAACAGTAGGGTCGTTATGCGCCAACGATAGAATGCCCTCTTCATGTACCTCGCCAGTTTTAGTTTTCTGCCTTGTCCTCTGTATGGCGTTCCATGATCCCGATTCAAGTAGTTTCTTGCAAATACGTGCAAGAAGCTGGCGCGTAGGTCGCTCATGATCAGGATACAGCTCTCCATATTGCTTTATTGCTCTAACAGCATTTCGTCTGCTTTCACCATACACTAGAAGCCTATACAACTTTTCTTCGTTGGTGTACATGTCTACTCCAAGAAACTGTGACGAAAATGCGATGTTTCATCAGCCCAGCAGCACATTTATACCCTTCTCTCCAGCTTCCTCATGCGTCACCTTGCGCCGTTATCGAGAAGCCGGAAAACAACGCCTTCCCTGTTAAGTTCCTCAGTGGTCAACAGGAAAGGTCGCATTGCACAATGCCGCTTCGAAGGACGAACAAGATATGAGAACATACCTGTGTCTCAAAAACTATTCGCCTAATATTATGATAAACACATATTTCAAACCGTTTTCTTAAGCCCATCATGTTACGCTAAAATTTAACAGAGGGTTCCATTTAAAAAATACCGAAGATGGCCTCGTATCTCTGTAATAAAAAAACAGCACAAACATGAAATCTGATGCATTCAAGTAGCCCCTGTCTCTGCAAAGCACTGTCCAAACGGCATCTTTGTATCTATTACGGTTGGGGAGATACAAGGGGTGTTGTGACCTAGCTGCTTCACGCTGTATAAAAGACAATGTCCTCACTGACTGACCGATTTATCGTCGCCCAGCTCAAACCGCTAAGGATGGAAACATGAAGCTTGGAGAAGGTGTGGCGCCGTTTAAGAAGGAACTTCATGGAATTCCAAAACTAAGGGGTGAAATAGGGGTGGAGGTCTTTTTTTTTTTTTTAATGTTGCTATTAAGGCTGTTTTGAAACTAGGCCTACGAGAATTGGTATTTGGTTTCTCGGACACAAATGATGAAATATGTGTTTCACAATTTTGGAAATTTAACCCTATGGGGTTGAAATAGTGCGTGAAACCTAATCATTATTAAAGAACTACTAAAGTATTTTTATAGCTACGGCTATAAACATTGTTGTTTGACTTCTATGTTACAAACAAAGTGTTTCAGTATTTTTGAAAATTGAACTTAAAAGGGAGTGAAATAGGGATGGGATTTTTTATGAAAATGTTTTATTGTGAAAGCATTTTTAAAGCTAAATCTATTAGGACTTAAATTTGGTTTCTCAGTTATAAAAAAATACGTGTTTCACTATTTTTGGAAATTCAAACCCTATGGAGGTGAAAGGGAAGATAAAACTTTTTATGGAAATATTTCAGTGTGCAAAGATTTTTGTAGCTAAATCTATGAAAATTTGTATTTGGCTTCTCTGATAGAAATAAAACATATCTATGCCACTGTTTTTTAAAATCCAACCACTAAGGCGTTGAAATAGTGGGTCAAACGTTTTATGAAATTATTTCATTGCGAAAGCATTTATAAACCCATATCACTGAATGCTGGTGTTTGGCTTTTCGCTTAGAGACGAAAAAGATACGTGTTTCACGGTTTTTGGAAATTCAACCCCTGAGGGGGTGAAATAAGGTCAGACTGATTCACTGACTCGTCATCGCCCAGCCCAAACCGTTAAGGATTCAAACTTGAACTTTTCCTTCTCTGATAGAAATAAAACATATGCATGTCACTGTTTTTGATAATCCAAACCCTATGCTGTAGGCATCGTTCAAGAGGGGATTCTCAGAAATTCCACTCTTGAAGGGGTGAAACAGAGGATGAAAGGCTTTTTGAAGGTATATCGCTATTAAGAGAATTTTGAAGCTACAACTGCGAAAACTGGTATTTGGTTTCTCAGACAGAAAATAAAAAAATACGTGTACCAGCGTTTTTGGAAATTCAACCACTAAAGCGGGTAAAATAGTAGGTGAAATGTTTTTTCAAAATAAATTCTTACTAAAGAACTACTAAAGGATATTTGAGGCTACGTATAAGAAAATAAGTATTTCACTTCTCGATCAGAAATTTTAAAAAAATAGTTGTCTGAGTGTTTCTGAAAATTCAGTCACTAAGGGAGTACAACAGGGGATGAAAATTTTTTAAAAAATATATCGTTACATTAAAAAAATGTAAAGCTAAATTTACGAAAACTAGTATATCTTTTCCGGTTAAATATAAATAAATATTTGTTAGGGGTTGAAAGTTACTATGGAAATATCTCCATAAGAACCCTTAAGGCATGATTAACAAAAACTTTGGACTCCAGCCGCCACAGTCGCTTTTTGGTCATAAGTTAATTTGGAAAAGACTATGCTGGTCTTAATTAGCATGAAAAGCTTAGAAGGTGTTGCAGTTAGTGAACAACACAAAAATTCGATTAAATAAAAACAAAAAAATCTCCGCTGGCCTTACAATCTACGCGAGCTGTTCCCTATTCCATTTTCGCATTGAGAAAGCGAAAAATAACTGTCTACACTATCTGAAAAAAGGTTTCCAGGCGCTCCTAGGTAATGCGGAATTCGCCACCAGATGTCAGAAGTGGCAGACTCGCCATATAAAGGAGCTGGAACAATTGCGTTGTCAGTAGAGAAGCAAGAACAGCAGAATGGATCACACAAGAGAGGTCAGTGTCTTCGGGCGTGGACTGGTTACTGGATGACACCTGAGTTGCAAATCCATCAGGCACATTTTAACCCTTCTAAAGCTGCCCAACTCCACTGCTGGCGATGTGATTGTGAAGTGGGAACGCGAGGAAACAACCACAGCTGAAGCAATAGCAGGCGTAAGTCATCTACTCACGCGCATTGTGGAATGTACGAGGGTCACTCCAAAAGAAATCCACCCTATTTTTGTAACAATACAGTTTTCATTCTGCATGAGTGAAAGTTTTACAGTGTCTAGATACATCCTCCCCGATTGTTTTCAAACTTAGTTCAACCTGTTCCCGTGAGTGGCGCCGTCACAGCATGTCTTCAAGATGGCTGCTGCACTTGACGTTCGTCAGAAGCAACGTTGCTGTCATAGAATTCCTGTGCTGTGCAAACGAGACGATGGGAAACATCCACAAGAGGTTGAAAAAGGTGTATGAAGATGCTGCTGTCGATCGCAGTACAGTCAGTCGGTGGGCAAGCAGGTTACGTGATGTAAGTGGGCACGGCGATATTGAGGTTTGTCCTCGCAGCGGCAGGCCTCGTACTGCACACACTCAAGACAATGTGCAGAGAGTTAACGAATTGGTGACTGCTGACAGACGCATCACAGTGAACGAATTGTCAAGCTACGTTGGGATAGGGGAAGGAAGTGTTTGCAGAATACTGAAAGTGTTGGCGTTAAAAAAGGTTTGTTCCAGGTGGGTTCCCAGGATTTTGACAGGGGATGACAAAGAAACAAGAAAAACGGTATGCAGCGAGATTTTGGAACAGTACGAGAATGGTGGAGATGAATTTCTTGAAAGAATTGTGACAGTTGATGAAACATGGCTCCATTATTTTTCACCACAGACGAAGAGGCAATCAGTAGAGTGGCATCATGCAAATACACCCAAGAAAAAAATTTTCAAAACCACCCCTTCTGCTGGAAAAGTTATGGCTACGGTGTTTCTCGATTCTGAAGGACTCTTGCTTGTGGACATCATGCCAAGTGGAACCACCATAAATTCTGATGCATATGTGATGACACTGAAGAAACTTCAAGCTCGACTGAGTCGTGTTCGACCACATTGGCAAAAGCAGGATGTTTTGCTGTTGCACGACAATGCACGGCCAAATGTCAGTCAAAAAACCATGGAAGCGATCACAAAACTCGACTTGGATAGACAACACTGAAACACCCGCCTTACAGTCCTAACCTGGCTCCATGTGACCATCATCTCTATGGAAACCTGGAAGACTCTCTTCGTGGAACAAGGTTTGAAGATGATGACTCCCTTGTGCACGCTGCCAAACAGTGGCTCCAACAGGTTGGTCAAGAATTTTACCGTGCGGGTATACAGGCACTGGTTCCAAGATGGCGTAAGGCAGTTGAGAGGGATGGAAATTATGTGGAGAAATGAAAGTATTGTTCCTAAAGGATGTATCTACACGCTGTAAAACTTTCAAACATATGGAATAAAAGATGGATTAAAACAAAAAATAGTGTGCACTTCTTTTGGGGCGCCCCTCGTAGTTGTAAAAACCGAATGAAATCATCAGGAGGAATCACTCGGCTGTTCCAAAATGCTACCAGTAGTCCAGGTAGCACAGTGACTGTGCGTGGGGAGTTGAAAAGAATAGATTACAGTGGTCGACCAGTCCCTCACAAGCCTCACATTAGCGTGGTCGGAGCTAAGCGACATTTGAGGTGGGGCTAGGGACCGACGACAGTGAATAGTGGATGACTGAAAACGAGTAACTTGGAGTGATGAATCACGCTACATCTTATGGCAATCAGTCGGAAGTTTTTGGATGTCGCGGATGCCTGGAGAGCGTTACCTTCCATCGTGTGTAGTGCCAACAGTGAAGTACAGAGGAGGTATGGGGTACTTTCGTGGTTAGGGCGTCGTCCCCTTATTACGCTTAAGAAAATGCCAAACACGGAAGGATGTGAACATATTTTACATCACTGCGTATTGCGTACAGAGGAGGAAAAGTTGGGAGAGGATGATTGTTTGTAACAAGATGACAATGCACCTTACCTTCTCTGGTTTCGGCTCTTCAGGAAGAATGGGCTGCTGTTCCTTCACAGACGTTCAAGACACCTCACTGAAAGTGTCTGTAGCAGAGTTCAAGCCGTCATAAAGACGAAGGGTGAACACAGCCCCATGTTTATAGATTTCCGGGTACTTTTGTTCATGTAGTCTATAACACACTGAGCAGTTACCTGTTGAAGACAGCTCAGAAGACGTTGAAACGTCCATTGTTACCGAGATTGTGCAGTGGACAGCATATTGAACATGCGTTAGGGTGGACAATGTTGTCAATCCCTGAACAGCCATCCAGATTTAGGTTTTGCGTGATTCCTTAAATCACTCCAGGGAAATGCCAGAATGTTTTGAAAAGGGCATCGCCTATTTCCTTTCCCATCCTTTGGTAATCGGAACTTGCGCTCCGTCCTTAATGACTTCGCTGTCCACAGGACGAACCTCCCTTTCCTGCTTCCTTCTTTGTCTCGTAAGCAAAATACATGCAGACGGAATACTGGGGAACATATGCAACTGGATTCAAAACTTCAGGTCAGTGCGGCGTTCTAGCTGGGGGGGGGGGGGGGTTCGGACATAAGGATAGCATCCATCGTTCCTCAGGGCTCTGTTGTAGGGCCGCTAAGCTAATGTTCGTGACGTATGTGAATGGCCTGGCAGATAACGTCTGTAGCCCTATTAGGCTGCCGGACGCGGTGGCCGAGCGGTTCTAGGCGCTTCAATGCGGAACCGCGCGTCTGCTACGGCCGCAGGTTCGAATCCTGCCTCGGGCATGAATGTGTGTGATGTGCTTAGGTTAGTTAGGTTTAAGTAGTTCTTAAGTTCTAGGGGACTGATGACCTCAGATGTTAAGTCCCATAGTGCTCAGAGCCATTTGAACCTATTAGGCTATTCGCAGATGACGCAGCGATATGTAGGGAAGTGGAATCGTTAGAAATACGTCGCCAAATACAAAGGCGCTAAACGTAGATAACTGTAATGCAATGAATTTAAATATACGAAAAAATCTGATATCATTAGGCCGCGTGATCCGCGATTAGTCGCTGAAATCAATCACACACCCCCTAAGTCAATTATTTGTTGGATACATTCCAATCTCGATCGTTCACTACAGTATTTACCCTCCATACCTCTCTCTAATACTAAGGGTGCTATTTCCTGATGTCTTACCACATGTGCTACCATTCTGCCCCTTCTTCTTATCAGTGATTTCCAAATGTTCCTTTCTTTGTGCAGTTCTGCAGAGACCGTCCTCATTCCTTAACTGATCACTATATCTTACTTTCAACATCTTTCTATAGCACCACATCTCAAATCCTTAGTTTCTCTTCTTTTGCAATTTTACCACAATTCATTATTAGCCACCTTACAATATTATGCTCCGATGTGCATTCTCAGAAATTTCTTCCTCAATTTAAGGTCTTTGTTTCATACTAATAGACTTCTTTTGTCTATGATTGCCCTCTTTATCTATACCAGTCTGTTTTTTACGGCCCCCTTACTTTGTACATCACATGTTATTTTGCATCAAAGCCAGCAGAATTCATTCAGTTCCTCTACTTCATGGCTTCCAATTTTGAGGTTAAGTTTATCGCTACCTTGTTTCTGCTTCTCCTCGCTACTATCGTCATTATTCGGTTTGCTCTCAGCCCACAGCGTGTGCTCATTGGGCTGTTCATTCCATCCAACAAGCTTTGCAATTCTTCCTCACCTTCACTGAGGGTTATAATCTCGTCAGCCAATGTTACCTTTGATATCCTTTCAGTCTGAATTTTAATTCCAAGCTTGAACTTTTATTTCTGTCTTTGATTATTCTACTGAAAAGTAGGGGCGAAAGATTGCAACCCTATCTTACGCCGTTTTTAATCCGAGCACTTCGTTCTTAGAGGTTACTGGTGTAACACTACCGCGATCCGTTCTTGTGTACTGTTCCAGTGTTTGGGACAGGAAGACATAGAAGAAACTCAGAGGCGTGCCGCTACATTTGTCACCGATAGATTTGGTCAACACTCGAGTATCACAGAGATGTTTCTTGATCTCAAATGAGAATTCCTGCAGGGAAGCCGACGATCTTTTCTTGAAACACAAATAAGAAAATTTAGAGGGCCGGCATTCAGCGTGGCAGCAGAACGATTCTACTGCCGCCAGAAGTACATTTCGCGTAAAGACGGCGAGGACAAGAGAGAAATCACGGCTCGTACGAAGACATACGAGTATAAACAGTCGTTTTGCTTTCGCTCCATTTCCGTATGTAACAGGAAGTACCCTCCATTACGCACTGTATTGTGCCTTACATAGAATGTATGTAGATGTAGATGTAGATGTAGACTGCGTGCATGTGTCGTCACTGAATCGATCGGCAGCTTCATTTCATTTCATTATAGCTTGTTAGTAATTCTCCGGCTTTGTTGAGATGTGTTTTCCTTCCTTATGACTACGCAAGTATTAATATCGCAAATATTCTGACAATAGAGATGTAAAATTAATATTGTATTTTTCATCATATTGTTAGCATACTTTATTTAATTTTTCAAGTATGATTAAACTTCATTTTTACATGTTCTTGTTTAATATACATTTAGGATGCATAAATTCATTCTTTTAATGTAAGCAAGAACGAACAACACATGTGCTTCTATGAAAAACCCAACAATATTGCTCGAGAATGTGCTCGTTCACGCTAAAAAATAAAGTGATGGTTCATTTGCTTATTATCGCTGTCCTGTCTTACTATTTCTAACTTGCACCAGGCATGGGTACTGAAACAAATATTACGTTATTTACTGTCGATATTGTACCGAACGAAATCTCACTATGTGAAATATCGATAATCGTGTGTAGAATTTTGAGATTCGTTTTTGAAACTTGAAAATATCAAAGCGCCCGCAGCAGTTGTTTCAGCACATGTTGAACGATTCTTTACCGTTAGCCACGTCTGTGAATAGACGTCCGCACACTTTCGAGAACCTCTGCATGCTGACTGTCATACTCTACAACAGCTCTGAGATGATTTTACAATTTTCGTAGATCTCCAGTGAATGAGATTTCTTGAACAAAAATGTGGCATCTTAGGCTTTTTGTAACTTCAGTTCCAAGCTCCTGTTACGTTTTTCATTGCTCTAGTTACTTTTATAACTCACTTTGGACATGTTTTATATCGTTTTTACGTAATTTTGTCGATATTTTCATGCCATTGTAGTGGTTTTTTGCAAGGTGTTTTAGGTCCTAAAAATCCAGGCCCTGTGCAGTTACAGGTCATTATTCATGTTCGTAAAGTAAATGAATTGTCACTGGGGGCAATAGAGCTTTCACCCCCCTCTCCTGCTACTTGCAGTTGTCCCTAACTAGAGCACGCTAATCGTAAGGAGGTTGGTCTGTCGTGGCCAGCCTACCACAGTGACTGTGGAGACTTGTGTAACAGAATAATGAAACAACGCATGAACACCAGGTTTTCCTAGAAGTTGCAAACATGGTAATGAAGACACATGCGTTGTTGGTACAAAAATGTACGCAAAAGGAGCTTGAGCTCAAAATATATTTCCGACACAGGAAGGTCAATGATGATATGTCGCGTTCGGGGGAAGGAGCATAAGGACTAACGATATAAGCTGGCACCAAATTCGGGACGTAATCGGAGATTGACACCGGAAGAGCTGGATACTGTGAACAGTAGTAACACCATCGTTAAAAAAGCAATACGTAAGCGGAAGGTCTGTTTCCGATTCATACGACGCTAATTTATTGACGTGTCGAAGGCAACACTACGGGACTTAACATCTGAGGTCATCAGACCCCTAGATTTAGAAGTACTTAAACCCAACCCCCCCCATGAACCATGGACCTTGCCGTTGGTGGGGAGGCTTGCGTGCCTCAGCGATACAGATAGCCGTACCGTAGGTGCAACCACAACGGAGGGGTATCTGTTGAGAGGCCAGACAAACGTGTGGTTCCTGAAGAGGGGCAGCAGCCTTTTCAGTAGTTGCAAGGGCAACAGTCTGGATGATTGACTGATCTGGCCTTGTAACAATAACCAAAACGGCCTTGCTGTGCTGGTACTGCGAACGGCTGAAAGCAAGGGGAAACTACAGCCGTAATTTTTCCCGAGGGCATGCAGCTTTACTGTATGATTACATGATGATGGCGTCCTCTTGGGTAAAATATTCCGGAGGTAAAATAGTCCCCCATTCGGATCTCCGGGCGGGGACTACTCAAGAGGATGTCGTTATCAGGAGAAAGAAAACTGGCGTTCTACGGATCGGAGCGTGGAATGTCAGATCCCTTAATCGGGCAGGTAGGTTAGAAAATTTAGAAAGGGAAATGGATAGGTTGAAGTTAGATATAGTGGGAATTAGTGAAGTTCGGTGGCAGGAGGAACAAGACTTCTGGTCAGGTGACTACAGGGTTATAAACACAAAATCAAATAGGGGTAATGCAGGAGTAGGTTTAATAATGAATAGGAAAATAGGAATGCGGGTAAGCTACTACAAACAGCATAGTGAACGCATTATTGTGGCCAAGATAGATACGAAGCCCACGCCTACTACAGTAGTACAAGTTTATATGCCAACTAGCTCTGCAGATGACGAAGCAATTGAAGAAATGTATGATGAAATAAAAGAAATTATTCAGATTGTGAAGGGAGACGAAAATTTAATAGTCATGGGTGACTGGAATTCGAGTGTAGGAAAAGGGAGAGAAGGAAACATAGTAGGTGAATATGGATTGGGGGACAGAAATGAAAGAGGAAGCCGGCTGGTAGAATTTTGCACAGAGCACAACATAATCATAACTAACACTTGGTTTAAGAATCATGAAAGAAGGTTGTATACATGGAAGAACCCTGGAGATACTAAAAGGTATCAGATAGATTATATAATGGTAAGACAGAGATTTAGGAACCAGGTTTTAAATTGTAAGACATTTCCAGGGGCAGATGTGGACTCTGACCACAATCTATTGGTTATGACCTGTAGATTAAAACTGAAGAAACTGCAAAAAGGTGGGAATTTAAGGAGATGGGACCTGGATAAACTAAAAGAACCAGAGGTTGTACAGAGATTCAGGGAGAGCATAAGGGAGCAATTGACAGGAATGAGGGAAATAAATACAGTAGAAGAAGAATGGGTAGCTTTGAGGGATGAAGTAGTGAAGGCAGCAGAGGATCAAGTAGGTAAAAAGATGAGGGCTAGTAGAAATCCTTGGGTAACAGAAGAAATATTGAATTTAATTGATGAAAGGAGAAAATATAAAAATGCAGTAAGTGAAACAGGCAAAAAGGAATACAAACGTCTCAAAAATGAGATCGACAGGAAGTGCAAAATGGCTAAGCAGGGATGGCTAGAGGACAAATGTAAGGATGTAGAGGCTTGTCTCACTAGGGGTAAGATAGATACTGCCTACAGGAAAATTAAAGAGACCTTTGGAGATAAGAGAACGACTTGTATGAATATCAAGAGCTCGGATGGAAACCCAGTTCTAAGCAAAGAAGGGAAAGCAGAGAGGTGGAAGGAGTATATAGAGGGTCTATACAAGGGCGATGTACTTGAGGACAATATTATGGAAATGGAAGAGGATGTAGATGAAGATGAAATGGGAGATACGATACTGCGTGAAGAGTTTGACAGAGCACTGAAAGACCTGAGTCGAAACAAGGCCCCCGGAGTAGACAATATTCCATTGGAACTACTGACGGCCGTGGGAGAGCCAGTCCTGACAAAACTCTACCATCTGGTGAGCAAGATGTATGAAACAGGCGAAATACCCTCAGACTTCAAGAAGAATATAATAATTCCAATCCCAAAGAAAGCAGGTGTTGACAGATGTGAAAATTACCGAACTATCAGCTTAATAAGTCACAGCTGCAAAATACTAACACGAATTCTCTACAGACGAATGGAAAAACTAGTAGAAGCCAACCTCGGGGAAGATCAGTTTGGATTCCGTAGAAACACTGGAACACGTGAGGCAATACTGACCTTACGACTTATCTTAGAAGAAAGATTAAGGAAAGGCAAACCTACGTTTCTAGCATTTGTAGACTTAGAGAAAGCTTTTGACAATGTTGACTGGAATAATCTCTTTCAAATTCTAAAGGTGGCAGGGGTAAAATACAGGGAGCGAAAGGCTATTTACAATTTGTACAGAAACCAGATGGCAGTTATAAGAGTCGAGGGACATGAAAGGGAAGCAGTGGTTGGGAAGGGAGTAAGACAGGGTTGTAGCCTCTCCCCGATGTTGTTCAATCTGTATATTGAGCAAGCAGTAAAGGAAACAAAAGAAAAATTCGGAGTAGGTATTAAAATTCATGGAGAAGAAATAAAAACTTTGAGGTTTGCCGATGACATTGTAATTCTGTCAGCGACAGCAAAGGACTTGGAAGAGCAGTTGAATGGAATGGACAGTGTCTTGAAAGGAGGATATAAGATGAACGTCAACAAAAGCAAAACAAGGATAATGGAATGTAGTCTAATTAAGTCGGGTGATGCTGAGGGAATTAGATTAGGAAATGAGGCACTTAAAGTAGTTAAGGAGTTTTGCTATTTGGGGAGCAAAATAACTGATGATGGTCGAAGTAGAGAGGATATAAAATGTAGGCTGGCAATGGCAAGGAAAGCGTTCCTGAAGAAGAGAAATTTGTTAACATCCAGTATTGATTTAAGTGTCAGGAAGTATTCGTATGGAGTGTAGCCATGTATGGAAGTGAAACCTGGACGATAAATAGTTTGGACAAGAAGAGAATAGAAGCTTTCGAAATGTGGTGCTATAGAAGAATGCTGAAGATTAGATGGGTAGATCACATAACTAATGAGGAAGTATTGAATAGGATTGGGGAGAAGAGAAGTTTGTGGCACAACTTGACCAGAAGAAGGGATCGGTTGGTAGGACATGTTCTGAGGCATCAAGGGATCACCAATTTAGTATTGGAGGGCAGCGTGGAGGGTAAAAATCGTAGAGGGAGACCAAGAGATGAATACACCAAGCAGATTCAGAAGGATGTAGGTTGCAGTAGGTACTGGGAGATGAAAAAGCTTGCACAGGATAGAGTAGCATGGAGAGCTGCATCAAACCAGTCTCAGGACTGAAGACCACAACAACAACAACAAACCCAACCAACCTAGCCGGCCGAAGTGGCCGTGCGGTTAAAGGCGCTGCAGTCTGGAACCGCAAGACCGCTACGGTCGCAGGTTCGAATCCTGCCTCGGGCATGGATGTTTGTGATGTCCTTAGGTCAGTTAGGTTTAACTAGTTCTAAGTTCTAGGGGACTAATGACCTCAGCAGTTGAGTCCCATAGTGCTCAGAGCCATTTAGCCCAACCAACCTAAGGACATCACACACATCCTTGCCCGAGGCAGGATTCGAACCTGCGACCGTAGCAAAAAAATGGTTGAAATGGTCCTGAGTACTATAGAACTTAACATCTGAGGTCATCAGTCCCCTCGACTTAGAACAACTTACCTAAGGACATCACACACATCCATGCCCGAAGCAGGATTCGAACCTGCGGCCGTAACAGCAGCGCAGTTCCTGACTGAAGCGCCTAGAACCGCTCGGTCATAACGGCCGCAAAATACATCATGGATTCACGTTCTTTGAAGTACACAGTTCAACTCAGGTACGCACGCGATGTGCAACAGCTATACCGCTGAGTCCCGAACAGCTCCTGCCGCCAATCCAGCGCTGCTCAGCGCCCTCTTACGTCACTTCCGGTGCAGCAGCTCGGCTGCTGTCGTGATTTGTAGCGACTGCGCGCCAGCAGGGGAGAGCTCCGCTTGCATGCGGGCCCATCACACAGCCCCACGGCCGCTGCCTCCCTTCCCTTCCCTCCTGGCTGGACGGTATGACGGGCTGACTACTGCAGCCTCTCTGACCCACTGGCCCCGTTAATTGCACTCCGTAATTTACCGAACTTGCTGATCTCTTCAGACGCTGCGTGAACCTCATTAAAAGTTTGACTGACACGAATGCAGACAACATCATTAGATTTGTCACGCATTCTTCCTTAGGTTCCGTCGTTGAAGTCCTTGACATACCCAGTTCTCCAACTGGTCTCAAACTAACTTTCTAATGAGCTACAGACTTGAAATTTTAACCACTGGATAACAATCCAATATTCAAAGCCATTCAATAGCCAAGATTGCATGAAATATTTATTTATTTAAAACAACCGGTTTCAACAGATTTTGCTGTCATCTTCAGGTCTTAAAAATCTTTTTGTCATAAGACATGTTCATACGCTGAACCTCACGCACAAGACGTCAAGTGGATAAGAATCAACACATTACAAAAGGTCTGTCAGGTACTTGACATCTTGTGCGTGAGGTTCAGCGTAAAATGAACATGTTTTACAACAAAAAGATTTTTAAGACTTGAAGATGACAGCAAAGTCTGTTGAAACCAATTGTCTGAAATGAAGAAATATTTTATGCGACCTTGGCTGTTGAATGGTTTATAACAATGGAAATGGAAGTTTGGTGTCATTGGCTGAGAGGCCCCTTACGGGTCAGGTCCGACCACCTTGGTGCAGGTCTTCTTACATTCGACGACACATTGGGTGACCCGCGCGCCGGATGGGGATGAAATGATGATCAAGACAACACAACACGCAGTCCCTGAGCAGAGAAAATCCCCGACCCAGCTGGGAATCGAACCCGAGCCCCTTAGAATGACAGTCCGTCGTGCTGAGTATTCAGCTATCGGGGCAGACTTTCTAACAATTAAGATAGATCACCCTCAGTACTCACAAAATGAGAAAATTCAGTCCAAGATTAACTCGCTTTCTTGTCAGTCTGTTTGACAGGGGTGGGGTGAGGGTGATAAAGGTGGTAATGTCTGACATCTCGACTGCCCTGCGGGACTGGTTTGTTGTCCAGGTAGTATCAGAATGCGTTCCAGGTGGTATGCGATTGGAAAGACATAGCTGAGCAGAGAGATGGGGGAAGAGGAGAAGTGTACGATATACACTGATGAGCTAAAACATTACGACCACCAACGTAAAAGCATGTTGGAACACGTGAGGCAATACTGACCCTACGACTTGCCTTAGAAAACAGATTAAGGGAAGGCAAACCTATGCCTCTGGCATGTGTAGACTTAGAGAAAGCTTTTGACAATGTTGACTGGAATACTCTCTTTCAAATTCTGAAGATGGCAGGGCCAAAATACGGGATGCGAAAGGCTATTTACAATTCGTACAGAAACCAGATGGCAGTTATAAGAGTCGAGGGGCATGAAAGGGAAGCAGTGGTTGGGAAGGGAGTGAGACAGGGTTGTAGCCTCTCCCCGATGTTATTCAATCTGTATACTGAGCAAGCAGTAAAGGAAACAAAAGAAACATTCGGAGTAGGAATTAAAATCTATGGAGAAGAAATAAAAATTTTGAGGTTCGCCGATGACATTGTAATTCTGTTAGAGACAGCAAAGCACATGGAACAGCAGCTGAACGGAATGGACAGTGTCTTGAAAGGAGGATATAAGATGAATATGAACAAAAGCAAAACGAGGATAATGGAATGCAGTCGAATTAAATCGGGTGATGCTGAGAGTATTAGATTAGGAAATGAGACGCTTAAAGTAGTAAATGAGTTTTGCTATTTGAGGAGCAAAATAACTGATGATGGTCGAAGTAGAGAGGATATAAGATGTAGACTGGCAATGGCAAGGAAAGCATTTCTGAAGAAGAGTATAGATTTAAGTGTCAGCAAGTCGTTTCTGAAAGTATTTGTATGGAGTGTGGTCATGTATGAAAGTGAAACGTGGACGATAAATGGTATAGACAAGAAAAGAATAGAAGCTTTCGAAATGTGATGCTACAGAGGAATGCTGAAGATTAGATGGGTAGATCACGTAACTAATGAGGAGGTACTGAAAAGAATTGGGGAGAAGAGAAATTTGTGGCACAACTTGACTAGAAGGAGAGATCGGTTGGTAGGACATGTTCTGAGGCATCAAGGGATCACCAATTTAGTATTGGAGGGCAGCGTGGAGGGTAAAGACCGTAGAGGGAGACTAAGAGATGAATACACTAAGCAGACTCAGAAGGATGTAGGTTGCAGTAAATATTGGTAGATGAAGAAGCTTGTACAGGATAGAGTAGCATGGAGAGCTGCATCAAACCAGTCTGTGGACGCCATGGATTCAACAAGTACTCAGTAGGTATCCAGAGGTTTGTGGCACCAGGTACCCACACACTTCCTGTAAATTACTTGTGGTTTGTTTGTGGGCGCTGAGCTGGCATCCGACAGTGTTTCAATTGGGTTTCATCAGAGTCACATAAGCTGAATCTGATGACCAAGACATCAACGTCAGTTAACTATCGCCTCTTGAAACTATGCAGCACTAATCTGGCCTTGTGACTCGGACAGTTATCCTGCTGGAAGATTCAGTCGCTGTTGGGGAAGATATCAAGCATAAGGGGTTACAGGGTTACAAGTGGTCCCTAATAACGTCCACGTAGTCCACAGCTGTCTTGGTGATTTAGATTACCACCGCAGGTCCCATGGATGCCCAGATGAGTGTCCCCCATAACATATTGCTGTTGCGTTGCGTGCTGCATGTTTCTAACAGCCATTCGCCTGGATGACGGCGTATATAGACACGACCTGGCTTAACAATAAACGGGTCCAGATTGTATACCGATTAGGTTCCTTTCAGAGTATGCTGATACTCCATACTTAACAATCATATACAACCGTTCGCTCGTCGTAAGCTCCGTACCCAAAGACTGGAAACTCGCACAGGTCACACCAATATTCAAGAAAGGTAGTAGGAGTAATCCACTAAATTACAGGCCCATATCGCTAACGTCGATATGCAGCAGGATTTTGGAACATATACTGTGTTCGAACGTTATGAATTACCTCGAAGAAAACGGTCTATTGACACATGGGTTTCGAAAACATCGTTCCTGTGAAACACAACTAGCTCTTATTCACATGAAATATTGAGTGCTATTGACAAGGGATTTCAGATCGATTCCGTATTTCTGGATTTCCGTAAGGCTTTTGACACTGTACCACAAAAGCGGCTCGTAGTGAAATTGCGTGCTTACGGAATATCGTCTCAGTTATGGAACTGGATTCGTGATTTCCTGTCAGAGAGGTCACAGTTTGTAGTAATTGACGGAAAGTCATCGAGTAAAACAGAAGTAATTTCTGGCGTTCCCCAAGGTAGTGTTACAGACCCTTTGCTGTTCCTTATCTATATAAACGATTTGGGAGACAATCTGAGCAGCCGTCTTCGGTTGTTTGCAGATGACGCTGTCGTTTATCGACTAATAAAGTCATCAGAAGATCAAAACAAACTGCAAAACGATTTAGAAAAGACATCTGAATGGTGCGAAAAGTGGAGTTGATCGTAAATAACGAAAAGTGTGAGGTCATCCACTTGAGTGCTAAAAATAACACGTTAAACTTCGGTTACACGATACATCAATCTACGAGTAATCCAAAAGCCGTCAAATTCAACTAAATACCTAGATATTACAATTACGAACAACTTTAATTGGAATGAACACATAGAAAATGTTTGGGGAAGGCTAAGCAAAGTTTGAGTTTTATTGGCAGGACACTTAGAAAATGTAACAGACCTACTAAGGAAACTGCCTACACTAAGCTTGTCCGTCCTCTTTTAGAATACTGCTGCGCTGTGTGGGATCCTTACCAGATAGGACTGACGGAGTACATCGAAAAAGTTCAAAGAAAGGCAGCGGGTTTAGTATTATCGCGAAATATGGGAGAGAGTGTCACAGAAATGATACAGGATTTGGGCTGGAAATCATTAAAAGAACGGCGTTTTTCGTTGCGACCGAATTTTCTCACGAAATTCCAATCACCAACTTTCACCTTCGAATGTGATAATATTTTGTTGACACCGACCTACATAGGGAGGAACGATCACCACGATAAAATAAGGGAAATCAGAGCTCGTACTGAAAGATATAGGTGTTCATTCTTTCCGCGCGCTATACGAGATTGGAATAATAGAAAATTGTGAAGGTGGTTGGTTGAACCCTCTGCCAGGCACTTAAATGTGATTTGCAGAGTAACCATGTAGATGTAGATGTAGATTCATCCGACCAGGCGATACGATTCCATTGGTCCGCAGTCCTATCTCGACGATCCCGGATCTACTGTAATTATAACTGCCGGTGTAGTTGGGTCAGCATTGGAACACTTAGAGGTCCTCTGATGTGGAACACCATGTTCAACACTGTGCGCTGAAGGTGTGCTCCAAAACACTGAACTTCGTCGTCAGATTCCCACAGATGGTCGCCTGTCCTGCGTTAGAGAGCGGGTAGGCCTCCGATCCCTAAGTTCTGTGATGAGGAATCGATGTCCAACTTCTTCAGGCGTTGAGCCACAACAATCTAGCTTTTGTTAAAGTCGCACAGTGGGCAGATTTCCGCATTTGCGCCACTTAAAAGTCGCTAGAATGACTCCCTATTCATCCCTACTCCGCTCATATACACTAATGGCAATTAAAATTGCTACACCAAGAAGAAATGCAGATGACAAACGGGTATTCATTGGAAAAATATATTATACTAGAACTGACATGTGATTACATTTTCACGCAGTTTGGGTGCATAGATCCTGAGAAATCAGCACTCAGAACAACCACCTCTGGCCGTAATAACGGCCTTGATACACCTAGGCATTGAGTCAAACAGAGCTTGGATGACGTGTACAGGTACAACTGCCCATGCAGCTTAAACACGATACCACAGTTCATCAAGAGAAGTGACTGGCGTGTTGTGACGAGCCAGTTACTCGGCTACCATTGACCAGACGTTTCAATTGGTGAAAGATCTGCAGAATGTGGTGGCCAGGGCAGCAGTCGAACATTTTCTGTATCCAGAAAGGCCCGTACAGGACCTGCAACATGCGATCGTGAATTATCCTGCTGAAATGTAGGGCTTCGCAGGGATCGAATGAAGCGTACAGCCACGGGTCGTAACACATCTGAAATGTAACGTCCATTGTTCAAAGTGCCGTTAATGCGAACAAGAGGTGACCGAGACGCGTAACCAATGGCACCCCCTACCACACGCCGGGTGATACGCCAGTTAGGCGATGACGAATACACGCTTCCAATGTGCGTTCACCGCGATGTCGCCAAACACGGATGCGGCCATCACGATGCTGTAAACAGAACCTGGATTCATCCGAAAAAAATGACGTTTCGCCGTTTGTGCATCCAGGTTCGTCGTTGAGTACATCATAGCAGGCGCTCCTGTGTGATGCAGCGTCAAGGATAACCGCAGCCATGGCCTCCGAGCTGATAGTCCATGCTGCTGCAATCGTCGTCGAACTTCTCGTGCAGGTGGTTGTTGTCTTGCAAACGTCCCCATATGTTGACTCAGGGATCGAGACGTGGCTGCACGATCCGTTACAGCCATGCGGGTAAGTTGCCTGTCATCTCGACTGCTAGTGATACGAGGCCGTTGGCATCCAGCACGGCGTTCCGTATTACCCTCCTGAACCCAGCGATTCCATATTCTGCTAACAGTCATTGGATCTCCACCAACGCGAGCAGCAGTGTCGCGATACGATAAACCGCAATCGCGATAGGCTACAATCCGACCTTTATCGAAGTCGGATACGTGATGGTACGCATTTCTCCTCCTTACATGACTTTTTTTTGTTGTTGTGTGTGTGTGTGTGTGTGGTGGTGCTGAAGTCTGATCAACTTCGTTGATTTTTACTTCTGTAGGGAATGGAAGGGGTAAAAATTTTCTCTTTATTTATTTATTCTTCTTTCAGCTTTAGTTTGGGCACACAGAAGGGTCCTTTAACTCGCTGCTTTTGGTATGTGTTTGAAAACATGTGTGTAGAAGTGCTAAAGGACGATATGTCCTTAAATTATGGAGAATTACGTAGGGATATCATTTACGGAGGCTCAAATACTACCGCCTTCGGTACTTTATATTTGTGGTTGCGTAAGGGTTCTACCGTACCTACTGTGGTGAGTTGTGGTGTACTGTCACGTATCATGTCCCAACTTCCGAAATAAAGTTCGTGCCTTCTCCTTGACCTTGTCTGAGAGGTAAGATTCGCTTAAGGCTCGATGAATGTCATGATTTCGGATCCACCTGTAACTTCTTGTAGTTAGTGGCACACGTAGTACCCCAAGAGGTCGATCCATACAAAATAGATGGTTCGACTGTGGCGTGGTACAACTGGAGTTTCGTGCATTGGCTGAGGTATGAGCTCTTCAGAAAGGGGAGGAGAGCTCCCAGCATTTTGAGGCCAGACGTCTTCTTCTCCATAATGTGATGACTATACAACAGTTTGGCGTCTAGATGCACTCCCAGGTATTTTACAGTTGTTGCCCAGGGGAGTGGCTGGTCTGATATCCGCAGGCGGTCATTGACGACGGGTCTCCGACGTGTGAAGACAATAACTTTGGTTTTTTCCGCATTGACCGTTATTTTGTTCCTGTGGGTCCAGTGGTCCACTAAATCTAGTTGGCGCTGCATCCGTGTGACGAGGTGGTCCATTCTGGTGCCTGCAGTCAGGAGCGCTGTGTCGTCGGCATAGAAACTGGCAGTAACATGTGGCACCGTCGGGAGGTCGTTAATATATAGATTAAACAGCAGTGGAGAGATGACCGATCCTTGTGGAAGTCCTTCAAGGACAGGCCGTGTTGTTGAAGTCTTGTCATCAATGCGAACATATAATCTGCGATCCTGAAGAAAATTGTCGAGAAGTTTTAAATAGCAGTCTGGTAGGGGAGTGGTACGTCGGAGCTTGACGATCAAGTTGCGCCGCCATACTTTATCGTAAGCCTTCTCAATATCGAGAAAGACTCCAGTGGTATGTTTTTTCTTGTTGAAATTGTCTTGGATAGATTCCGTGATGCGCAGTAGTTGTAACTCAGCCGATAGCTTCGCCTGGAAGCCAAACTGCTCCGGTCGGATGATGTTGTGTGCCACAAGGATGTCCAGCATGCGTTTCAGTAGGACACGTTCCAGTACCTTTCCCAGCGTCGGCAGTAAACTTATGGGTCTGTAGTCCTTACACGAGGCAGCGCAACAACGTTTCACCAGGCAACGCCGGTCAACTGCTGTTTGTGTGTGAGAAAACGGGTGGAAACTTCCCTCATGTCAGCACATTGTAGGTGTCGCCACCGGCGCCAACCTTGCGTGAAAGCTCTGAAAAGCTAATCATTTGCATATCACAGCATCTTCTTGCTGTCGGTTAAATTTCGCGTCTGTAGCACGTCAATTTCGTGGTGTAGCAATTTTAATAGCCAGTAATGTAGTTACGTCACCGCGTCACGTGCCCACAGCGCCACCAGGCAGCATACAACCTCGCGGTGGGCAGTGGTCATAATGTTGTGGCTCATCAATCTATGTGGCATATACGAGTACATAAACAGGTGAAGCCTCAAGCAGAAAAATAGTATATGTGCAGGGTGGTTCAGCTGCCCTACCCATAGGTTTTATGCAACCCACAATGCCTTCAAATACCACACACAAGACTTTCATATTCTCTCGCTCACTACGTGCAAACTATTAGTCCTACAGAAAAAAATGAACAGGACTTTTTTGTAAGAAATTTAATGTAGTTAAATTTTGTATTCTGATACGTTTTCGCTAGAGGCCATAATTATTCAAGGGACATTACAAAAATGTCCTTCAAACGCGTTTTCCTGAGTAACTCGATAAACGTGACAGCCAGCGAAAAGGTATGCCACGAAGTTTAATTACATTATATTTCCTACAATAAAGTTCTGTTCACTTTTTCTCTGTAGGACTAACAGCTTGCGTGCAGTGAGTGAGCATTCCGTCTTCAGGCCACAAGTGGCCCATCGGGACCATTCGACCGCCGTGTCATCCTCAGCTGATGATGCGGATAGGGGGGGGGGGGGCGTGTGGTGAAGCACACCGCTCTCCCGGTCGTTATGGTGATTTTCTTTGACTGGAGCCGCTACTATTTGCTCGAGTGGTTCCTTAGTTGGCATCACGAGGCTGAGTGCACCCCGAAAAATGGTAGCAGCTCATGGCGGCCTGGATGGTCGCCCATCCAAGTGCCGGCCACGTCCGACAGCGCTTAACTTCGGTGATCTGATGGGAACC
The DNA here is from genome assembly GCF_021461385.2 of Schistocerca piceifrons. Classification (NCBI taxonomy): domain Eukaryota; kingdom Metazoa; phylum Arthropoda; class Insecta; order Orthoptera; family Acrididae; genus Schistocerca; species Schistocerca piceifrons. The sequence continues at coordinate 93,522,423 of NC_060140.1, forward strand.
GGTGTATATGAAAATCTCGCACTTGGTTTTCGAAGGTGTTGCAGGTTGCATAAAACCTTTTGGTATGGGCAGCTAAATGACCCTGTACAAATAATTATTTAAATACAAAATATTATCTCATAAAAATGTGTAACATCAATTGAGAAATTTCACTCACGCAAGACTACTACACAGAATAATTATTTAAATGAAAACAAATTTTTAATATTATACTTTTTAAAAATTGGACAAAAACTAAAAAATAACTTCTACTAGCTGCACTCACATTCCTAATCCCATACAGTTATTCTTGAAATTTTGTGCTTGTAAACATTTAATACCTATGACAATGCTAGTAAAATTTAGAACATAAAACTTGAGGCACATACAGTAGTGATAGTTAGGAGGTGAACTGGTGATGAATCGATTATGTAATGTGTGCGCCCCATGTTTTTCGTTACAAATCTCACAACAATTGTGATAGCTCTTAAAGATTCACAAGGACAAATTTTCAGGACTATCGACATGGGTTTAGGTTTCTTTTTTTCTATTAAGGGCCTGAGAGAAGGGTCGGTGGCAAAGACGGCAGGGGTCGTCCGTCTTCTGAGGCCTGGCCTCAATATGCCGTTCCTGCTCTCCCAGCGCCAAGGAAAGGAAAGCGGTTCGATAGGATCTAGAGAACTTTATTACATCTATTTCACTTATATACAAGTATACATCTATATATATTTCCCATGTATTTTTTCAGTTATATATACGCGAAGACGACTCGGATGATTAATATACACTCCTGGAAATGGAAAAAAGAACACATTGACACCGGTGTGTCAGACCCACCATACTTGCTCCGGACACTGCGAGAGGGCTGTACAAGCAATGATCACACGCACGGCACAGCGGACACACCAGGAACCGCGGTGTTGGCCGTCGAATGGCGCTAGCTGCGCAGCATTTGTGCACCGCCGCCGTCAGTGTCAGCCAGTTTGCCGTGGCATACGGAGCTCCATCGCAGTCTTTAACACTGGTAGCATGCCGCGACAGCGTGGACGTGAACCGTATGTGCAGTTGACGGACTTTGAGCGAGGGCGTATAGTGGGCATGCGGGAGGCCGGGTGGACGTACCGCCGAATTGCTCAACACGTGGGGCGTGAGGTCTCCACAGTACATCGATGTTGTCGCCAGTGGTCGGCGGAAGGTGCACGTGCCCGTCGACCTGGGACCGGACCGCAGCGACGCACGGATGCACGCCAAGACCGTAGGATCCTACGCAGTGCCGTAGGGGACCGCACCGCCACTTCCCAGCAAATTAGGGACACTGTTGCTCCTGGGGTATCGGCGAGGACCATTCGCAACCGTCTCCATGAAGCTGGGCTACGGTCCCGCACACCGTTAGGCCGTCTTCCGCTCACGCCCCAACATCGTGCAGCCCGCCTCCAGTGGTGTCGCGACAGGCGTGAATGGAGGGACGAATGGAGACGTGTCGTCTTCAGCGATGAGAGTCGCTTCTGCCTTGGTGCCAATGATGGTCGTATGCGTGTTTGGCGCCGTGCAGGTGAGCGCCACAATCAGGACTGCATACGACCGAGGCACACAGGGCCAACACCCGGCATCATGGTGTGGGGAGCGATCTCCTACACTGGCCGTACACCACTGGTGATCGTCGAGGGGACACTGAATAGTGCACGGTACATCCAAACCGTCATCGAACTCATCGTTCTACCATTCCTAGACCGGCAAGGGAACTTGCTGTTCCAACAGGACAATGCACGTCCGCATGTATGCCGTGCCACCCAACGTGCTCTAGAAGGTGTAAGTCAACTACCCTGGCCAGCAAGATCTCCGGATCTGTCCCCCATTGAGCATGTTTGGGACTGGATGAAGCGTCGTCTCACGCGGTCTGCACGTCCAGCACGAACGCTGGTCCAACTGAGGCGCCAGGTGGAAATGGCATGGCAAGCCGTTCCACAGGACTACATCCAGCATCTCTACGATCGTCTCCATGGGAGAATAGCAGCCTGCATTGCTGCGAAAGGTGGATATACACTGTACTAGTGCTGACATTGTGCATGCTCTGTTGCCTGTGTCTATGTGCCTGTGGTTCTGTCAGTGTGATCAATGAATTCACGGTGTTCTTATTCCAATTTCCAGGAGTGTATATATATATTAAACAGGATCCTGATACCGCCACCAGGAGCTTCCGAATCGTCTTCGCGTAATGAATGTAAGGGAGTATGCTCTGAGAATCAACCGTGTGCCGTGAATCATTTTTAAGTTGCGCCTTATAGCACTCGGAACTCCCCAGTGGGCGGGAAGATCCTCGAATAATGCGCCTAAATAGTTTGATAGTCGTGTGCGGTACAATGCATGGTGGCAGAACGCCTCATGAGTTGTTGTCAGGTGGACCCACAATGCAGAGCGTGTTCGGGAGCGGCTTGGAAAACGTAATATAGCACCATGCCCTTCAGCTAGTTGACTGCGTTCGTTCTTGTAGTGCGAAAGTAAGTGGTACCTGGGTGTAGGAGTTCGTCTGGTGTGACAGACTCTGGCTGTCATAGCAACAGGAGCGACAGCATACGTTGTAGAAGATCCCAGCAGCTGCCTGTCACAGTACATGTCAGGCGGTGCTTGTATGGGGTTAAAAGAATCAGCCTTTTTATTCTGATTTAAAGAACTTGTTGTATTAAAAAGTTATCATCATTTAAAGAAGTATTCTCAGACAAGATTTCTTAGCTGCTTCTGTACCAGAACGCTCCATCAGAAGGTGTCTTCCATCGTTGCATCCCATCGTTGGATCCCAAATATTTCAGAATTCTTAGGAATCGACAGTGAAGCAATATTGTCGTGTAAGAAATCTGCCACCTATTCCCTCGTTACGTCAGAGAAATTCGACGGAAGTACCATGAACAACGTGCATTTAAATCAGTAAGTGGCTCTCTGACTAAAACGCATGTTTCTTCGGTGAATGAATATTTGTTCTTTGATTCAAAGTTTCAGTTCTCCATACTCCTGCACTCATTCTCCGCACTGCACAGAATGCAACACCATTCGCTTTTGCTGTTGCAGTGATATTGATAAGTGGGCACATACTGCCAGTTTCTTTGTAAATTTGTTTCCATTTTGTAATCACTGAAATAACATCACATACCTTATCCACCCGTGAAGTTTCGTTTCGTTTCCTACTCCGCTTCCGGGTGCTTTCCTTTTTTATTAGGTAGCTTGTATTCCGACTTTTTTCATCACGAATGGTAATTCCCCCCCCCCCCCCCCCTTTTTTTTTATTAGGCAGTGTATATTCCGACTTTCGGTATATCAGAAATGGTACCTCATAATCTGTCCAGTGTGTGTGTGTGTGTGTGTGAGTGTGAGTGTGTGTATGTGTGTGAGTGGAGTGGCGTATGTTGGTTTATGTTGCATTACTTCAAATTAGACTGCATCACAATAAGATTGAAGCACCTAGAAGGGGAAGAAGAAACGAAATGAAGCTTTTCGACTTTAGAGGGTGTGTGATGTTATTCCAGTGTTATTGGCAGTATAAGCCCACTAATCAGTACGACTTTGCAGAGCCTTTGGCTTGGATGAATGCGCTGCTTCGGTTGAGACGGGTGACATGAAGCCGCTGTACCATCTTCTGGGGCAGTGTGACCCAGAGCTGTTGCAAATGGTTGTTGATATTCTGGTTACTGACACTGGGGTGGATTTTACGTCTGAGCTGATCTCACAAGTGTTCTATTGGGAACAGATCCGGGGAATCAACATCACGCAGACAGTTTATAGATACCTGTGCCAACTGTGGACGAGCATAGAGCGTTGTTCTGTCAAAAAATGGCAACGGCAGCACGATAGTTTCTCATGATAGGTAACACGTGAGGATGCATGATGTCTGTGGCAAGCCGTTGTGCCATCAGGGTTTCCTATTCACTACTAGCCGTGACCTGAAATCATCCTCCTCAATGCGAAAGTAACTCCACTGTCTCTCCAAAACATTGGGAGAATGGGAAGAACGGGACCGCTTCCCAGGTCCTCTCCATACTCACCAACGGTGGTCATCTGAGGTTGTGCAGAACCGCGACTCATCGTTGAACACAGTGTGGCGCCATTAATCGGCAGTCTGTGCTTTCCACACACAACACGACTTCAGACGTAGCTTTTTGTGATGTGATGTTAACGGCAGCCTATGTACGGGACGGTAATTCATTAGTCCTCGTGATGCTGGTCTCCGACTATTGGTGCGGGATGACACAGAACGTTGCAGAGAGCCCATTATTGTTTTCGGATGCCAGGCGCAGATGCGAAGTGTGTGGGCGTGGGATTGATCTGAGATGTTATTCTGTGCAACGGATTAATCTGAGATGTACCCTTTACCCTGTGACTCCTGCAAGATGCAATTTCCACCCCCACACTACTACAGAAGTCAGACAGACGCTCCTAACGTTCTAAAGAGAAATGCCTGAAAAACTTTCAGCAATAAATATGACACAAAAATTCACAAAATTTCTTACGTAACTAGTGGGATACTTGGGTACTGGAGTAATGCTAGTTAGTGTAAGAAAAACATGAAACTAACGAAAGTTATTATTTATTTTGCAAGAATTCTGAGAAATCACAATGGCACTTTTAGTTATGAATTGAACAAGTTATATTCCAAATGAGATTTTCACACTGCAGCGGAGTGTGCGCTGATATGAAACTTCCTGGCAGATTAAAACTGTGTGCCCGACCGAGACTCGGACTCGGGACCTTTGCCTTTCGCGGGCAAGTGCTCTACCATCTGAGCTACCGAAGCACGACTCACGCCCGGCACTCACAGCTTTACTTCTGCCAGTATCTCGTCTCCTACCTTCCAAACTTTACAGAAGCTCGCAGGAGAGCTTCTGTAAAGTTTGGAAGGTAGGAGACGAGATACTGGCAGAAGTAAAGCTGTGAGTGCCGGGCGTGAGTCGTGCTTCGGTAGCTCAGATGGTAGAGCACTTGCCCGCGAAAGGCAAAGGTCCCGAGTCCGAGTCTCGGTCGGGCACACAGTTTTAATCTGCCAGGAAGTTTCTAGTTATATCCCGGTTCTTTTCGGAATGTGAAGTTACCTCTCAAGGATAGGATTCGCTAATGAAATTTCTATACAAAGTTTAAGATTGTTATTGACTTGGCAGAATGGCTGAGAGCCGTGCCTACTCAACTTGAACAATTATCCGTTAGAATGTTGCTAGGTATGGTCAAGGCTGTCGCGTGTGAAATGCAGTGAAGGGTACTGTTGTGGAGGAAATATGGGGCCCGCAATAGCTGTAGCGTACAATACCGTAAGCTGCGATGACTGCTGTCTGCGCCGCTCGCCGCTCGCCTCTCGTTCTGTCTGGATTGACCTTCGCCAATCACACTCTCCCTACACCTTGATGAAGTCAAGGACTACTATTCGCCCCTACTCTAACTATTGGTGTGGTACACCGGTCAGATAACCAGTGCACTGCAATGCCACTCAAAATTCGCTCGCAGGCATTTAACTATAACTCTGTCGGTTCACACCACGCAATAAGTGTGTCGGCCAACACAGTGAACAACGCTTAATCGCAAGGACTCAATATAGAGTCCCACTCTGATTCACTCTCGACAGAGGTGCTCTCCCAGTGAAGTACTGAGGAGAGACTTGTTCCTCGCTCTTTGAGTACACGTACGAGCGTGCACGCTCCCGTTATGTGTTCTCGCTCCAAGAGCGACAACGGAACAGCCCCTCTCCACGCCAGACGTGAAGGGGTATATCTTTCGGTCTCTTCCATTACTCCTTCAGCTCAAAGCATCAGAAATATCGTCTGCCAATGAGCATTGCTCTTCTAAAATGGGGGAATGATGTTTCGTTTAAGGCGACCAGTCCGGAAATCCGTAGCATTGGCGTTTGGCGTTTGCTGTCTCCCTGTGAAAATCTCTGAAACTGCATGCTATGTTTGTAAGGAATGTGTAGGCTGGGCGCTCCCACACAATGTAGCGGAATTCGCTTTTAAGCCGAAAACGGGGTCGTTCCCCCTTTTCACTCGGGCCAACACTGTCTGCTCTACGGGCAGTCACCGGCTGACATAGATAGGCTGAGTCGTCCTCTGAAGGGACCGGCCCCCTGGCGTGCGGTTTGCGTCTCCCGAACTAAAAGGTTTATGTGACCGTCGTGTCTTGAATATGTGTGTGCACGCCAGCCTCGAGTATTTCAACCACGGTGCGCTTACTTGTTATTTGCATATCGTTTACATGAATTCATACAACATTGACTTTATCTTATCGCGTTTGGGTTTGAATTAAGCGTCTTGATGTGCGGAATATGATTGTGAGGCCGGAATATGTAAGCAATGAAGGTCAGGAGACCACAATGTCGTACAAGTGGTTACGATGTGTTTGGTGTGCAATATGACAATCCACTGTAGTGCTCGGATATTGTCCACTGGAACCTTGACAACTAGTACGCCTACCCTCAGGTGCCCACGCAGTCCATCATCGGCCACTGTCACATCCAAAGGCCCCACAAATCATGATGTTGCACAAACTGACCAGCTGCCTAAACGAAAACCCACAATGAGGCCACTTTCAAATTCTGGTGCTGATAACTCTTTCTCACACCAATACACGACATCTCCATCTCTTTCATAGCTATCAATCAGCACATGATGCTGTTCATATCCTTTGTATACTCTAGCTGCTTTAGTGACAACAATAAACACGAATAACACTAATGCAGTCTTGTGGTCATTCTGTCACAGAGAATTGCAACTAAAACCATTGACATACCTGCTGTAGTGTGTATGTGTACAAATTTACACTGACATCCGACTGTGTCTTCTGGCTACTCCACTTAGTCAGGCAGTGTACACAGGGATTTTTCAGCATTAAAAAGCCAAGTTCACAATTATCAAACTAAAATTAGGAATGATTTTCATAGAGAAGTTCATAGAAAGATGCTATGTAATAAGCCTAAAATTATCATCAACGTATGGTGAGCGGAAATAAATAATATAAAAATATTAAGTATATTGAAGGAAGATTTCTAAAAGTTGCTGTTTTCAAATAGTTTGTGAAGTCCGAGGAATGCATAAACTATCCACACTGACAGTCACATTTTTCAGTAAAATGTGTGATGTGTTTTTCTACGCCTTTGGTTGAAAAAGAATATTTCTACTGCTGCTTCTCTCGAGAGACACAGGGACACTTACACAAATGTGTGTGTGTGATAAGAATATCTTCTATGTTATATTCTTCACTTGCACACAGCAGAATATAGTCAGTGTAATACAGAGTTTTACAGCCGGATTTCACATGTTGGGTTGTGGCATGATGCTTGTTAATAGGTACGATTTGTGGTGCATCTGACTAATGATATCACATTATTCCTGATGATTGTTTCTGGTCCAAAACTAGATACTTAGTAATGTGACAATACACTTTAGCGCAGACTGTGATTTTCCAAAAATTTCTAGACATTGTAAATGGCGACCTCCACAAAATAATGTAATTAATTTTACTTTATTTTTGTGATATCTTTAACTGCATATTGCATTTAAATGGCGTTTTAAAATTTTAGCTTAGTTCATTTTTGTGATGTTATTTGGCCATCCAAAAATATTATATTTATGCAATGTTAGAGTCTATTCTTTTTGCAGGGTTAAGTCCTTGCTTACATTCTCATACAATGTATCACAATTTCTCTGTTTAAATGCAACATCTGAAGGGCTTATACTGTTTGGGATAGCCTTACCTTACCATAATTTTCGGTGAAGTATTTCTGTTTATTTGCTAAATCACAGTTTTGTAATCCATGAAGTACTTCTGAGTTTCTCGAGTTAGTACTCTTCTTTTTCCCATGATGTCTCTGCTCACTATTCTAATGTCATTACAAGACCAATCAGTTACTAATTACTTTCATATGAGCTTATAAGATGTGTTTCAAAGACAGACACTGACATAAATTATGCGTGGTATTACTTCCGCTGTGTCCCATTTATTGAAAATATCCTCTCTCCTCTGTGATAATCATTGTTTATACAGATGAGTTATTATCTTATTGTCAGAAATATGCCACATACAATTTCAGTTTGAGCCATTTTCGGCTTTGTTTCGCCATTTTCAAAGTAGCGTAAAATGGTGAGCTTAACAGTAACTAATACGTATGTCATATTAATTACTGTAGTCGAGACAGCGTATGAAGACCCCTAACAGCTCGCAGCACTGTTGCCAGCTTTCGACTGCGAAGCGCCAATTGCTGCAGATGGAAACAGTAGCCGTACACAGAGCTGTGACAACACTGAGGCGTTGCCATAGAGACGTTTACAAAAACGCATTACGTTATTGGCTGAGATTGGCGCGCGAAGCTGTCACGCCCAGCCCACTGCAACTGTTAGGGATCAAATTACGCTGACTAAACTATAGTATCTAGTGAGGCGGTGCAGTGGTTAGCACTTTGGACTTGCGTTCAGGAACTCGTCAGTTCAAACCCCTGTCCAGCCATCCAGATTTATGTTTTCTGTGATTTCCCTAAATCGCTCCAGGCAAATGCCAGGATGGTTCCTTTGCAAGGGTACGGCCAATTTTCTTCCCCATCCTTGGTACAATCCGAGCTTGTGCTCCGTCTCTAATGACATCAATGTCGACGGAACTTGCTTCTGGTTTATAAAAACATAGTAGATAATAACTTATGAAATATTGCACTATATGTATATTTTGGACATCTTTTTCTTTCAAAATGGAGAGTGGTGAGTGAATACATATGTGGTGTCTGTTCTTTTGGACATGTTTGAAAGAACAGACACATTTTCATACTGCAGCCTTTAGGAATCAAGGCATGTTCGAAAGACCAGATATATAATTGAGGTTAGGACGACCAACTTATCACTTCAGTGCTGATGCACAGCACGCTCCAAAGCGAATCAAGGTAATGCTTCAAGTAATGAGGGTAATGGGCAAGGGACACTAAATCAGTAGTCTGAGGATAGATTGAGAAATTGAGTCTGATGTGAGGCGTGCTAGGGTAGACTGTCCAGTTGCACTGAGTACTTTGTACAGATGGCACAATTGTCAGCGCATCTACCTTGTCAACAGGAGACCCGCGTTCGAATCCCAGTCCTGCACGAATTCTCAGCTTCCCCAATTGATTTAAATCAATGCCCACTAGCAGCTAATGTCATTAATTATTGTATGTCCTGTAAGTGATAGTTAAGTTGTGGTAAACAGCAGAGTGTCTTAATTCCATTTGTTTATTGCTATCTCTCCAAGTATTCTTATTCTCCCAAATGTTAGTATCTTTCTTATCTTTGCTTATACTTTGCGTCAATTTTCTAAGTGATAAGTCATTGTTAGCTTGTTAGTTTTTTGTGTCTCTCCACTGAATATTTGAGTTTTCTCATTTTTATTTTAATAAGTACAGCAACCACCCACAAAGTGGCTTGTTGCTCAACAGTTATGGAACTCAACAGCCAATTAAATGGATAAATTATTCTTCAATTTTTTCCCTTCCTAAGGTGCATAAGGCAAGAAAGATAAATTTATTCACTACTCGAAGGTATGTTCACTGCAGCGCTTTAAAGGGATAGTGCTGTTGGATGTGGTATCTGCTTGTCTTACTCTGGTCTATGAACTGATTTATCAGCCATTTGTAAAGGCTCATATACTTCAGCATGTACTCCACACCATGTGCACCTTGCCCTTTTTCACATTTGAAAAGCACTACAAGAGCTGAACGAAGAGATAGAAAAAAAACCCTTGTACTAACTGAAGGTTGACCCATGTACTTTTGTATTTGACAGCCAAGCAGTTATCAAACCTCCCTTGAATATACATGTATGATGATTAAAAAGTATTGTCTCTTAACTTTTACTCATGTTATTTCAGTTATATACTATGTGTGGTTCTGTGTTTTATTTATACAGTCATTGTGTGTGAGTATTATTACACCACATGGCGCGCTCTTTGTTAGATATATACCACTGCAAGTTAACATTTCATTTAATTTACATTATGCCAGCTACATTTATGTTCCATTATTTTTAATTTTCTGTTCAGGTGTTATCTTATCCGAGTCCTTGTACGTCCCAAGTGGCTGTCTGTACTTTTTATTATGTCAAATTGTTTACCCTCGACGTCTGAAACCTGTCAGGTATTCCATAAAGCTTGTCGGTAATTTAAAATGTCACGTAATTATATTATGATTACGGTCGTGTGTGAAGTACGCCAGCGGAAACACGCAATCAGTACCTCCACTGCGCGACAACAATGGTGATGTTACTGATGACAGTGCCACTAAAGCCGGGTAACTAAATACGGTTTCCCAAAATTCCTTCACCAAAGAAGACGAAATAAATATTCCAGAATTCGAACCAAGAACCACTGCCAACATGAGCAACTTAGAAGTAGCCAGATATTCGCATCGTTCTCGCACGATATTTCAACAGCGTGCCTCGCTGTCTTCTTCAGGTGCTACCTGAGACTGGTCCTTGGGTCGATCGAATCCTGTATTTATGCCTGGAAGGAGCTGGGCGTTCCGTCTTCGGTCCGCGCCGGCCAGACTCGGCTTCAATGGACCCCTCCAGTCGCGGATGTTCCGACTGCCGTCCGCGCCCGTTTTGGCCGTCCCAAACGGTTGTGGACGTCATATGAGCCCGATCTGAGATGTTGGATACTCTGTCTGATGACTACGATTTCCACTTCTGTTTCGTGCTGGGCGCTCCCTAAACGGTCCGCGCCGCGTCGTGTGTTCCGTCCGAGGTCCGCGCCCGCCAGACGCGGCTACATTGTCCCTCTCTGGTCGTCGGTGCTCCGAGCGCCGTCCAGCCCGGCCTGGCCGTCTTCTGAAGTCGAGTTCATGATCTGGGATGTGTCAAATCTGATCTCTAATGTCAGACACCTTGTCTCACGGCTGTTCTCTCGGTCTCCACTTCTATTTCTTGCAGAATCCCGGAGTGTCCTGCATTGAGTTTTCACAAGCTCAAGTGCTGGATTCCAGGCAGTGCTGATTTGGTATCCCGAGTCACGTTTGATGAGATTGTCTGTGACCTTAATCTCAATGGCTTCTTTAATGACACTGTCCCAAAATCTTGAGGTCTGTGTCACAATCTTAGTGTCATTGTAATCCATTGAATGACCAAGTTCCAGACATTGCTCTGCTATGGCTGATTTAGTTGCCTGTCTGAGTCTGGTTTGTCTCTGGTGTTCTTTACACCTGATGTCCACAGTTCTGGTGGTCTGGCCAATGTATGACATCCCACACTGGCATGGTATGTTGTAAATACCTGGCTTGCGTAGCCCCAGGTCATCTTTTACATTCCCCATCATAGCCCCAATTTTGGTGGGTGGGCAAAATATTCTCTTGATGTCATATTTCTGGAGAATCCTGCTGATTTTGGCAGAGACAGGTCCGGCGTAAGGTAGGTATGCCATATTCTTTGGCTCTTCTGATTCTTCTTCGTGAGAGAACGACACGAATATCCGGCTGGCTTCCCGAATATCCAAGATGTCAACAGATCGCCGGGAAAGCATGAAGAATTACGACATAAGTAGATACCCTCGGTGTACCAAAGCAGCTTAGATCACTTAATGAAGGCAAGCGTCCGGTCCTGAATGCATAGCAGAAGGCATATGCATAGCTCCATATTTAGCAATCATATACAACCGATTGCTCGTTGAAAGTTCCGTAAATAAGACTGGGAAGTTGCACGAGTCAGACAAGTACTCAAGAAAGGTAACAGGAGTAATCCGCTGAATTACATACCCATATTGCTAATGTCAATTTGCAGTAGAAGTTTGGAACATATACTGTGTTGGAGGCTTATGAGTTATCTCCATAAGAACGATTTATTGACTAACAGCCAACACGGATTCAGAAAATACCGCTCTTGTGTAACACAACTAGCTCTTTATTCTCACGAAGTAATGAGTGTTATCGACAGGGGATGTCCACTGATTCCCCAGTTTTAGATTTCCAGAAGGCTTGACACCGTGCCTCACAAACGACTTTTAACCAAACTGCGTGCCTATGGAATATCGCAGAGGGAGTTTGAATATGGCAAATCACTGCGCATGCGCGATTTCCGCAGCTGCGCATTCTTCGCACGCTTGTTCTGTAGCCACGAGCAAGGTTGAACCACCTGAAGATGTCGGACAGTTGCTCCGAAGAAATATTGTGGAATCTGCACAACGTGATCCGGCGGCAAACCCATGAAGACTATTTACAACACTTCCGCCGGGAAATCTTGAAAAGTCACAAGAATGACTCCTTTCTGTACAGCGAGGCTATGCCGACATGCAAAGTGTCGGCGCGCGACAGAGTTCTTTATGCTATTCAGTGAGTGACGCCGAGTTGTGCGAATGTATTTTAGCAAAATGTTCAAATCTGAATCAGCTTCCGTGTCCTGTGCAATTTTCCTATAGTTCGGCGGAAAAATTGAAGCAATTCAGAATCCAGGATCGATGTGACAACAGGATGCAGCAGAAGCGTCAAAGTCTGAGTCAGGACCAATCGGAAGACGTGAAAGTGCGTCCGCATTACCATGTTGAGCTGTCGGCCAATACACAATCACGTACTAGTATTGAGACAACAACAAAGCCCATCTTTGTAATTCTTGGGCAGTTCGTACAGGAACCGGTTTCGCCAGATGAGAAAAGGACTCCAAAGGCTTGTGATCCGTTACTAACAAGGGAACCTCCCCATCGCACCCCCCTCAGATTTAGTTATAAGTTGGCACAGTGGATAGGCCTTGAAAAACTGAACACAGAACAATCGAGAAAACAGGAAGAAGTTGTGTGGAACTATGAAAAAAATAGTAAAATATACAAACTGAGGAGTCCATACGAACATAGGCAACATCAAGGACACTGGGAGTGAAGGAGCGCCGTGGTCCCGTGGTTAGCGAGAGTAGCTACGGAACGTGAGGTCCTAGATTCAAGTCTTCCTTCGAGTGAAAATTTTAATTTTTTATTTTCAGTTCATGTGACAAACTCTTATGTTTTCATCACTTTTTTGGGAGTGATTATCACATCCACAAGAAAACCTAAATCGGGCAAGGTAGAAGAATCTTTTTACCCATTCGCCAAGTGTACAAATTAGGTGGGTCGACAACATATTCCTGTCATGTGACGCACATGCCGTCACCAGTGTCGTATAGAATATATCAGACGTGTTTTCCCGTGGAAGAATCGGTTGACCTATGACCTTGCGATCAAATGTTTTCGGTTCCCATTGGAGAGCAACGTCCTTTCGTCTACTAATCGCACGGTTTTGCGGTGCGGTCGCAAAACACAGACACTAAACTTATTGCAGTGAACAGAGACGTCAGTGAACGAACGGACAGATCATAACTTTGGGAAAATAAAGAAAGTAAAATTTTCAGTCGAGGGAAGACTTGAAACAAGGACCTCTCGTTCTGCAGCTACTCACGCTAACCAGGGGACCACGGCGCTCCTGAGCTCAGATTTTCCTTGATGTTGCTATCTTGTGCATGGACTACTCAGTTTGTATATTTTACTATTTTTTTTCATTGTTCCACACAACTTCTTCCTATTTTCTCGATTGATATGTGTTCAGTTTTTCAAGGCCTATCCACTGTGCCAACTTATAACTAAATCTGAGGGGGGTGCGATGGGGAGGTTCCCTTGTAAGTAGAATTTTCTGCCATACAAATAGTGGTGGAATTCGGTGACACCATACACAATAGCCAAAGTCTCCTTCTCAATTTGTGAATAGTTAAACTGAGCTTTGGATAACACTTTTGATGCGAAAGTGATAGGCCTGTCTTTATCACCAATTCTGTGCGAAAGCACTGCACCGATCCCGTAAGGGGAAGTGTCAACTTGCAATACAACCTGTTTGTCAGGATCAAAGTGAATTAAACATCGATTACTCAGCAATGCATCTTAAAGTTTTTGGAAAGCTACTTGGCACTCATCTGTCCAAACAAAGGGGACAATCTTTTGACGCAAGCGATGAAATGGAGCCGATATTTGCGCGGCATTCGGTATTAACCGAATACAATAGTTCATTTTCCCTGACTGCAATTCTGTGACATTACGAGGAACCAGCAAATAGCGTATAATGCGACTGAAGGTGATGACGCCTTGACTGTTCATGACATGACCAAGATACAGCAACACAGGTTTTAAAAAAATCACACTTGTCCAGTCTACACTTCAGTCCTGCATCAGATAACACACGACACAAAGCACGCAAATTTGCAATGTGGTCTTCAGGTGTACGATCTGCTACGATAATATGCTCCAAATACACTCATGCTCATAAATTAAGGATAATTGCAGAATGTGGTGCCACATAACGTGGAATACACAAAACTGGCGCTAATAGCATAGGCACATAGGGAACACAGGACACAGATCTGTAATCACAAGCTGCGACATCGTCGCGAAAAAACAGTGACCCGTTTACGTAATAAGTTTCCTTTAATATACGGCTATGGTCACAAACTTTTTGTTAACAGATTACTAGTTTCGGTCTTTAATGACCATTATCAGATCTATTTCATAAAAAAACGGATCTGATGATGGTAATTAAAAACCGAAACCGGTAATCTGTTAACAAAAAGTTTGTGACCATAGACGTAAATTAAAGGAAACTTATTACAGATCTGTAAGTCCACGGTATTGGTGATAAGTTGAGAAAGACGTCCCTAAACACGTACTACAAACCGCCACTGTTTCCTGCACATGTACCCCGTCGCCAATATGCGATATGATCACCATGCATGCGTACACAGGCCGCACAACGGGTTGGCATACTCTGGATCAGGTGGTCGAGCAGCTGCTGGGATATTGCCTCCCATTCTTGCGCCAGTGCCTGTCGGAGCTCTTGAAGTGTCGTAGGGGTTTGAAGATGTGCAGCGATACGTCGACTGAGAGCATCCCAGACGTGCTCGATGGGGTTTAGGTCTGGAGAACAGGCAGGCCACGCCATTTGCCTGATATCTTCTGTTTCAAGGTACTTCTCCACGATAGCTGTTCGATGGGGCCGTGAGTTATCATCTATCAAGAGGAAGGTGGGACCCACTGGACCCCTAAAAAGGAGGACATACTGGTACAAAATGACTTCCCCATACACCTGACGTGTTACAGTTTCTCTGTCAATGACATGCAGGGATGTTCGTGCACCAATCATAATCCCACCCCACACCATCAAACCACAACCTCCATACAAGTCCCTTTCAAGGACATTAAGGGGTTGGTATCTGGTTCCTGGTTCACGCCAGATAAAAACCTGGCGAGAATCACTGTTAAGATTATACCTGGACTCGTCCGTGAACGTAACCTGGGACCACTGTTCCAATGACCATGTACTGTGTTCTTGACACCAGGCTTTACGGGCTCTCCTGTGACCAGGGGTCAGTGGAATGCACCTTGCGGGTCTCCGGACGAATAAACCACGTATGTTCAGTCGTCTGTAGACTGTGTGTCTGGAGATAACTGTTCCAGTGGCTGCGGTAAGGTCCCGAGCAAGGCTACCTGCAGTACTCCGTGGGCGTCTGCGGGCACTGATGGTGAGATATCGGTCTTCTTGTGGTGTTGTACACTGTGGTCGTCCCGTACTGTAGCGCCTGGATACGTTTCCTGTCTGCTGGAATCGTTGCCATAATCTTGAGATCACACTTTGTGGCACACGGAGGGCCTGTGGTATGACCTGCTGTGTTTGACCAATCTCCACTCGCCCTAGTATTCTACCCCTCATAACGTCATCAGTATGTGTTCTTAGAGGCATTTTCAATACGCAGACACTCTTAGCACGTCTGAAAACGTCTGCACACTTACTCGCTGCACCGTACTCTGACACGCACCAACACACCTCTGCGCCGGCCGGTGTGGCTGAGCGGTTCTAGGCGCTTCAGTCCGAAACGACGCGACTGCTACGGTCCCGGGTTCGAATCCTGCCTCGGGCATGGATGTGTGTGATGTCCTTAGGTTAGTTACGTTTAAATAGTTCTAAGTTCTAGGGGACTGATAACCTCAGATGTTAAGTCCCATAGTGCTGAGAGCCATTTGAACCATTTTGAACACCTCTGCGTATGTGGACTGCTGCCAGCGCCACCGTGCGACGACCGCAGGTCAAATGCACCTCGTGGTCATACCCCGAGGTGATTTAAACCCGCAAACCGCCCACCAGAGCCTTGTTTCGCCATATATCAGCATTATCCTTAATTTATGAGCATGAGTGTAGTATCAACAGTTTGCAGTCAGCTGTTCCAAGTACCGTTGGAAAATGGCGGATGCGGGAGCACTGCCGAAGTAACAGTTCTACTAGTGTCTACGAGTAACAGCTCTACCAGAGTCTACAAGTAACAGCTCCACCAGTGTCTACAAGTAACAGCTCAGTAGAGTTCTACTACTGTGTCGGTCTACTACTGTCTGGCCGACGTTGGCAGTAGCGGCAAGGCCCCTCCTGCCGTGGTGCGGTCCTAGTCAGCGAACTACCGGCTGACGACATCTCACAGCCTTCCTTGCTCTCGCTTTCTTCATCTTCGTGCCGGCGCTTTCATACGCCAGAACAATGTACACAGTCTTCTCGCCTGACAGAGTTTTTAGCAGAGGTCAGTCTGCTGTCGGTTCTCGCTCGCCACCCAGCTCACCTAATCTGTAGCGAGCGATTACTTTGTGTGGGGAGACCTCAAGTCTAACGTGTGTTTGCAAACAACCCTCACAGCCCTCAGGAACTGCAGCAGAACACTACGGACGAGACTGCAGCAATTCCAGTAGTTCAGCTTCGATCCGGTTGCAGCAACTTGCTGACAAAAGCCCAAAAGTGCCAAGAGATGGTGGTAGTCACTTCCAGTATCTGCTATAGTCAGGTTAGTACTGTATTTCCTTTCCTTTTCTGTGTTTTTCTTTTGTACCCTGGAACTCTGTTCTCTGGGCCACTTTTATTTGTTCCACCCCGTATTATAATTCCTCGTAACACAGCGAGACGAAGAAGAAGAGCGACAGAAAAGATTCGAATGATGTGCGCGCTGCACTTCTGGATACTTCAGTTACAGAGAGCAGAGATATTGCTATCGCAGATCACGAAATTATGCTAACGAGATATTGTACTAACTATAAAGTATATTCTTTGAAAATTTTGTTGTTGGAGTAGGAAGCGAGTTAGCGGCGACGTCTCCGGATGCTCCCCTCAGCAGAGAGACACTCCAGCGAAGGGCTTTCGTTTTGTGACCGCTGTGTTGTGCATGTGTGGTCGTGGCTATGCTCACTGCAGCGTTCACTGCTCGAACACCTTCACTCGCCTGCGTCCCGCCAGACAGCGCTGCCATCCAACCGTCCAGCGAGGACGGCACGTCACTGCAGCAAAACGCATCTCTGGTGGAGCAAGTAATAAATGTCTCACGCTTAGATATAAGAAACAGTTTTTTAATCGTAATGTGCAGTACGTAACAGAAACTTATGAGATGTACCAGTTGACGTCACAATCTCTTATTAAGAATAATATTGTTACTGAATTATCCATGACAAGGGTTTTTACATAAAATTCGGAGCGTCTGTTATTATTTTGCAGCTTGTCTTGGGATTCTACCGTTTAGAGTACAGGCACATGTTCCTCTCAGTAAACTTTGGAACTAGTGGCTATTCGTAGTTTTTATTCACTCCCATACCATAGATACTATCTGAAAAAAGTGTTAAATGGGTACAAAAAACCAAGATAACATTGCAATAACATTATGCTGCACTGATTAAGAATTCAACAAATAATTTTATTGTAACAGAAAGTTTTGTAATATGTTTTGCTGTCCAGTCTTTTATCTCGATTTTACATGCAGTTGTAATGAAAAGAACTTTCTCATTTATCTTGTGTACAGGGTTATTCTGTATTCATTTGCCAGTTACGCAGACATGTATCCCCCCCACCCCCATCACACACAAGATTCATTACCTACATACAGCTTGATGAGTCATTAACATTGTTGACAACGTACTTTCATTGATAATACCTTCCTATTGTAACGTTAATCAGATCTCCCATTACAACCAACTTTATTTAAAACTTCGCTATTAAATTTTGATAAAAATATATGTTTGCAAAAGGAAATTTAAAGCAATCGTTATTGGAATGGAAAGACCTGACATTACTGTGGAAGTCACTACCATATCTCTCTACACGTATCCTAAAATTCGTGAAAAGTGTAAATTTGAAAGAAATTAAATAATTCAGAAATTAATTTAGGGCAAACATACATTGATTGGTCTGGTCATTAGAGTTAATGAAATAGTTGTACTAGCCAATTCATTCTCCTGAAACCCCTGACGCATGACAAATTCGAGAAATAAACACACTTCGAATTCAGTCAGATACTCAGATTCAAATATCTCGAGTTATTTACATCTTCCGCCAATGGGAAACAATCTAACATGTACTGAAGCATGATCGGCTCAAAGCCAGGAGGACCAATGGTAAACGCACAGCACAATGTTATGGAACACAAATTACAGACATACCTTCCCAGAAGACAAGTGTATTTAAGACTTATGACTCAAAAGCACTGAAGAGAAAAAAAAAAACAATAGAAAATTGGTGGCTAGAACACATACTGAAAATCGTGCTACTGCTTATAGATCGCAAGACTCTGCATATCAACGAGGAAGAACACAATGCAATATATAAACGGAGAATAGAAAAAAAAGAAGGATATGCACAGCATCACTGAACCAGAACAAAACAAAAAAAAATTCTAGAAAACTCGTGATATCTTCACTCTATGTATGTTTACTTTCAGCTACATTGTGTTGCTATGTTGACTGTTATCTACTGATACTTGCAGTTTCAAATACATTTAGTTTTAGTATTATGCCAGACCATTACATTATTTAATTTAATAGCGTAGACGTCTATATGTTTGTTATAATACATTTTTATGTTTGTGTGTATCTGAAACGACGCTACTTAATATTTGTTCAAAACTGTTGTGAGTCTAAATGCCTGTCCTGATGTTAGCCTCTTCTCGCCGGGAAATGGAACTCGGGATATACACTAAATTTTGTCTGAAATGCCCACCTGTGTATAAAGATCGTTTCACTATCATTTCTTAATTTTTATGCTCTATGTTCAAACCCCTCATTAAAAACCTTTAGAAAACCACTCACAGGTGGTAATGTCATAGACGAAAACCTGGAAATGAGACAATAAACCGCAAAATAGGTAGTACAGAATTTACATTAAACTGACACTAATTGTGCAGTAGAATTAATTGTTTTGTACAGCTAACTTTAAAACTGTTTGCGCATTTCAGAGGGAGAAACGATAGACTCATTAGAAAATATTATGAAATAAAAAATCAACAAATGTCTTTCTTACAGTTTATACAGAGTGAGGAAGCTAAGGCAGGCCACCACAGGAATATTAAGAAGGAGAAAACATATCGATGTGCGGTTTTGGCTAACTGGAAGGGAAAACGTGGAGAATTTTCTGATACACACAAGTAATTTTTAATGTTTATAGCTGCCGAATTATGGCACCGACTTTTTAAAATGAAATTATATACATTTTCTGTGGTTAGAAAAAGCTCTAGAAGAGATCTGTTGCGTAGACTGCCGAACCTCCATTTCCCATCAGTCTGTCCTTTCTATATAATAATTACATTTATCCCAAAAACCTCACTGCTGTCCAGAGGTGAATCCAGTTGAGGGAGGTCCTGTGGGTCTGCAGTCCCCTTCCCAGATCTTGCAATATAGCTTTCAGGATTAACAGTATTGAAAGTTTCTCGCTGTTGTGTTTGGTGTTACAATAGATCCGTTCACTCTGGAGAATTTGAAGATGGGGTGCTAATACAAAACTTCATGAGCCTCCCCCCCCCCCCCCCCTCCTCCTCAAGCTCCTCATCTCCACACTAAAATCCATCCTGGGTTCGACTCTGCTGCTGTCAATTTCTTGTTATATCCGGCTTTATATTCCTAATATACTGTGAGCTCCACTGCTTATTAGAAGTGCTTCAAAGTCTAGCACTTTGTTATTTTTGTTTCGCTAGTTCATCACTAGGATTCGACGGACGCGTCTGTTACGGGCATTTTTTTGGATAGTAAAGTAATTTCTTTGTATCTGCTTCAGCTGTCGTCATCTTGAGAGGATAGAGAATTCGCAAATCTAAAAAACCTTTGTGTGCAATCGACACACAGCTACATGGGAAGCAGCCTCTGATGCGTAGTGCATCCCTCCCATTTAGGGAGACCCTACAGATCTCAACGCTGTCAGGCAAGCCGAGGAATTGAGAACCTCTGAAGTCTGTGGTTCAAGCCTTCCTATCGTCTCAGGACCAGGAGGTCACAATCAGTTTTGGACAGCGCTGTGTACTGTGAAGATTGTCGAAATTCCGTGAACAGGACAGTCATTAGAATGATCGAAGCATGACTTTAGAGCCAAGACGGCAGGTATCATTCGTTACAACGTGCTTCACAATTTGCAGTAGGTTGCGCATGTGTTGAACGAGACGTACAGGCCCACATACTGAGTGCACAAAGTGTTCCTCCCCATCACTTGCTTGCCAGCGTTATTCACTGTACTTGCCAATTTCCGACGACTGTAGACATCTACCCTTTTGTAGTTATCTGAGACGGGATACATCACATTTACCAGCAGGTGAAGTGTGTTTCAATAGCTCGGTTTCAGTTTAAGTGCGAATAACACCTCAAACTTATTAGTTAGAGGGATGGATATAAATACCCTGAGTTATCCCTGGCCTTGCCTTTCGTGTACGGAACCTCTAGACCTAAAGCTGGTGTCCCACTCGCAGCCGAATGGATGAGTAATGGTAGATTCTGTACTTCGTGTAGAGTAGACAGTATTCACATAGTACTTCAGGCACCTTTAGTACCTCTGGTACATGGCTCCCAGCAGATCTCCCAACGCACCAATTCGAAGGAGCTTCCAATCACTTGAGAGCAATCAAAGCATTTCTAGCTAGCTACAGATAGCAACTAACTCATTCACAATCTGGCAGCTTAGTGGCTGGTACAATGTTTTGCAGAACAGTAAAAAATTAACTTTCAAGTAAGCTTGCTAATCACTTTTAATTTATGGATGTGTTATGCTAGAAAGATGACAAATTCACTTTCAGAACTGAAGTGATTAACACCTGATGAAGTGATTTCTGTTATAACAAGACATTTTCTGAATCTACTTGGATGTCAATAACAAGCTTTTCACCGAGATTGTAGTAACAAACAAACTCATGTAACAGACTCCAAAATAAAAGAAATTTACAAGTGCAGAAAATATAAATTTTCTTACAAAAAGTAGAAAATTGTACGAATTACGGAAGTGGCTGCAGTGGAATTCGGGGTAAACGATTTTCCAAACAAAAAAATTGGTGCTGAAATTTGAAGTGCTCAGCTGCAACTCTCAGCTGTAGATGTCCAGCGAAATATGTTATGTTCGATAGGTGTAAACTTTTAAAAATTCTCAAAATATGACTCAATTCATGTAGATATACACTGGTATGAGTGTGAATGACTGTGTGCCAAACATGTATAAAGCACAAGTACAGATTAACACTGATTTTGTAGTACAAGATATGTTTTGGAACACTTATGTTCGAAAATACATAACATACGTCAACAGACACATAAGTTTTAATGCAGTCTACACAGAAAGAGCATTTAATTTTACGTAAGATTTTAATATCTACATTTTCAAAGCAAATTTATCCCATGTGAACATAAAGCAAATAACGGAAGTCGGCTTATATGTGAAATACATGTGAGATATGTACGGATTTTGCCTTTGCAGATTTTGAGACACTCTTTTCATCATTAGAGGACCAAAGGTGGACACTGAGCGTCAAAATATCCCATTAAAAGTAGCGAAAATTGTTGAGCACAACAAAGCATGTATTGCACACAGGGGGCTGCTAACCAATATTTTGTGGCGAATGTCGGCAAACTGTTAGAGCAGTCGATATACTGAAAGGTATCCTGATCGTGCCTAATCATTATGGTCTGTTATTGCAAAAATTATTTTAAAAATTCAAAAACTGAGAGGGTGATGAATAAAGTACGCCAACGTAAAAGACCAATACCTGATGAGAGAAATGCAGCTAAAATTTTAGCAGCAGTAACACACAGCCCATTTGTCACTACGAGGCACCTTTAATATATGAGTAGAACCACTCAAAGACGTGTTCTGCAAATATTACATTCCAACACATTTAATCCTTTCTGCATTTCAAATGGTTCAAATGGCTCTGAGCGCTATGGGACTTAACTTCTGAGGTCATCAGTCCCCTAGAACTTAGAACTACTTAAACCTAACTAACCTACGGACATCACACACATCAATGCCCGAGGCAGGATTCGAACCTGCGACCGTAGCGGTAGCGCGGTTCCAGACTGTAGCGCCTAGACCCCCCTCGGTCACCCCGGCCGGCTTCTGCATTTCGTTCCATCAACAGTTTTAGTAAGTATGACTTTAAAAATTTATCAGTTCTCCGAATGGCGCCTACAAAAACTGAAAATTGTAGAAGAAGCTTTTACAAATCATGGACAAATCAATCTTCATAACATGCACTACTAGTCATTTGAGAATCCACGCTGGCTACACAGATTCTTGGTCTGACCATACGCATGTGGTGTGGGCTTTCAGGAACCGATCCTGTTTCTCTGATGCAAGTCGAAGTAACGTCCTAACAGACATGCTGCCCTAGTTACTGGAAGACATACCGCTGAACGTATGGCGATCAATGTGGTGACAACATGACGTTGTTCCCCCCATTCCACAAAGATAATTATACGGGGACTATTCATGAAGTAGCTTGCATTTAGTTTTTACAAACATGTGAATGAAGTTACAGAACTTGTTTTACAATATTGTAAAAGAACAGACTAATTTATTTTTCCACATCGTTTCCAGCCAGGTTAAGAAATTTGCCGTAGTAAATGACGAGCTTTGGAATTTCAATATCTTAGAATTCTGCCGCCTGCCGCTGAGCCAATCTACGACGCTGGTTTTTATCTCTTTATCATCGTCAAAGCGCTTCGAGCCAAGCCACTTCTTCATGTGCCTGAAGGGATGATAGTCGCTGGGTGCCAAACTGGGGCCGTAGGGTGGATGATACAGTATTTTCCAGTTAAACTCTAGCAGTTGGTCGCATTGTATATGGGTGAGCGTTGTCATGCAGGAAAATCTTTGCCACGAAGTTTGTCTCGAGCTGTCCGGTAACCCAGTATGGCTCCACTGCATTGACTGAAATTTTGTTTCTTCATTCACGTATCGCATCCACGTTTCACGTCGCGTTACAATCTGTTTGACAGAAACTTCACTTTCTCTTTCTTAACGTACAAGAAAGGACAGCGCTGCTGCCATACGCTAAGCATTTTTTCTTCAGAAAGGAGTGTGGTCACCAATTGTCATTCAATTTCCGGTAGCCCTAATCTCTGGTAGTAACTTTGTAGAGAAGTGTACGACTAATCTGTTTAAAATGAACACAAAAAGCTCCGAGGTGGTGAATCTGCATTTCTCTCTAACCCTTTCGTCAAACATTTTTCACCATGACAGTGGTTCGCCCATTTTTGAATATACTGTACCATTGTTCTACAGAAACAGAAAAACACTCTCCGAAGAGGCCTTGAAGACCCAACGGTACGGACCGGTCGCCGTGTCATCCTCATCCTTTAGATATCACTAAATGGAGATGTGAAGGGGCATGTGGTCAGCACACCAATCTCTTAGCCGTTGTCAGTTTTCACGACCGGTGCTGCTGCTTCTCAGTCAAGCAGCTCCTGAAGTGGTCTCACAAGGGCTGAGTGCACCCACCTTGCCAACAGCACTCGGCAGACCCGGGGAGTGACCCATGCAAGTGCTATCCAAGCCTTACAGCGCATAAATTCGGTGACCTGACGGGAATCGATGTTACCACTACGGCAAGGGTGTTGGCATCGTTGTCTTACGCCACATTCATTATTTTTGGCCCATAAACTTCACAAAGTTCATGATGGATTTCACTAGCTTTTCAGTTTTTTGCCACAAGAAACCTTATTAGAGAACGTTTCTCGGAATTGCTACGGCTTGTGATTGCAACACACATTTTGAAGGCACGTGGCTCAGAGAGGAACAAAGACACGACTTGATTCCCCGCTAGTCCCAGCGTACTGGTCCAATGTGTATACCACTCCAAGAGCTGCACCAATATTTCTACTATAACGAATGCTAGACTACGTGACCAAAAGTATCCGGACACACCCTAAAACATACGTTTTGCCAGGTACTCCATATCAGCGATTTCAGTAGTCATTAGACACCGTCAGAGAAGAGAATGGGGTGCCCCGAGGAACTCACGGACCGCGAACATGATCAGGCGATTCGGTGTCACTTGTGTCATACGTCTGTAAGCGAGATTTCCACACTCCTAAACATCCCTAGGTCTTCTCTTTCCGATGTGAAATGGAAACGTGAAAGGACACAAAATCGTACAGGCCAACCTCGTCTGTTGACTGACAAATGGTTCAAATGGCTCTGAGCACAATGGGACTTCACTACTGAGGTCATCAGTCCCATAAAACTTAGAACTACTAAAACCTAACTAACCTAAGGACATCACACACATCCATGTCCGAGGCAGGATTCGAACCTGCAACCGTAGCGGTAGCGCGGTTCCAGACTGTAGCGTCTAGACCCGCTCGGCCACTCTGGCGGGCTGTGGACTGACAGAGACCGCTGACAGTTGAAGAGAGTCGTTGTGTGTAATAGGCAGACATCTATCCAGACCATTACGCAGCAATTCCAAATTGCATCAGGATCCACTGCAGGTACTATATCAGTTAGGCGGGAGGTGAGAAAACTTGGATTTCATGGTCGAGCAGATGCTCATAAGCTACACATCAAGCCAGTAAATGCCAAACGATGCCTCGCTTGGCGTAAGCAGCATAAACGTTGGACGACTGAACAGTGGAAAAACGTTGTGTGGAGTGACGAATCATGGTACACAATGCGGCGATCCGATGGCAGGGTGTCGGTATGGCGAATGCCCGGTGAACGTCATCTGCCAGCGTGTGTAATGCCGACAGTAAAAGTCGGAGGCAGTGGTGTTATCGTGCAGTCGTATTTCTCATGGAGGGGGCCTGCACCCCTTGTTGTTTTGCTTGGTACTATCACAGCACAGGCCTACGTTGATGTTTTAAGCACCTTCTTGCTTCCCACTGTTGAAGAGCAATTCGGGGATGGCGATTGGATCTTCCAACACGATGGAGTACCTGTTCATAACGCACGGCCTGTTGCGGAGTGGTTACACGACAATAACATCCCTGTAATGGACTGTCCTCCACAGAGTCCTGACCTGAATCCTATAGAACACCTTTGGAAAGTCCTCCACAGATCCTGACCTGAATCCTATAGAACACCTGTGGGATGTTTCGGAACGCCAACTTCGCGCCAGGCCTCACCGACCGACATCGATATCTCTCCTCACTGCAGCACTCCGTGAAGAATGGGTCGCCATTCCCCAAGAAACCTTCAAGCACCTGACTGAACGTGTGCCTGCTAGAGTGGAAACTGTCATCAAGGCGTAGGGTGGGCCAACACCATAAAAAATTCCAGCATTACCGATGGAGGGCGCCACGTACTTGTAGGTCATTTTCAGC
The DNA here is from genome assembly GCF_021461385.2 of Schistocerca piceifrons. Lineage (NCBI taxonomy): Eukaryota > Metazoa > Arthropoda > Insecta > Orthoptera > Acrididae > Schistocerca > Schistocerca piceifrons. Next base: position 93,547,971 of record NC_060140.1, read on the forward strand.
CAGGTGTCCGGATACTATTGATCACATAGCGTATATGGAAACGGGAGTTACTTTATCGGTAGCCGTTGTACACCTTCTCAGATCGTTGAACCAGTCCTATGGGAAAGACAAAATGGTCTGTACGCTCACTAGACGTAACATTGTATACACTATTGGCCATTAAAATTGCTATACCACGAAGATGACGTGCTACAGACGCGAAATTTAACCGGCAGGAAGAAGATGGTGTGATATACAAATGATTAGCTTTTCAGAGCATTCACACAAGGTTGGCGCCGGTGGCGACACCTACAACGTACTGACATGGGGAAAGTTTCCAACCGATTTCTCATACGCAAACAGCAGTTGACCGGCGTTGCCTGGTGAAACGTTGTTGTGATGCCTCGTGTAAGGAGGAGAAATGCGTTCCATCACGTTTACGACTTTGATAAAGGTCGGATTGTAGCGTATCGCGATTGCGGTTTATCATACCGCGCCATTGCTGCTCGCCACGATCGAGATCCAATGACTGTTAGCAGAATATGGAATCGGTGGATTCAGGAGGGTAATACGGAACGCCGTACTGGATCCCAACGGCTTCGTATCACTAGCAGTCGAGATGACAGGCATCTTATCCGCATGGCTATAACGGATCGTGCAGCCACGTCTCGATCCCTGAGTCAACAGATGGGGACGTTTGCAAGACAACAACCATCTGCACGAACAGTTCGACGACGTTTGCAGCAGCATGGACTATCAGTTCGGAGACCACGGCTCCGGTTACCGTTGACGCTGCATCACAGACAGGAGTGCCTGTGATGGTGTATTCAACGACGAACCTGGGTGCGAGAATGGCTAAATGTCATTTTTTCGGATGAATCCAGGTTCTGTGTACAGCATCATGATGGTCGCATCCGTGTTTGGCGACATCGCGGAGAACGCACATTCGAAGCGTGTATTCGTCATCGTCATACTGGCGTATCACCCGACGTGATGGTATGGGGTGCCAATGGTTACACGTTTCGGTCATCTCTTGTTCGCATTGTTGGCACTTTGAACAGTGGACGTCACATTTCAGATGTGTTGCGACCCGTGGCTCTACCCTTCATTCGATCCCTGCGAAACCCTACATTTCAGCAGGATAATGCACGACCGCATGTTGCAGGTCCTGTACGGGCCTTTCTGGATACAGGAAGTGTTCGGCTGCTGCCCTGGCCAGCACGTTCTCCAGATCTCTGGCCAATTGGAAACGTCTGGTCAATGGTGGCCGAGCAACTAGCTCATCACAATATGCCAGTCACTACTCTTGATGTACTGTGGTGTCGTGTTGAAGCTGCATGGGAAGCTGTACCCGTACACGCCATCCAAGCTCCGTTTGACTCAATGCCCAGGCGTATCGAGTTACTCATTTCTAAGGATCTATGCACCCAAATTGCATGAAAATGTAATCACATGTCAGTTCTAGTATAATATACACTCCTGGAAATGGAAAAAAGAACACATTGACACCGGTGTGTCAGACCCACCATACTTGCTCCGGACACTGCGAGAGGGCTGTACAAGCAATGATCACACGCACGGCACAGCGGACACACCAGGAACCGCGGTGTTGGCCGTCGAATGGCGCTAGCTGCGCAGCATTTGTGCACCGCCGCCGTCAGTGTCAGCCAGTTTACCGTGGCATACGGAGCTCCATCGCAGTCTTTAACACTGGTAGCATGCCGCGACAGCGTGGACGTGAACCGTATGTGCAGTTGACGGACTTTGAGCGAGGGCGTGTAGTGGGCATGCGGGAGGCCGGGTGGACGTACCGCCGAATTGCTCAACACGTGGGGCGTGAGGTCTCCACAGTACATCGATGTTGTCGCCAGTGGTCGGCGTAAGGTGCACGTGCCCGTCGACCTGGGACCGGACCGCAGCGACGCACGGATGCACGTCAAGACCGTAGGATCCTACGCAGTGCCGTAGGGGACCGCACCGCCACTTCCCAGCAAATTAGGGACACTGTTGCTCCTGGGGTATCGGCGAGGACCATTCGCAACCGTCTCCATGAAGCTGGGCTACGGTCCCGCACACCGTTAGGCCGTCTTCCGCTCACGCCCCAACATCGTGCAGCCCGCCTCCAGTGGTGTCGCGACAGGCGTGAATGGAGGGACGAATGGAGACGTGTCGTCTTCAGCGATGAGAGTCGCTTCTGCCTTGGTGCCAATGATGGTCTTATGCGTGTTTGGCGCCGTGCAGGTGAGCGCCACAATCAGGACTGCATACGACCGAGGCACACAGGGCCAACACCCGGCATCATGGTGTGGGGAGCGATCTCCTACACTGGCCGTACACCACTGGTGATCGTCGAGGGGACACTGAATAGTGCACGGTACATCCAAACCGTCATCGAACCCATCGTTCTACCATTCCTAGACCGGCAAGGGAACTTGCTGTTCCAACAGGACAATGCACGTCCGCATGTATCCCGTGCCACCCAACGTGCTCTAGAAGGTGTAAGTCAACTACCCTGGCCAGCAAGATCTCCGGATCTGTCCCCCATTGAGCATGTTTGGGACTGGATGAAGCGTCGTCTCACGTGGTCTGCACGTCCAGCACGAACGCTGGTCCAACTGAGGCGCCAGGTGGAAATGGCATGGCAAGCCGTTCCACAGGACTACATCCAGCATCTCTACGATCGTCTCCATGGGAGAATAGCAGCCTGCATTGCTGCGAAAGGTGGATATACACTGTACTAGTGCCGACATTGTGCATGCTCTGTTGCCTGTGTCTATGTGCCTGTGGTTCTGTCAGTGTGATCATGTGATGTATCTGACCCCAGGAATGTGTCAATAAAGTTTCCCCTTCCTGGGACAATGAATTCACGGTGTTCTTATTTCAATTTCCAGGAGTGTATTTGTCCAATGAATACCTGTTTACCATGTGCATGTCTTCTTGGTGTAGCAATTTTAATGGCCAGTAGTTTGTTTATCTTTTTTGTGGTAAATATTCAAACAAGAGATCTACAAAGAAGCAGGTGAAATGCTACATATCATAGTGTTGCAGTTTTAATGACCAGCAGTATAGATTATTATAGAATCTTTTCTTACAGCCAGCAACCAAACACCAGGGAGCCCCTTGTGCAATACAATTCAGTTTCACGTGACTCGCAGCTCGGTGCTAGTTTCGCCATTTGCAGGACGAGCAGAGCACTCCACAGAAGTGGGGACGAGTCTGGCTGGGGTGAGACGGTGCGCCGTGCGATAAGTAGTAGTGCCGTAGGTGCGTGTCGCAGCGCTGGCCACCTACGCATTCACTGCTTACCGCACTGCCGCGCCGCCCGCGTCGCCACACATCCTCTCATCCAACAGAGCTCCGAGCACCGGCTCTCTACTGCTGCGAGGCCAGGTACTGCTTAAACTTCTTTTCCTCTCTCTTGCTCCACTCCACCCCCCCATCTCTTTCTCTACCTTAATCTATTTTCACATATGTTTATCAATCAGACGACAATGGCACACGTTCATAGCAGCTCAGCGCAGCCGTGCCTGTCCTGCGTGGACAGAAAAGCCTTCGTTACACGAGCGACTTTCTGTATCTCAACCTACTGCTTTTGGTAAGTAAATCCTTCGGCACGCGGGACGGGGCAGCTAGCACAGACGTGCCCACAGACGGGATGGTCGACGTCACGAGAGACAGCGTCGGCGCCCACAGGACGAGCTGTGTAACGTGATTTTGTGCCCTCAGGTCTCTCCAGCGGAGCTGTCGGCTTTATCCGCTTCGCAAACAATACAGTTTGTTCACGAAACCAAACACGCGTAAAATTCCTATGTTAACATTATTTTCTCCTTCGTCCATATGCTAGTCGTCTTGTTCTCTCTGTTGTACACATAAACAAAAACTTCAGTATCCGTGAACATGTAATAACACAAAAAGGAAAGATACATGTTGGTATCAGAGAAACATCAGCTTATAAAAATTCACCAAATCAAGCAAACTTACTTCTGAGAGGGAACGCACTTATATTAAGATAACATTAAGTATTACAGAAATTATTTCTATTAATTTCGTAAGGAAGTCCCACAAACTGTTGGAAAACATGTAAGTGAAGAAAGAAAAATTAGATATTTCTTAAGATACTTATTTAGCATTTAACAGTTTCATATAATAACAATTGACTAATTTTTAAAAAAAAAAAATTGTACACATTCCTACACATTCACATTTGAGTCTTTTGTACGGAAATATGCTAGAAATTGTCCAGTGAGTTACTTCTTAGATGACACAATTTGTAAAATTCATAGTACATTCCTTTTTTTACACGAGATTTCATGTCAAAAAATATTAACATAAGCTCTACATATTTGAATCTTGAGAAAATTCACGTACATAAGCTTGTATTTAGGATCGCGAGCTACTTTCTCGTGTTCATCCCATGAGGATGTCAGATACTGTAAGTTGTCCGTTAGTTTAAGTCCAAAAATTATGTGGATTGTGTGTACCATGATCCACGTTGTTGCGTGTCGCTTTGCTTTGGGTATCATTGAGTTAGAATCATGTATATTGCGTACGCCTGTTCTATTGACCAGTCGAATCACGTCCCCTACTGTGTGCCATATCGCGTCAAATTTCGGGCTTTTCATCGTTAAATTTTGTCACACGATTTTCCAGTTGAGGCGTTGAGACCGACAGGGCGACATGTCACTCAACAGTAGTTTTGAGATATATTGAAAAAACTGTGTAATCTTGTAAAGTATTATTCCCCAAACTTATACTTACTACCACATGCTCATCAGGAGGAATACAATCTTATATCAAAATCTGTAATCATAGAATAAAGGCAAATAATAGAAAATGGTAATAGAAAGTGACCTATATTTCCCCTTTTTGATGTAAACAACATTCATTTGATCACAAATATAGTGTAACTAAAAAAATAGTATACTTTCAAGCAAAATATTCTTTCTAATCATTTCAACATCTTCACACACATTCTTGTTATTGATGCAAACATTCATAACGATACATACCAAAACAGACAATATAATGGAAATCAGTATCCTTTTTACTGCCTTAGCTTGTAACATGGGATCCTTAATGCCACATTTTTTACTTATTAAACAACAATGTTTATTTTCACAGACACAGATGTTCATGAAGTCGTCACTCTTGATCGCTGTTCCAAACTTCACTTCCAGATTCATTATCTTGCTCTCCATCATTCACTATATTAATGGCAGATTCCTTCAGAATATTATTAAAATGCTCATGAAACTGCAAAGGGATAACGTCAATCATGCGTGAAACATCCTTCAGTTTCTCAGATTTCAGAGGAATGACGTCCATGCATGCTCTCAGCATGTTATGAAAATGATGCACTGTCCCAGTATTAACCATAGCAAATTCATATTTCATCATTCCGCTACTACTGGGTAAAACAGAGATGCATTTTGTCTGAACAGTGTCCTCAAATATTTTGTATTGTGTAACGGCTCTATTAATAATCACATTTTAATATAATGTTCTACACAACTTGCCTCTATTATTATGTTATGTACAGAGAACGCAAACAATGGACACTGTATGACTATTTATCTGCAATCTGCGTCTATTTCCCTTTTAGGAACAATGTTTCCTTTACAGTTGGTAGGCTCCAAACCCAAAACCTCCTTTGTTTAATCACATTTCTTTTTCACAATTCAGGGCATCGTTTCTTCCTTCTAAATTCGTGTAAATCGTCTCTGGACTCGCCTGGCGGATTCATCACAGAAGCTATTCTGAAATCTCACAGCTGTTTACTGCATCCCGCTACAGTGCTGCCATCCCGCTTCAAAATCTTTCGTGCAATATAGGCACTTGTCTTTGTGACAAGTCATCTTTCTGAACGAAACTAAATTTCAACACTGGTTTGGACAGCGAAAAAATCCCTAAAGAAGTCCAATTTTAGAAACAACAGATGCGGAATCATGTGAAAATAACAATTACAGTAATAAATCATACACCCCAAAACTGATGACCACTCCCGTTTTTGTTCTCAACACCTCCATTGTGTTGCGGCAGTCCCAGTTCCCATTTATTAGAAGCTGGTATTCGTTGAGAGCTGTGATCATGTTACGAACTTTGCTTTGTTTTAGAACGTCTGGTAGCATGTAGCTTTTACTGAGATAATAATTTACGACAAAGTTTAGTGAGGTGGCATACTGACGATGCTAAGCGGCTCTACCACTGATGGGCGAACTTTGCGAATCAGTACAACATTTGTCTAGGTTCGTCCCTTTTCTATTAAACACTTAGTTCTGTAGACGAGTAGTGCAGCGCATTTTGCGTGCAAGTCCGTTAGATCCAGTCCACCTTAAATTAAGCTGAGGATGTAGGTCTGTAGAGAAACCTTAAATATTCCACCCCTCCATATAAACCAGTATGTGGCTTGCTGTATGGCCCTCCCTATTTTTTTGAGCATCGGGAAAACTTGAGCTAAGTGCCACACTTTTGCGAGTATTTGGGTGTCGAACAGCTTGACTTTTTCTGTCATAGCTAAATTTCTCGCTGCATGGATTTTTACTACCGCTCTTATTTGATGTAGTGTCGTGAGCCAGATGAGGCCTCCATTCTTTGTGGGTTATTTGCCATAATGACGCGTAACACTTCGTGTTAATTTTTGGCAATAAACCAATTCCGCTGTATATTCCACTTATTTTTGTGCAATTGGAGACATCACAGTCTTCTTCGGGTTAGCAACTGCAACTGTACCTTTTTCGTACCGTAGGAGGATATTATATAAAATGTCGTGATCTCTTTAACTTTCCATGAAAACACCCAAGTCATCAGCGTAGGCTCTGCATATGAGCCATTCATTTCCCATCCATGGTACGGAGGAAAGCATCCAAAGCTATTGCACATAACGCCATAGATAACGGAAAATCTTGTCAAAAAAAAAAAAAAAAAAAAATGGTTCAGATGGCTCTGAGCACTATGGGACTTAACAGCTATGGTCATCAGTCCCCTAGAACTTAGAACTACTTAAAACTAACTAACCTAAGGACATCACACAACACCCAGTCATCACGAGGCAGAGAAAATCCCTGACCCCGCCGGGAATCGAACCCGGGAACCCGGGCGTGGGAAGCGAGGACGCTACCGCACGACCACGAGCTGCGGACAAAATCTTGTCTGACTGATGTGTTGATAGGAACGTTCTTATTTAATCTACCATTCATAATGACTTGTGACACAGCATTGTCCAAAATATTCTGAATTGCATTTATGAACTAGTGTGAAAATCCATTTTAACCACGAATTTTTCTAGGTATTTATGACTAAACCTATCGAAAGCATTTTAAAGTCTATAAACAGAACCGCTGCTTTCCTCAGTATGTCGGTTTTTGTGTACGGAATACAACCTCTATACGCTAGTCGGGCGTCATGTACTTATCTGTCCAGAGCAGCACACTTTTGATACGGACTAATCACTTTCTTCATTGTTTGCTTTAATCTCGCAGTAGAGCACAGAGCGATTAGATTATTGTCAACGTTGAGTAATGTGATCGGTCGTAGATACTGTAAATCTGGTGTTTCTTTAGTTTTTGGTATCAATGTGATGCAGCCTCTTAGGAATTCTGGTATGTTGACACCATTACGGATTTCGTTAGCAATATCTAGTAAAACTTCCCCTAAAATATTAAAGTATTTCAGCTAAAATTCCACAGTAACTCCATCCACTCCTAGAGACTTTCCTTTACAACTCGTTTTCATTACTTCCTCAATTTCGTCGAAAGTTAAAGGCTCGTTATGGTGCGTCCGATAGTTTTCCGTAAATATGTGAGGTGTTTCTTGAAGAAAACTGTTGCCGATGGGTTGACGTCGCCTTCTTTGAATAGGTTTGTTAAATGGGCGGTGACTTCAGTTTTAATTTCATTCTTATCGATAGTTTTCTGGCCATTATGTTTCTTTCCTTACCGTTATACAATTCCTGCCTCTCTTCCGTTCCCTGTCTAAGTGATAGTTAGGCTCTTCTGCGTTGCCACCTATCGGTTGACACCTTATAAAGGTATCTTTAATTTTATTTCAGAGGTCACATAACAGTTTTGCCTTGTTTGTCTCAACGTCGGTAGTAAGCTCGGCTGAAATGTTACTTTACTAACAAGCTCATGCAGACAGACAACCCCGATAGAAATTTAGGTTGATCGAAGCCAATAAGCTTTGTCAACACTGTAGTTGAATAATAAATTTCGAATAGCAGGCTTAGCTTGTGTAAGTTACTATTCCAACGCGCTTTTAGCGTGGCATCGCTTTTTGATTACCTTTTGAGATTTGACTGATATAGAATGCGTTAGATATGATCCTCCAAATGGCTAATGTTAAGCTTCCAATTGCCTTTATTATGACGAAAATGTGTTTTTGGGAAATTCATTTGGCAAATATAGCTGCAGTGAACTGAGAATATCATCGGTTTTGTTTCAGTTTTAAGTATTTGCACTAGGCACAAGAAGACACATATATCCTAGCAAGCCTGCTATGTCCATTAGTATAAAAATGAGTATACTAAAATTCGCCAAGTGTCTTCAAAATGGTAACTGTAAACCAGTTCTTTAAGTTCATTACACTTGTTAGGTTTCTGGTAATCATTACTAACTGCAAGTTAAAATCGTCACCGATGACAAGTTTATTATTATTTCTATGAAGTACGTGGCCAAGTTCTTGATCAAAGAAACGGCTTCTGTGTTCACTGCCGGATGGAGCATAAACGTTCACAAGAGATACATCATCAATGGAACAAGCGATTCCACGTCCACTCGGTAGATATTGTTCGGTCTTTATTTCAATGTCACGATGTATTATAATGGCGGTACCAGTTTTTGTCTCTGGGTCTACGTTAGGAATCACTGTGGAGTCAACAATTTGGTTAACTGTTTCCCATGTGACTTCTTGCGCTAAAGCTATATGACAGTCTCCCTTAATAAGTTGATAAGAACAACTACCTTCGTAACACTGAATTCTTATTTGTGTTAAGAGTGAGGGTATTCCAGAGGGTATGACTGCGGCATTTATTATTAGGCTATTGTTACCCTCTGCCAGGCAATTTATTGTGAATAGCAGAGTAATCACGTAGATGTAGATGCGGACACCTCATCGTCTACATCGTCTGCCCAAGCCATTCATTTTACACTTCCCGCATCACTGGAGCTCTATGAGTGAATATTATCAAAATCAGATACTTGTGCAGATTTCTTAGCCTGTCGGTCTTCAGATTTTGTTTTCCCTTTTTCCTGACTGGAATCTTGATTCTTTCGTTTGCCTGATAGAAAAATGGCTCTGAGCACTATGGGACTCAACTGCTGAGGTCATAAGTCCCCTAGAACTTAGAACTACCTAAACCTAACTAACCTAAGGACAACACACACATCCATGCCCGAGGCAGGATTCGAACCTGCGGTCGCGCGGTTCCAGACTGTAGCGCCAGAACCGCTCGGCCACCAGCGGCCGGCTGCCTGATAGAATCTGCCTCGACTCTTTATCAGGCTCTTAGCGTGTGACATCTTTAATCTGACGTGATTCTGTAACTGGCTGTTCAGGGGTATCATCTCTAACTTCAGAGTTTAAGCACACGTTGACATCGTCGTATTTCCTACATGGCGGCCAGTATTTCGACCAGAGTCGGACGACGTGGCTATAGGAAGCCCATTAGCTCCATCCATAGCCAACCTTTTTATGGAAAAATTTGAAGACATCGCCTTGGACACGGCTCCAGCTAAGCCAAGTTGTTCAACCGTTACGTCGAACACTTTTATCACTTGGTTCCATGGTCGTGTAAAACTGGGAGAATTTTTAGAACACCTGAACACCATACATGGCCACATCAAGTTTACGATGGAAGTCGAGACAGATGGTGCACTGCCCTTCCTTGACATCCTCGTTCGGAAAACCAATGGGCACCTCAGCCACAGTGTCTACAGGAAACCGACACACACAGATCGGTATCTGCACGCTCTCAGCCACCACCATCCGTCACAAAAACGTGGCGTTCTGAATACCCTCGTCCATCGTGCTAAAGCCGTCTCAGGCGCAGAAAGTCTGCCACTAGAACTGAGCCACATTCGAAAAGTCCTCCGGAAAAAAGGTACAGCCACGGACAGGTGTCACAGGCTACATCTGGTATGACATGCAAGAAACACACCAACAGAGAAGAGAATACCACCGAAGAAGAAAGCAAGAAACTTGTGTCTTTACCTCTCTGTGGTACACTGTCGGGAAAGATTAGCCGGATCCTGAGGAGATATACCCCCAGTAAAAATTCGCTAGCTCATGAGGCCTGTGAAGGACGATCTAGGGCTTCAAACGGCTGGAGTGTAGAGGATATCATGTCAGTGTGGCTGTTACTACGTCGGCCAAACAGTACACACTGTGGAGCAACGCCGGACGGAACACGAGAGGCGCTTAACGTCAACGCTGTCCAGAAAAATCAGCTGTGGCAGAACACGCCTTAGAAAATGGACAACGAATTCTGTTCGACGAAACATCTGTCGTTATGAGGACGAAGGTATTTTAGGATAGCGTCATAAAAGAAGCTATTTAAATAAAAACCTCTGAAAACACCATCAACAAGGACGGCGGTTTGCAGCTCAGCACAGCCTGGGACCCGGCCATCGCGAGGTTAAAACGGTCGCGACGGACGCGGGATGAAAACATCACCATATATGGCAAGGAAGAGAGCACCAGTGACGTCACCGCCACCAGTGCGGCTGTATAACGAAGCGGCCACGGCGACACAACAGTCATTCTTAGCGCTTGACAATGAGTGAGGAGAGCTCGGTCGAAAGCGTGTGGGATTTTAACCATCCGACGCGGCTGGAAGCCAGAGAAAATTTTATTAATTCATATCGCCGCGAAACCATGCCTTCATACATTTTACATTTTGGATTCTATAACCTGCATGCACTACAGCAATATTAGTAACAGACCCGTAAAAGTGCTTGAATTTTCTAGTATTGTCACCTGTAGCCATGAGCTTGTCACAATTTTCAGCATCTTTAAATTTAATGAACACATAATTCCGAACGAAATGGTTGAATAACTAATATAGCATATTCTCCATTTCCAAGTTGTTCAAGGACCCACTCAGAAGTTTCATATGGTGAGGACACAACAGCATACGTACCAAAAATACGCTTACTTTATTTACTCTTTTGATCGTTGTCATTTTACCCACAATTTTTCTTCAAAAGTTTTTAAAAACTTTGAGGGTGTGAACGGCTGCCCGCAGGCACCCGTGCTGTTGCCGGTATAACGCTTCCCCACTCGCCTTATTTTATGCCCATCGCACAATAAAACAATTTAATAATCATATTAGACAATTTCTGAAATACTTCAGAATGGCGGAAAGGAGATCTTATAAAGTTGACTAGCCTTCGAACTACACATTATTGACATTAACTGAATGTTAATCTTATGGTTTTAACCAATCGATAAGGACATTTCATAAAAACTGTCAATTTCCAGGTTTCTAATATAAACCAACTATGCAACTTTAATGCTTTGTGTTTTGACACTATTAGACACACAATCTGACTGTCACATAAGTTCTGTACATTAGTTATAAAATTTCAGAAACTACTCTCTGAAGTATAAAAAGCACACACCAAGAACATACAGTAAAATTTTAAATAATATCCTTAAGGTAACTACAATACATCACTGTGAAGAGAGTCTTATTTTTTATATTAACCAATGCCTATTCTTCCAAATATAATTTTTAACATATTACCGAAATTTTTCTTGTGGTTCGAATACCTTCTAATTTTGTGGAATTCGGCATGTGTACCTTGAGCTCTATGGTGCTGTCGGATCCTAATTTTTTAAGGACGTAATTAACAAAATTTCTCAGCAACCAGTACACAGCGCTATTTTTTGCCGCTGGGAAATAGCTTGCTTCAGGCCTGTGTATCAATGACAGCGATATATACTCAGGGGATGTCCTTGTATTCAGAGCTATTTGCTCCCGGATCCACTTCCAACTATTCATGTGACCACTGCAGGTATATCTATGAATTATTGTGTCAACTAGATGGCATTCTTGATATAAATTTGTTTCACAGAGTCCGATTGCGTGCAGTCTTTCATTGGTGCTAACTATGTCGTTAACTGTCTTGTACCATGACGTTTTTGTATTAGACGTGAGCACATTAGAACTGATATTTTTTCCAGAGCTCAGTCCATTAAATGTTTGGAAACTGTCGTTCTAATTTTTTCCTTCTTTCCTTTCCCGCATTATGGCTCTTGAAGTGTCGTGACTGCCTGAGTTCGACACTTACATGACTAAACTCAACATAGAAAATCCTCACATGTTGTAAACGAATGTTGATATTCTGCACGTCAATCGCGGAAGCAGGCTTCGAGTTTAATGATCTCGAAAAATGGCTGGTTATGCTTTCTCGCGAGTCTCTTATTAAATCAACTTGTCTTTTGTTAAAAAGTGAAGGGGCTTTATCGTGGTCCACCATTCTTAGTATCTAAAGTGGCTACTTTAGCAGGTACTCTGAACACTTCACCTCTCCACAAAAAGATGGTGATTTTGGACATTATTCTCCTCGCTATCATTCTCGGTATTGGAAACAGCAGGGCGGTATAATAAGCTTTAGCAAGGATGCATGAATTGATATACTTTGCTCTCTGTACTTGGTTCATATATCGAGTTAAATTCTCTATAATGGCTCTTTGCACTTTATCTGCTGCAGCTTTCCAATTTAAAGCCGTCATTTTCATGGGGTGATCCCAAGCGTTTTATGTTGTCAGGCAATTTTGCGCACTCGACGTTTATATTATCAAAACCTCTGAGATTTAACATCTTACTTTTTTTTTCGTTTGCATCGGCTTCGGATGCTCTACAGTACGAATCAGTCACCGTTGCTAGCGTGGTTACCTCGTCATTATTCCTTATAATGACCCCTATATCGCCAGCATAGGCTCTTATAACTGTTTTATGTCCTGATAACGTTAAGCCTTTTAATCTGCATTGGACATGTCAGAGGAAAGTGAAAGGTGGCTACACTGAGCCACAGCGCCAGAGATTGCGCCAAAGAGTTTTATTCCGCCGCCTCCACTGGCAGCGCTTGTTCAGAAGTTGCTGTGGGAAGTCGTAGTTCAGAAGTTCTCGTAGTTAGTGTTTGTTGAGAGGATGTCGATAGCAGTACCAGTTGTGAGCATGTCGTGTGCAGTTTTTCTGATGGGCTAGACAGCCGATGCTGTTCGAATGGGAATGTTGTAATGATCAGAGTGTATTTTTCGTCAATATATATGAAGGTAAAAAACATTTTTTTTATTTTTTTTTTTAAATTTCCTAACTAACAATGTCTCTTGGTCACAGGTTCGGTCGACAAAGCATCTGGCTTGTGTTCATGTATTAGAGTGTAATTCTGGTTTCTATGTGCAATTATAGTATTTCTGCTTTTTTTATTACTTCAGTGTAAATGGTGCTTAAAATACTTTGTCTTATTGAGGAAGAACCGTGCCAGATGTGTACGTTGAATCACACTTCCACACACAGAACAGTTACACTTGTGCTTTGTTGTTTCGTAGCTTTTATAGTTGCTGGGGACTTAATTAATTAATTGTGTTAACGGAAATTTCCTTTCATTCTTTGTTGTTATGCTATGCAGTCAGATTGCGGAGTAATACTAGTCAGGGCCAACCGGTTACGAGACTTCGTAGCCGGACATACAGCTACTAAAATTGAAATTATTTGCATTATATTTAATTAAGCCCCCATGCAAAAGGTTCCAGCGATATAGCGAAGAGCGACATGGACAGACGATTTCCTTGAGGAACACCTTGTTGTATTTGCAGTGGCCTGGATTGTTGACAATTCACCGCTATTTTAGCATTTATTCCAGTTGCTATGTTTTTAATCAACTGTATGACCCTATCGTTGAAACCTATTTTCTTCAATGTCTGTAGAAGATTTCCATGACTTACTACATCGAACGCTTTATAAAAATCTAAAAAAAAAAATAAAGCACACTTTATGTTTGTTACAGAATTTATTGCAATGATATCCCTGAATTCTACTAGATTTTGAAAAACGGTTCTGCCTTGCACGCAGTTCTGATATTGACTAACAATCTTATCTGTAAGGCACGAAATTCTCTTGTTTACTAGTCTAGTTATTAATTTATAATCTGAATTCAGCAGTGAAACTGGACGAAAATTATTTAAATCTTTGTTTCCAGTATTTTTTGGCACCAGAACAATTTTACTTTCCTTAAACTCAGTCGGAATCATTTTACCCTGAATAACCTTATTTACAATGTCCGTGATTTTCGCACCTACTATTGGTTAGTAATGGATGTAAAACTCTGCTGGCAGACCATCCGGTCCTGAGGATTTTTTTGGTGGTGAGGCGCACAGAGTCTCATACACGTCCTCTTCACTGACAACCTGGAGAAAATTTTCGTTGTCATCTTCTGTCAGCTGTGGGAATGTCAAGGAATTCTTCCAAGGAAGCATCACTACTTTGATGTACAGAATATAGTTCGCAATAATAGCGATAAATCTCGTCTATGATACCCTGCTGGGTTCTGAGAATCCTACGGTGTTTTGTTCGAATTTCATCAATAAAAGACCTTCTCGCGTTTTTCGTATGCTTCACTAAATTATACAGGGAAGTAATTTCATCTTCTGACACCGAATTTGCCATCGATCTTATTTTCAACCCTTCTATTTGACTTCTCTTGATATGAAGTAACTTGGCTTCAACGTTTTTGATGTCTTCTAGCCTAAGTGAGGAACCTGCTGGGACTTGATCATATATGTCTCTCAAAACGGAATAGTAATAGTCTACAGTGCATTTGATTTATCTTGCGCTCTGGACACTGTATTGAATAAGAACCTTCCTCAATGGCTTCGCCATTCTAACCCATCACTTGATAGCAGTGACATATCTACAACGAGCACGTAGGCATATTGCTCATGCTTCTTTAATCAGGTCTTCTAAATCATGATTTACTAACAAGGAAGTGTTCAAATTCCACTGTTTCTTGAATCGACGAACTGGCTGTCTTGTTAGATTTATGAAAGCTAAGACGCTTGAATGGTCTGAAAAGTACGTAGGAATGGTTTCTACTTTTGTCACGGAAGTTTCAAGATTTTTAGAAATATATAATCTATCAATCCCGCTACGTGATGTTGCAGTGACATAAGTGAACTCAACAATGGAGGGGTATTTGATTTCCCATATATCCTTTAATTCTAAACCAGTAACTAGTTGTTTTAGTTCACTTGAGAATTTAAATTAGGTAACTGATCTTTTCGATTTAAAACACAATTAAAATCACCTCCAAGTAATAACTGTCTTGGAGTTTCCCTTAAAATGTATATCAGGTCATCTTTGAAGAAACGTGCCCTGTCAGCTCGGTAAGAACTTCCTGAAGAGGCATACAAGTTGATGATAGTTACACCATAGAGATTTGGTCCTATTCCCCTTCCGGATTCCAGTCGTTCCACCTCGCTTACTGCAATCCCTTCCACCAAAACAGCTGTTCCAACACTTGTTTCGGGAGACACATTTATGTAACTGACAAAACCGGAAATTACTAAATCCGAAATTAGAACTTCTTGTAACAGGGCAATATAAGTCGCGGATTCGTACAAAAATTCCTTAAGGTCCGATAATTTCAAACCGGACGTAATTTTATTTATGTTTATAGTAGTGACAGAATAAGATTGCGTCATTGGCTGTCTCTATGTAGTTGTTTTGATGAACTAATTTAGTTTCCTGAGGTTTAGGATTCAGTTAAGCTATAACAGTTTGCTCGGAAGGCTGAACATGGAGTAACACTTCAATCAGTTTATTAGTTACTGTCCCGTTTGTTTCTACTTCTGATGTTTTCTCTTGTACCGCAAGCAGAATGATTTCCTGGTAAACTTTCTGATTTTCCCCCAGTGATTCGTGTAGGACCGTTTGGGACCGAACATTCTTTGGACTTGGGTCGCCCTTTCCGGATTTTACCTTCCATCGGTTACGAGCTACGTTCTCATTTGGTTGCGTCGGTATTTTACTTCGCGCCTTATCTGGAGCAGCAGCAGACCCTTTCGGAATTTATGTTGCCTGCGCCTGCCCTGAGGTGTTCACCGTGATTCAAGTTTGGCCACCACTTCCTCGTTCTTTATTAAATCACTTACTTCCTGACAAAGGGAAACAAATGGAGACTGTAGTTTTGCAACCTCTCCCTGAATTTGTTTATTAAGAGATAGCTGCTGATCTTTGCAATCGGCTACTGCACCTGTTGTTTCTTGCAAATTAATACTGATTACACCCCCTTCATTTTCTGGTGCCATATGTGTATTATCTTTCTGTTCATCAGTTTCCATTCGCATTTTGCCTTCCAGTTCCTCTGCCTCCTCATCGCACTGTTTTTGCTTGCGAAGTGAGGGAGTTGGACAGGACAGCTCGTCCTCTGAACAACTATCAGTTGTCTCCAGAGGCCGTTTTTTCGGTTGCATTTTAGTTTCACGAGTAATGGTAACAGGGTTTCCCTTTGTTGTTAACGGGGGAAATTGACTGTCATCGTGAAGGGAGACATCAGCTTGGCCCTCTGCGTTAACATCCTCAACCACTTGATCCGGGCTATTCTTTGGTAGCAGATCGTTTAAGGTAAGCTTCTGACGCTGCATCAAATTACTTTTAAGAACAACAGTTCGCCGCGGACATTCCTGTCTGAAGTGGCCGGTTTCGTTACATATATGAAACGTAGCTTCCTGACCTGTATATACAATTTGTGCCTTATACCAACAAACAGTTACGTGAGACAGAATATTCGTCTTAACGTCCATCTCTACACAGCGGATCCCCTACAAACACTGCAGTTTAAAGCGAGGCGACCATCTTTCATTTGAAATTGATTTAACGTCCCCGTAGTTTGAAAGAGCTTACTTAATCTTATCATTTTCAATTTAAACGGGAAGATTCAAGACGCGAATGGTTTTGTAATGAATGTTCGCTTTATAGATGGAAACCTTACTTTTATAACAATTTCTACGCACAAAATCTGTTGTGACTTGGCAAGACAGCCAAGCCACTATGAGATAGCCGAAAGGCACGCGTTTAAGCTCACGCAGGCTGGCGTGAGGTCTGGAATAGTTAAAGGAGTTGAGTCTAGTAAAAAAAGTACGTAGCTTCTGGAATACTTAACTTTAATCCATAATTGGTAAACATCGGTCTGACGGTACATGCATCACAAGATAAATAGCAAATGATAATGGCGCCTTGCTAGGTCGTAGCAATGACGTAGCTGAAGGCTATGCTAACTATCGTCTCGGCAAATGAGAGCGTAATTTGTTAGTGAACCATCGCTAGCAAAGTCGGCTGTACAACTGGGCTGAGTGCTAGGAAGTGTCTCTAGACCTGCCGTGTGGCGGCGCTCGGTCTGCAATCACTGATAGTGGCGACACGCGGGTCCGACGTAAACTAACGGACCGCGGCCGATTTAAAGGCTACCACCTAGCAAGTGTGGTGTCTGGCGGTGACACCAAAAAATCTACTTCATAGCCCCACTTTCGTACCACTTTATCAACAGTCGCAGCACTGATTAACTTGACAGAAACACAGTATTTTTCCTGATCCAGTTCCCAGGTATGGACGGTTTCAGAATTGAGACAAATTACCTGTGTAATCCAGTCATCTATTTCCAGGGATGTCGGCTGAACAGGACGGGATTCCTTGTCAAAAGCAAATACCAGAGTATTCTTCCTGACGTTTGTAGCCATGGTTAATCTAGCGATGCAATTTCGGTTAAACAACCGAAATTCCAATTAGCAGCAGCAAGACGAGAAAGAGCGATCAGATCACAAGGAATATGAACGAACACGGAGATTAACGGACGGACAGCATTCGGCGAAGCACAAGTACAGCGATGTAAACTCGGAAGTGCAGTGCAGCAGTTAACAGCTGCCACTCGCTAGCGCGACTGAAACGGAACTAAAAGAATTGCAGAGGAAGATCAAATCTTCATTACAGTTCAAATTGCTCTAAGCACTATGGGACTTAACAAATGGTTCAAATGACTCTGAGCACTATGGACCTAGAATCTGAGGTCGTCAGTCCCCTAGAACTTGGAACTACTTAAACCTAACTAACCTAAGGACATCACATACAACCATGCCCGAGGCAGGATTCGAACTTGCGACCGTAGGACCAGCGCGGTTCCGGACTGAAGCGCCCATAGCCGCTGGGCCACAGCGGCCGACACGTCACTGTCGATTTGATATCGGATACTGCGAGGTCATCTGTCGTTTTCATTTTTCACAATGATGCCATACTGTTTAAGGCACCGCGCTACCTTATAAATTCTTATATTTTGGATTCCATAACCTGCATGTACTACATCAATATTAGTAACAGATACGTCAAAGTGCTTGAATTTTCCAGTATTGTCATCTGCAGTCACGAGCTTGTCACAATTTTCAGCATCTTTAAATTTGATGAACGCATAATTCCGAATGAAATCCAGTTGAATATTCTCCAATTCCGAGTTGTTCGAAGACCCACTCAGAAGTTTCAAATGGTGAGGACCCAACAGCATTCGTACCAAAAATACGCTTACTGTATTTACTCTGCTGATCGTTGTCATTTTACTAACAGTTTTTCTTCAAAAGTTTTTAAAAACTTTGAGAGTGCCAACGGCTGTCCGCAGGCACCCGCGCTGCCGCCGGTACGAGGGGCGTTTGAAAGATTCGTGCAAAAATAAAAACTACTTATGTGTTTGGGGTAAACCTTTTTTATTTTTCGACATAGTCTCCATTTAGACTTATACACTTCGTCCAGCGCTGTTCTAATTTCTTGACCCCTTCCGAATAATAGGAATTGTCCAAGTTTGCAAAATAGGTATTAGTTGCTGCAATCACCTCCTCGATTGAATACAATCTTCATCCCGCCAGCCATTTCTTCAAATTGGGAACAAATAGTAGTCCGAGGGACCCAAGTCTGGAGAATAGGGGGGATGTGAAACGAGTTGGAATCCTATTTCCATTAATTTTGCGACCGCAACTGCTGAGGTGTGTGGTGGTGCATTGTCGTGATGGAAAATGACTTTTTTGTGGTCCAATCGCCGGCGATTTTCTTGCAGCTCGGTTTTCAAACGGTCCATTAAGGATGACTAATATGTACCTGTAATAGTTTTACCCTTTTCCAAATAGTCGATGAGGATTATCCCTTGCGAATCCCAAAAGAAAGTCGCCAAACCTTTCCGGCCGAAGGAATGGTCTTCGCCTGTTTTCGTGCAGATTCTCCCTTGGTAACCCATTGTTTAGATTGAAGTTTGGTCTCAGGAGTATAGTAATGTATCCATGTTTCATCCACAGTGACGAAACGACGCTTAAAGTTCTGCGGGTTCTTCCTGAAAAGCTGCAAACCGTACTTGCAACACTTCACACGATTCTGATTTTGGTCAGGCGTGAGCAATTGCGGAACCCATCATGTGGATAGCGTTCACATGTCCAAATGTTTATGCAAAATGTTGTATACCCGTTCATTCGAGCTGCCCACAGCGCTAGCAATCTCATGCACCTTAACTCTTCTGTCATCCATCACCATATCATGGATTTTATCAATGATTTCTGGAGCCGTAACCTCCACAGCGCGTCCAGAACGTTCAGCATCACTTGTGCCCATGTGGCCACTCCGAAAATTTTGATACAACTTATAAACTGTTCTTATCGAAGGTGCAGAGTCACCGTAATGTTTATAAAGCTTTTCTTTAGTCTCCTGAGGCGTTTTGACTTTCATGAAGTAATGCTTAATCACCAGACGAAATTCTTTTTCGTCCATTTTTTGACAATCACTTGACTTCCTTGATTCACACGAGTGGCAAATACAAAGAAATAGACCAATATGGCTGAAACTTGTTGTGCGTTCTTTCCAAAGATACTACTAAGTATACATGACCTCGATACGCGCCGGTGGTGCCATCTCTGGGACTTTGCACGGACTTTTCAAACGCTCCTTGTATAACGCTTCCCCACTCGCTTGCCGGAGCGCTGCGCAGGGACGCGTTGACGCCGTGTGGTTACACGGAAACACAGCTTGGATTTGAACTGAAAATAAATGAGCTAAATTTGTAAATTGCGGGTGGAGGAGGGAAAATGGAAAGGAAAGAGACTATCGACTTTAGCTGCCTCGCTACTTCCGCAGAATGAGCAGCGACGATTGAAAATGTGTGACGTCCTGGGATTAGAACCACAGCGCCACCCGGCCACAGTGTTTATAGCAACTGCGTGGACTACCTCAGCATGCTTCGCCGCCGACCCACACCCTCACCGAGCGCCACCTATCCGCAATCACTGTCCTCTTCCTCCGTGGTCGCCACTCTTGAGATTTCCGCAGGAGATCAGACGCAATTGTGCATTCGCAGTGAAGAAGTTGTTTTCGTTGCCCATCGAAGCGAGTCAATTACATGAGTGTGTTGTGTCTGCTCTTCCGGACATGTATCAAAGAACAGTCATATGAGCTACATTTTTCGAAAACTTCACGAGAAGTGATTGCTGTTGATGTTGCTAACTGGAGGTACAACAGCACTCGAATCCTATGCCGATCTAATCACTGCACAGTAACATGGCGCCTTAACACAATACTCAGCTTGGTCATAAGAGACTCAATAGTTTTCTGTAGGCTTTAGTCACCGATATGTAGCAATTTACATATAATTATAACAAACCCTAACAAGAATCATCAATCTTTAACGTGCCGTTGCCTTAAAACAACTTACATTGATAAATGAATAGCAAAATTCTTTAACCACCAATATGACTTTTACCGTGGTTTTACTACAACAAATCGCACCAATAACAATTCATTCTCGAGACGTTCATTGTCCTGATGCTTACAAACAGCACGAGTGAGATGCATAGTATACCGTAAAACCGACCGAACATGGGCTTCTACTTGACATGGCAATATGGCATCTTGCTCTCTGCGTGCCTCGAACTTTTTGCTTTTGGTGCAGGGAGCATTCTTGCTTCCTATTGGTTCTACTTTACGTGGTACGTCGCCGAAATATTGCAGAACGTATTTTATGTTACACTTGACGAAATGGTTCCTCGCCGTGAAATAGCAGGAATCGACTTCACAAAACTCATAGACCGCCACGTCAACGTTAGCTAACTCGTCCTGTGTGCCGTCGGCTTTAGTCTCCTGTAGCGTTCCTGGCTTATAATTTCTCCACTGAGTCAGGCCTGTCACGAGTGAACATCAAAAATTCCACGTGTTGTCAGGGCTGTCTGCTATGCAATTTGGCACTCGAACGGTGGAAGTCGGGTTCTGAGAGAACCATTTTTTTTTTTAAAGAAGAAACCGAAATATAGTAACACAATGTAGGAAGAAGAATGAAAGATTGAAGTTTACTAATTTCAAAAGCAAAATTCATAATGGATGATCTTGCCAAAGGCTACACGGTAAATTGTCTATGCTCTTGAGAGTTCAAGAAGTAGGAGCAGTCTAGACTCTGATTGACAGTATACAGGGGGAAGTCCGTACAATTGCGTAGCCGTGGTATTGGTTAATGGAATATTTTAAGGAATTGTGGAACTCAGGCAAGGAAATATAAACAAATGAAGAAGATAATAATCGATTAACAGCATTTGCTGCTCGCTTGAACGCATACTCGAAAGTACACAACGCTTCTCAATACAAAATTCCCGTGGAAGAAGACATGCACGACTAGTAGTGCGCAGCAAGAGCCAGAGCAAATTCTGAGGCCAACTGAACTCTTGTGTGTGGCAAGTCCCATATATCACTCGCAGTGGTCACATCTCATGGGTCACGTCTCATGTCCATCAGAAGCAAGCAGCAACGTCTCATGTGAGGCCATGTGTAGGTCACATTCCACATACAGCCAACACCCTTCCGGTGGTGTTCCTTTCGTATTACCTTCGCTCTGATTACTGCTCTTGTTCGCAGGTTTTACACTGCAAGCATATGTGACTATTGATTGTTACCCAACTACGAAACAGTAAACACTAATATCTACATTAGTTGGCAGTGCATATTTTGCAAAACTTGATTTCAAAGAGGTCTGTTTATAAATACCTTTGAATAAGATACAAAGAGATTTTTGGACATAAATACTCCAATTGGACGTTACAGACACAAAAAATTACCATTTGGGATTGCTATGATGCGCGTCATTTATGACGGCGGCCGAGTTTAGGTTCGTTCTGCGCATCTGAAGTCACAAAACACAGTGAGACAATGAACAGAGAACGACGTTGCCAGAGCTCGACTTCAGTGCAGATAACGGATGAGTATTTTCAGTTTTAGAAACGTTCAGTCATAAATAAAGTAACTGAACTAAAGCAATGTCTTGATAGCAGACTTTCTTTTATAGAAAGTTTGGAAAAAGCATTCTTTATACCAAGTGCTTCATATTCTATTAATTAATTAAACCAAACAAGCAATAAGCCTCCTAATTGAGGTGATAACAAGGAAAGGTGTTTGTATCATTCTCACTAAACGCTTTTTCGCAATAAAGAACAGCGGTAATTGTTTATTACCTATTATACTTCGACGAAACGTAAGTAATTCACAATCATACCAACAGTTTTTGTCGGTATATTGCGTGATATAATGAATGTCGAGTTGTGTTAGCGTAATGGTTTAAGTGTATGGCTGCTAAGCGAGAGGTGCTGAGTTCAAGCCATGATCGGTGCTTAATATTTTCTTTATTTTAAAAACAATATCGAATGTCATACCATGAATTTTATTCGTTTGGATGTAATTTTTTTGAAATTTCTAGTGGCAACTAAAATCGACCATATGGAAAGTATACGCTATGGACTTCTACCTCTGCAAACTCCTCAAAATTTCGTGCAATGGTTTACTACATCTAATGCTGCACAATAACTGCGTTGAGCCGGCCGCGGTGGTCTAGCGGTTCTAGGCGCTCAGTCAGGAATCGCGCGACTGCTACGGTCGCAGGTTCGAATCCTGCCTCGGGCATGGATGTGTGTGATGTCCTTAGGTTAGTTAGCTTTAAGTAGTTCTAAGTTCTAGGGGACTGACGACCACAGATGTTAAGTCCCATAGTGTTCAGAGCCATTTGAACCATTTTTTTTAACTGCATTGAACATCGAAACAAAATTAAGTCATTTATGGGGGAAAGGTGTCAGTCAAGAAGATGTGTAAAAATCAAATTTTTGGGCCAAATAGTTTTTGTGAAATCGAATGATAAAGTGTGTCAAAGCAGTCGAAACACCATGTGTCTGCACAGGCGAGCAGTGTAATGATGACAAAATCGCGCACATCGCGGAATGCGGGGAGCACGTCTCTGTAGCAGCGAAAGGGTTAATGCGGCCGTGGTGGCTTTACTTCATAAACTGCGCGCTCCCCTCCTAAGTTGGCGAACTATACTATGGCGCTGCTTCTCTTGGCGCGTACAACTGACAACGTAGCAATCTCCCGCGTCTGGGCGGGCATGCGCGAACCGCCAAGATAAAAGAATTGAACTTTATAGTGCATCGTATGTGTGCCAGCGATACTTAAAACAATTAATTAGGACAACTCCTAACACTGTGAACTACCGCAGTGTTATTGTCTGCCGGCCGCGGTGGTCTAGCGGTTCTAGGCGCTCAGTCCAGAACCGCGCGACTGCTACGATCGCAGGTTCGAATCCTGCCTCGGGCATGGATGTGTGTGATGTCCTTAGGTTAGTTAGGTTTAAGTAGTTCTAAGTTCTAGGGGACTGATGACCACAGATGTTAAGTCCCATAGTGCTCAGAGCCATTTGAACCATTTTTTTTTGTTTTTGTCTCAGGAAGATCTCCGGAAGCACTATTACGAATTTTGGAATCTGTAGTTAAAATTTTACAAGCACAAAATTTGAAGTGCAGCGAAGAAAAGATGCAATACCTAGGGCGTATTTTGTCTCAACATGATATCAGGCGGACACCACAACACACAGAAGCAATCAAAAACTTTCCTGCTCCAAAAGACCTCATACAATTACGTGCCAGACTAGGCCAAATTAGTTATTGCAGGAAGCCCATTCTGCATGCAGCATCCATAAGCGAACCGCTTCACACTCTGTTAAGAAAGGACACAAAATGGATATGGAGCAGTGAACGCCAATGTGGACTTGACAAAGTAAAGCAAAGTTTCCTGGATACCCAATTAAAATGTTAACAATTACAGCAGATGCGTCCGAATACGGCATCAGCGCCATCTTGTCGCATATAAACAATATGGTTTTGAACAGCTGATAGAGTTCACGTCCAAAACACAGACAGTTGCTCAAAGAAACTACAATAAAATTGAGGAGGAAGCTCTTGACGTCATCTTCGCTGTTTCTTTCAGGCACAAATTTATGGACGAAGATTCTCTCTCTTTTTGGAACACAAGCCATGGGTAGGTATATTTGGACTAAATAATAGAGTTCCTTCCAAAAACAGCTCACAGCTTGTAATGTTGGGCACTACTTTTATTAAACTATGAGTATGAAATAATGCTCGAGTCCACAGCTCAACACATGAACGTAGTTACGATAATGATTGAAGTAGAAGAAATGAATTAAAATTTGTGGTCAGGCCGGGACTCGACGCTGGGTCTCCTTGCTTGCTAGGCAGAAATGCTAACTATTACGCCACCACAACTCTATGATTAACAGTGCTACACAGGCTACCCAAGTTCAGTGCCCTCCGCAACACGAACTTCATAACTTCTGTTTATTTTCCCTTACATTGTCACTACTGCCAGAGCTCTCCGGATTGGAATAACACCCCAGTATTGGACATTGGGGAAGGCACTCAACTTGTGTAGTTTGTGCAGGAATGTTAACCATAGTGCTCTGGTGGTGTAATGGTTAGCATTTTTGCCAAGCAAGCGAAAAAGACCCGGGTTCGAGGCCTGGCCACAGCATAAACTTTAATTCATTTCTTCTGCTTCAATCATTATCGTAGATAAAGAAGAGACTTACATGTCTCAGGGACAAATATAATTATAAGATCTATAAGACCACATGAACTTAGATTTGCTATCGTAGCTGCCGATAAGGCAGGATAAAAAATTTGATTCTTCTGCTGACGTATGTTTTGGTTTAAATTCATTCAGTCAAGGCTTTGGAAATTTTTCCATTGAATTTCAGTTTAACTGCAAAATGTGCACGAAAGGATCCAGTGTTATCTAAGCAATACATTAACTCAAAGTGATCTTTAGATAGAAAATTGATTAATCAACCTTGAACTGAATCACACTGACACATGACTCAAGCTCTGCTGTCTACAAAGGTTTCATAAAGAATCAAGAAAGACACAGGTGGTTATTCCCAAAATACTTAAGCCCAAAGTGCTTCAAATGCTACATCGAGGCCAGTGGGGCATTCTACCCAACAAACACATTACAAAAGACCAAAGCTACTGAAAAAAATTGGATGCAGACACACAAGCGATGCTGGCTGAATGCCAATTATGCCAAAAATACCAGTCACCTCCTTCACGACGATATTTTCCATGACCACAGGCATAGGTCACGTTTACATGTAGACTTTAATGGACAACTTTTAGAAATCTACTGAATCATCATCACGTCACAATTTCTATGTGTGATACAAGTGTCATTGATTACTTCTGTGAAAACAATTCAGGCTTTCTCAAGGATTTTCTCCACTCAAGAATTGGTCAAATCATTGATTACGGGTAATGGCACTCAATTTCCATATCAGAAGTTCAAAATCTTTCGTGAAAGAAATGATATTTCACATTGTAATACAATAACATATCATCCTGAAGGTAATGGACTCGCTGAACGATTTGTACAGACGTTCGAACCTCACATGACAATGCTCACTCAGTAGTACAATAAAGATAAGACATTACTGATATTTCTTTCTCGGTAAAGACCCACTCAATACGATACAAATTCTCCAGCTGAAAAATTACATGGAGGAGCATACATAAGAAAACCTTTACGTTCGAGGGCGCTGCTGCAGCGTATGTGGGACATAGAACGACTCCGATTCGGGTATATAAGCACCGACACGTAGCAAAGGTTTGGTGTGGCATTCGTGTCTTTCCGACGTGCGTTTGATTCATGAGAACGTTGTTACCAAATGCGCTCAAACCAATTTGCTCTTACTCTTTTCTTGGCTTCTGAAGGACCAACATCGGTAAACATTCATTTGAGAATGAAGAATACGTATGTGGCAGCACTTCTAGCGGAAATCTGTGTTATGGAATGGTGCGGCAAGTTCCATGATGATTGCTCTTCGACGCAAGACGCCGTTCGATCGTAATGCAGAAGTTACGCCAACTGACGCAGGGGTCACTCGAGCACACGCCCTTATAGTCCTTTTGTTTCCCCAAGCGATTATCGCGTATTCGATCTCTTCAAAAAGGCCTTGAAGGGTCGGCGATTCCTTTCGCACGAGGACGCGTACCAAGCACGTACGGACTTCTTCACGCAGCAGGACACAGGGTTTTACCAAACAGATATCTTCAACCTGGTGCGTCCTTGCGATGATTGGCTGAGTGCTCACGACGACTTTGCCTAGTTGGAATACCGATTCCGGACTGTAGAGCGTGCGAATGGAAGCTTTTTGATCGCCCTTTATAATAACGTCAACCCTTACACAAAAATAAATAAATGCAGTAGAGTCTCGATTATCCGACCTAAACCGGCCGCAACAAGGTCGGATAAGCGGGAAGGTCGGATAACACGGAAAATAACACAAAAAAACCACAAAAATTAAACTAAATTAGGCCAAATGAGTTAAACATTTAATACAATACAAATCAAGTTAGACTCAATAGATATTTACTGTGTGAAGAAGTTAGTAACTGTCTTTTGTTTGCCTGCTGTTTGCCGTTTTTTGCCTCTAAATCACGTAGTCCCTTAAGAAGAAAAACCTCGGTAGATGATGTTTCCTCCAGTTGCTCTACATATTTTAAAGCAGTTTCTAAGGCCTTGTGTCCTTCATTGTGAGAAGGTTATCAGCCCCCTAGGTCATCAGTCCCCTAGAACTTAGAACTACTTAAACCTAACTAACCTAAGGACATCACACACACCCATGCCCGAGGCAGGATTCGAACCTGCGACCGTAGCAGCAACGCGGTTCCAGACTGTAGCGCCTAGAACCGCTCGGCCATCCCGGCCGGCTATGAGAAATCTTGGGCGCACTTTCCTCCACTGCAACCGCTTCACGTCTTCTTCTTTTTCGTTTACCATGTTGACTATTTCTTCATCTGTCACTTCAATTTCTTCATCTTGGACAATCCATTCATTTATGTCATCTTCTGTGGCGTCAGCACATCTCGGAACTTTTCGTAACAATGAAAGCAGGGTAGTATTTTCTGGTTCGGTCTGCTGCTGTAGATTTATCATCATCTTGAGAATTTTATTGATTTTCCTGTGGCCAAATTTTCCAGGATTTTGCAATTGTATTTGCTCCAACACTCTCCCAAGACTGGGCCACGTCATAAGCTACGTCTTTTAAATTAATACGGCGCAACTGCTCTAGCATAA
Organism: Schistocerca piceifrons; assembly: GCF_021461385.2. Lineage (NCBI taxonomy): Eukaryota > Metazoa > Arthropoda > Insecta > Orthoptera > Acrididae > Schistocerca > Schistocerca piceifrons. The sequence goes on from NC_060140.1 coordinate 93,575,425, forward strand.
CTTCTCCCTTGTCCATAGCCGGCCGGAGTGGCCGAGCGGTTCTAGGCGCTACAGTCTGGAATCGCACGACGCTACGTTCGCAGGTTCAAATCCCGCCTCGGGCATGGATGTGTGTGATGTCCTTAGGTTAGTTAGATTTAAGTAGTTCTAAGTTCTAGGGGACTAATGACCTCAGCAGTTGAGTCCCATAGTGCTCAGAGCCATTTCAACCATTTGTTAAGTCCCATAGTGCTCTGAGCCATTTGAACCTTCTCCACAGCATTAATTAAAGAGGAAAGCAAGTTTCTGCGGTAGTTTCTCTTCAGTGTCTCTCAGGTCCCTTGGTCCACAGGCTGACATATGGATATGACATTTGGAGGCAAAAACATGGCCTTTATATCTTGATCTTGAAGTTCATCTTCATTAGGATGGCAAGTGGCACTGTCTAGAAGCAACAGTGCATTGCGGGGCAAGTTGTTGGCTTTCAAAAACTTTTCAGTTTGTGGCACGAACTCGTTAAAAAACCATTCTTTAAAAATGTCTGAGTTCGTCCAAGCATTTTTCTGGTTATAATACCGCGTTTCACCGGTAAAGCATCTTTAGATACATTTTTAAATGCTCTCAGTTTTTTTGGCTTACCTATCATAGACAATTTCATTTTCAAATTTGCTCTGGCGTTACTGCATGCAAGAATTGTCACTCTTTCTTTGCTACGTTTATAGCCTGGCGCTGCCTTATCGGCCTTTGACGCAAATGTTTTTTCTGGTAACATTTTGTAATTGAGACCAGTCTCGTCGCAGTTAAAAATTTGATCGCTTGTTAAGTTTTCCTTGTCCAATACCTTGTGAAGTTTATTCCTAAATAATTGAACAGCTTCAAAATTTGCTGAAAGCTTTTCACCACAGACATTAAGTTGTCGAATTTCGTATCTTTTCTTCCATCTATCGAGCCAGCCTACACTAGCTGTGAAATCAGGTTCACGTTCGTTTAGTTCGTTACGAAACTTTAAGGCTTTTTCCTGCAATATAGGTACCGACATGGGTACACCTTTATCTCTATGCTGAGTAAACCATAGGAGCAAAGCTTCACTTACTATTTCATAATCACATTTTTTCATGGTTTTCCGATCTTCCACTACTTCTCAATTTCATTGCGGTTCCTTTTCCAGTTTCCAACTGTTGTTTTCCCGACGTTATAATGTTGCGCCACTTTTAATAAAGTTTCACCATTGTCTATTCTTTTTAAAGCTTTAAGTTTTTCTTCCATTGGAAGGACCACCTTATTCCGTTTTGAAGCCATCACCGCAAACTTTTACAATAAACAAAGTGCAACACGTCCACTCTACTGCAGATCTAAGATAGCACTGAGGAGTGGAGAGCAGCAGACGGCGACAATGAACTGAGTATATCAACAAACAACACGTTAAGTCACTGACCCGTCGTCGGCTGGCGCACGGCCGGAGCGGTGAAAGGGTCGGATAACACAGAAGGTCGGATAACCGAAGATCGGATAATGGAGACTCTGCTGTAAAATGAAATAAAGGGTGGGGCAGGTCATGACCCCCAGTTGGTTCTGCACTTGCTCTTGTAGCGCCTGCGCAGGAGATGGTTAAGTACCTCTGTAAAACGCTCTTGCCCTTACTAACCGATCCTGTGACCAAAGGTGCAGTCGTTCATTAGATTTTCTCTGTCTTTGCTGTCATCCCGTTTTGGTAAGGGCCTCAACTTTATTGGAAATACTGAATAATCTGTCGAACGAGTATTTTGTAAACCAGTTCTTTCGTACATAATTTAAATTTCCTTAAGATTCTTGCAGTGAATGCCAGTGCGGCATCTGCATTTCCTGCTAGTCTGATGTGCGCATTCCACTTTAGGTCGCTCTGGACAGTTACTGGTGGGTATTTTACCTTTGTTCACGGTTCCAGTGATACGTCTCCAGTAAGGTAATAGAACAGTAATGGACCTCTTGGGTTATTTATAAGCAATAAGTTTTATCCTCTTGAGGTTCATCCTCTTCAGGTCTTCCTGCATTTCGCTACAGTCTTTTCGTATTGCAGCCTTCATATACACATCAGCATCTTCCACGAACACCCGCCGTTATCGACTGGGAGTAGTTTATTTATATATATTGTACGAGTAAATTGTAGCTGTAATGTATGTAATAACGAAGTTTCCTCTGTGTCTGCCGGTTTCGTCCCGTTATGGGGGGACGTTCATAAAACTGACCAAAAATGCCAATTTTCAATTCATGTTTTATTTATTATTTTACTCAAATTTGTAATTTTCAGTAACTGTAATATTTTTTCAGGATAAATTTCACTCATAAGTTGCAAATAAATTTTATTATCTTTAGTGCTTTCGACAAATTAATTTGTAATCTTCAAAAGCTTAGTTTTGCAGACAGTCAAGCTTTTATATCTACCTTACTTCTAGCACAACAGACACACATATGTGATTCAGTTACCGTAAATTGTCAAACAATGTTCAAAATCATCACATACAATATGTATATTTCTGAACATACCATGGCATTATCCTTCTAAGAAGAAGATATTGACTGCCTACTAAACTAAGCTTCTGAAGACGACAAATTAATTCCTCGAAAGCGCTAAAGATACTAAAATTTATTTTCAACTAATGACCGAAATTTATCCTGAAAAAAGAAAAAAATATTGGTAGAATTCATGGACAATAAGTCTCAATATATTCAAAGAGGAAATGGCATCCGACGTGTCTGAAAAATAATTAAATGTATGACGCGACCTTCCTGCTTCGCCCATTTTTGAAGCAAAAGTTCAATACTAGATCGCTAAACAACGATTCCGTGGATTACTTTCAAGCAAACTTGCACGAAAAACATCTTTAAGGCTAATTCCGTGGATTACTTTCAAGCAGACTTGCACGGGAAACATCTAGAAGGCTATGATATATACTCTTTGGTTTTATAGATCATCGGTGACTCTTTTCTGTATCTTGGAACCAATAACAAATTAGAGGCTTTGTTTATGAAGAAGCAGTTCTTGTTTTGCCTTGTGTTACTGACAGATTTACGCAAGTGTTCGATTATCTCATCATTCAATAATACCACGGCTACAAAGACTGTATAGAAAACTGGGTAAAATGCACTTGCAGAAATTAATAAATGCAAGACGTGAGAAACAGTAACAAACCAGCAATGAGGTTAGAACTGAAGTGAGAACATCTGCTGAAAATGTGAACTCGACTCCTAGCAGCTCCAGGCGAAAAGCTAGTGAGGTGAACAGTGGATACAGCAGTGATTTATTTCAGTACACTGGATTTAGATTGACTGACCTTGAATTATTTACTGGAGCAGTTAAATTTTCTTGTATTTGCAAGACGTGATAGTAACATTCAATTTACAGATGATGGTAAGACAGTGGGCTCCGTGGCCAGTCTGCGTATTGTATGCAAAGACTTTGATCTGACAGTTTATTCAAAGCTTCTAAGTGTAAAAGCTGGTACTATGAAGCTAATATGAAGTTTTCCCATGGGTTTCGAAGAGAAGGTAGAAATTTATTGTGTGGCATAATGAATATGCTAGCGGCACGTCTGAGATTTTACAAAAATAAACTGTGACCTGGAAAACATAATTTTTAACGTTAGTCGGGAGAGTATGATAGCAGCTACAGTAGAAGCTGTTGCAGAATATGATCATTTAGATGAGAAAGATTCTAGTCATATTACAACAGACCTTGTTGTGTCATGTGATGGTACTCTCATGACAAGAGGGTATATATCTTTATATGGTGCGTCAAGTGTCATAAATATTGGCAGAGGTGAAGTACTTCCTGTCCAAGTTATGTGCGAGCTCTGCCATTACTGTGCGCTTACTGGAGAAAGTGAAGAAAAAATAAAAATTCATAACTGAAGTAAGACGTACTCTGATTCTAATGGTGGAACGGACGGAGCTGGTATGTACATTACTTTTGAGAGGTCAAGAAACGTGGTGTCAGATTTGTGAAATATCTCGACGATGGTGACTGCAGTGCATTCAAGATTGTGAATGAGAGCAAACCTTGTGGAGAAGTTTCAGTCGAGAAACTTGGATGCATTGGACACATCCAGAGGAGAATGGGCTCTAGATTGGGGAAACTTGTCATTGATATGAAGAGCAAGATATTGGAACCAGAATGAGATTTTCACTCTGCAGCGGAGTGTGCGCTAATATGAAACTTCCTGGCAGATTAAAACTGTGTGCCGGACCGAGACTCGAACTCGGGACCTTTGCCTTTCGCGGGCAAGTGCTCTACCATCTGAGCTACCCAAGCACGACACACAGTTTTAATCTGCCAAGAAGTTTTATATCAGCGCATACTCCACTGGAGAGTGAAAATCTCATTCTGGAAACATCCCCCAGGCTGTGGCTAAGCCATGTCTCCGCAATATCCTTTCTTTCAGGAGTGCTAGTTCTGCAAGGTTCGCAGGAGAGCTTCTGTAAAGTTTCGAAGGTAGGAGACGAGGTACTGATAGAGGCAAAGCTGTGAGGACAGGGCGTGAGTCGTGCTTGGGTAGCTCAGATGGTAGAGCATTTGCCCGCAAAAGGCAAGGCAAAAGTCCCGAGTTCGAGTCTCGGTCAGGCACACAGTTTTAATCTGCCAGGAAGTATCATATCACCGCACACTCCGCTGCAGGATGAAAATCTCATTCTGGAAACATCCCCCAGGCTGTGGCTAAGCCATGTCTCCGCAGTATCCTTTCGTTCAGGAGTGCTAGTTCTGCAAGGTTCGCAGGAGAGCTTCCGTAAAGTTTGGAAGGTAGGAGACGAGATACTGGCAGAAGTAAAGCTGTGAGTACCGCGCGTGAATCGTGCTTCGGTAGTTCAGATGGGAGAGCACTTGCCCGCGAAAGGCAAAGGTCCCGAGTTCGAGTCTCGGTCGGGCACACAGTTTTAATCTGCCAGGAAGTTTCAAGATATTGGAAGACGAAAACGGTGCTGGTGGCCACAACAGACTCACAAAGAAGATGATAGACACTCTAAGTGTATTATGGCAAGGCTGCAGAACAGATGAACGTCCCGTTCAACATCTGCTCCAAATTAGGTGGTGTAAATATCTGCAGGCTCAGAGGGATAACAGTTCCTACATTAACAAAGGAGAGGCTTCCAAATTATATCCTGGATGTTGTCAAGCTCACTTGCAGGTTTCTGGCCGATCCTGAACTTCTAAAAAAGTGCGTTCATGGCAAAACCCAAAATCCAAATGAGTTTCTAAACTCACTCATATGGAAACGATGCCCTAAAACAACATTTTCATCTACTACAATAGTCAGAATTGCAACTTATGATTCAGCTCTTGTATTTAACGCTAGGAACGTAGGGAGAGAATGGGCTTCAAGACAGGAAATGTCGCTCAACACGTCTTGAGAAAAATAGATTTACAGCTTCTCTCTGCAGCTGAAAAGTCGACTGAAGACCTGATAGAGGAAAGAAGCCAGAGAACAAGAAACCAGAAGAGAAGCATTGAAGGACCCTGAGTACAAATCTGGAGGCTACTGAACTTGAAATTACATTTCATGAAAAGTATGTTTTTATGTACCGTATCTCTTTCTCAGAAACTATGAAGGCTAGAATTATGAAATTTTTCACACTTATTTCTATAAACCCAATAAATGTTACAAGAGTAAATTTTGAAATTTTGAGTGTAAGCTGAGATATGGAGCAAAGTGCTTGGAATTTTGCATGAATTTTACATTATACTTACAGTATAAAAAATACTTACAGTATAAAAAATACTTACAGTATAATAAAAAATTATACTTACAGTATAATAAAAAATTATTAAAATTCACCTATTCGAAATATTCAAAAAATCTCATGAGACAAGCTTACTATATGCAAAAAGATTAAACAGAGAAAATTTTGTAGAAATCTCTTGAATAGTTTCTGAGATAAAGATACATATATTATTTTTTGAAAATAAGATTTTTAAATTCTATAAAGAAAATTAAATGTATGTAATCCAAAGAATAACAGTAAATGTGTTAATTTCATGTAAATCGTGGCACAAAAGTTTATTGCCATGTTCTCAAAATTGTGGATTTAGTGCCTCTTTTAAATAATGTGCGTTTTTAATGAACGTCTTGTGAAGAGGACCTGAAATCAGTGACAAATCTGGTCCGACGCTCAGTGAGCTACCATTTTGTTCGTTGAACGACAGTGCGTGACTGTATCCGAATGTCTCTACCAGACTGGTATTCTAAAATAGTTTGTTATCCTGTCTCTCCCAGTTATTTCAATCTCTCCATCGGTCAGCAAAATAATTGCAGTGGAAGAGATTTGTTTCACACTATCAAAGATGAAGAAGTGCTCCTAGCTCTAAAGGTATGCAATTTAGAACCAATGTTTACAAGAGGTTTTTGCTCTGAATGATCGTTCCTGTGATATACATCTCGGTTTTTAAATCGTTTTCGTATTAAAAGTTCACAACTTGCTGCCGTACGCTACAACTGACAAAGCACGCTATATGCTTTGCCCTTAGACACACGGTTAATTTTGAAAACACAATTTTGTCTACCAAAAGTGCCGCCACAGCTCATGTTTACTTGTGTGGCGCTCCAGTTTGTGTCTCTAACTGCACTAAATCCGAAAACTCATCAACTGTTCCTGCAACGTCATTTTTTACACTATGCAGTTTCATTGTGTGGTTTGTACATAATTTCAGGACTAACATCAAACTTGCTATACTAAATTTTTCGCTTTGTTGCTGATGCTTATAAACACTAGAGACAAACATATAACGTCATCAGCAAAACGAATTGGTTTAGTTTTCGGAATTCCTTCACCAAAGAACACGAAGTAAATATTCCAAAATTCGAATCGAGAACAACTGCCTGAGTAACTTGCAAGTACATATCCTCGGTGTAGCGAAGCTGCTTGAAACAATGTAGATCATATGAAACCCCTCGCTCGGCGTAAGATCCGTAATCATGGACTAGAAAGTTTCTCAAGTCACATCAGTATTCAAGAAAGGAAACAGGAGTAATCTGATGAATTACAGACCCATATCACTAACGTCAATTTGCAGTAAGATTTAGGAACATATAATTTGGTAGATCATTATGAATTACCTCGAAGATAACTGTCTATTGACACACAGCCAGCATGGTTTTGAAACATATCATACTTGTGAAACAGAACACCAACACATGGAGTAATAAGTGCTATCGATAGGGGATCTCAAAATGATTCCATATTTCTAGATTTCCAGACGAGATTTATGATCAAATTGCGTGTCAATGTAGTATCGCTTCAGTTGTCTGACTAGATTCGTGTTTTCTTATCAGAAGGGTCGCTGTAGTTAACAGTCAACGGAAAATCATCGAGTAAAGCAGAAGCGATTCCGGTGTTCCCCAAGGAAGTGTTACAGGCCCTCTGCTATCCCTGATCTACATAAACCATTTAGGAGACAATCTGGGCAACCCCCTTAGACCGTTGGCAGATGATACTGTCGTTTACCGTCTAGCAGTCATAAAATGATCAAAAACAGTTGCAAAATGCCTTAGACACATATCGGTACGGTGCGAAAAGTGGCAACTGTCACTCAATAACGAAAAGTTTGAGGTCATTTCATGAGTACAAAAAGAAACCCGTCAAATTCTGGTTACCCGGTAAGTCACACAAATTTAAAGGGTGTCAATTCAACTAAATGCTGCGCTGTGTGGGATCCTTACCAGATAGGATTGACGGAGGGCAACGAAGAAGTTCAAAGAAGGGCAGCTCGTTTTGTACTATCGCACAATGGGGCAGAGGGAGTCACGGATATGGTAAGCGAGTTAGGATGGCAATCCTTAAAACAAATGGGTTTTTCGTTGCAGCGAGATCTTTTCACGAAATTTCTATCACCAACTTTCTCGTCTGAACGTGAAAATATTTTACTGTGCAAGCCTACAGAGGAATTATCATCATAATAAAATGAAACAAGAGCTCGTATAAAAAGTCTAAAGTGTTCATTTTTCCCACGCGCTGTTAGAGAGTAGAACGATAGAGAAATAATGTCAAGGTGGTTCGAAGAACCCTCTGCCAGGCACTTAAACGTGAATTGCAGAGTAGTCATATAGATGAGGATGTAACACAAACTCGTTTGCTGCTTCTTGGATACAGAGTCAGCGCATTATAATGTTTTATTGGTGAAAAAATTTCGACTAAAAACTTAGTTTGGTGACCTCAGAACCCTTGCGATGACCCCAGGATCCTTGCCATTTGTTCACTACGTCAGTTAAAACTACACTTACACCTCAGACCTAATAAGACGTCCATACTTAACGTGCATAAATACAGTAACTTTGAACCTCTGTATCTTGGTAACAGATAATGATATCGGAAAAAGTTGCAACGTTCCACGAGAATATCATATTAAGAACATACCAGCGAGTTGTATATGGTAATCCCCAAATCCTCGAGAAATATACCTATTCAAAAAATCAGATAAAAATTCACTTGACGCCTTCCTGAGAGACATTCTCCACTCATTCCAAATTAATAATATAAGTGTAGACCAGATGTGGCTTACATTCAAAGAAATAGTATTGGCAGCAATTGAGAGGTTTATACCAAATAAACTAACAAACGACGGAGCTGATTCTCCTTGACACACAAAACGAGTTAGAACACTGTTGCAGAAACAACGTAACAAACATGCCAAATTTAAACAGACGCAAAATCCCCAAGAGTGGCGATCCTTTACAGAAGCTCGAAACTTGGCACGGAGTTCAAAGCGAGACGCCTATAACAGTTTCCACAACGAAACTTTGTCTCGAAACCTGGCAGGAAATCCAAAGAGATTCTGGTCGTATGTGAAGTATGTTAGCGGCAAGAAACAATCAATGCCTTTTCTGCGCGATAACAATGGAGGTACTATTGCAGACAGTGCTGCCAAAGCAGAGTTACTAAACACAGCCTTCCGAAATGCCTTTACAAAAGAAGACGAAGTAAACATTCCAGAATTCGAATCGAAAACAGCTGTCAACATGAGTAACGTAGAAGTAAATATCCTCGGAGTGCTGAAGCAACTCAAATCACTTAATAAAAGCAAGTCTTCTGGTCCAGACTGTATACCAATTAGGTTTCTTTCGGAGTATGCTCCATATTTAACAACCATATACAACCGTACGCTCGACGAAAAATCCGTACCCAAAGATTGGGAAGTTGCACAGGTCACACCAGTATTCAAGAAAGGAAGTAGGAATAATCGATTAAATTACAGGCCCATATCGTTAACGTCGATATGCAGCAGGATTTTAGAACATATATTGTGTTCGAACATTATTAATTACCTCGAACGAAACGGTCTTTGACACACAGTCAACATGGGTTTAGAAAACACCGTTGCTGCGAAACACAACTAGCTCTTTAATCACATGAAGTGCTGAGTGCTATTGACAAGGGATTTCAGATCGATTCCGTATTCCTGGATTTCCTGAAGCTTTTGAAACTGTACCACACAAGCGGCTCGAAGTAAAATTGCGTGCTTATGGAATATCGTCTGAGTTATGTGACTGGATTCGTGATTTCCTGTCAGAGAGATCACAGTTCGCAGTAATTGACGGAAAGTCACGAGTAAAACAGAAGTGATTTCAGGCGTTCCCCAAGGTAGTGTTATAGGCCCTTTTCTGTTCCTTATCTATATAAACGATTTGGGAGACAATCTGAGCAGCCGCCTTCGGTTGTTTGCAGATGACGCTGTCGTTTATCGACTAATAAAGTCATCAGAAGATCAAAACAAACTGCAAAAGATTTAGAAAAAATATCTGAATGGTGCGAAAAGTGACAGTTGACCCTAAATAACGAAAAGTGCGAGGTCATCGACATGAGTGCTAAAAGGAACTCGTTAAACTTCGGTTACACGAGAAATAAGTCTAATCTAAAAGCCGTAAATTCAACTAAATACCTAGGTATTACAATTACGAAGAACTTACATTGGAAGGAACACATAGTAAATGTTGAGGGGAAGGCTAACCAAAGGCTGCGTTTTATCGGCAGGACACTTTCAAAATGTAGCAGACCTACTAAGGAGACTGCCTACACTACGCTTGTCCGTCCTCTTTTAGAATACTGCTGCGCGGTGTGGGATCCTTACCAGGCAGGACTCACGGAGTACATCGAAAAAGTTCAAAGAAATGCAGCACGTTTTGTATAATCGCGAAATATGGGAGAGAGTGTCACAGAAATGATACAGGATTTGGGCTGGAAATCGTTAGAAGAAAGGCGTTTTTCGTTGCGACGGAATGTTCTCACGAAATTCCAATCACCAACTTTCTCCTCCGAATGCGAAAATATTTTGTTGACACCGACCTACATAGTGCGGAGCAACCACCACGATAAAATAAGGGAAATCAGAGCTCGTACGGAAAGATATAGGTGTTCATTCTTTCCGCGCGCTATACGAGATTTGAATAATAGAGAATTGTGAAGGTGGTTCGATGAACCCTCTGCCAGGCACTTAAATGTGATTTGCTGAGTATCCATGTAGATTTAAATTTAGATGTACGAGAGAAATTTTGACGCTTTGCCACGAATTTAAATTACAGAGGTGGCCATTCATTCAACTGGTACTTTTGGTACCCAAACATCATAATTTTTCTGGTGTATCTTGATAATGGGTAAAGATTTTCGTAAAAGGGAAAATAGTGTTTCTAGATAAATGTCGAAAGACTATACAGTGAAAATTTGAGTCATTTTCTTTCGATAGTTAGTTAGACAGTGGCGGCCCACGGTGCAACAAACCGATAAAAATCGGTTTTTGTGCTTTTCAAAGGAACTGTCCATGAATAAATGGTGCTTTTATAAGCCGAGTACGGCCCACCGTGGACTACACCTAAAGGCAAGCAAAAGGACAAACCGATTTGTTCAGTTTGCCTGGGCAGGAGAGAGTATGTGGTGTTTATAGTTTGACCCTGTACTGAAGGGTAGCTACAATATGCCCGTTCTTCCGATAGGCATACAAATGGTCGCTATGGCAAGCGCTGCCCAAAACGCTTGATCATTTATCTCTGTGATCCACGGAACCCAAGATATGAACCCCTGAAAAATGACATTCTCGCACGCGCCGTTTTGAGACATATTCATACCCTGTAGTATCACGCATGGTCCGATGCCGGTTGTAGTTATTACGTACACTGACTACTTGAGACAATGAGTTTTGTTCTGATTTTTGCAATGAATTGGAGTGGATGCTTGAGCAATTTGATTTTCACGGAAGTTGATTTTCAGTGCGAAGCAGGCAGACAACATTCATACGAGATTTTGGAACACATTCATGATTTGCTTAAGGTCAACGTCTTTTGTGCCAAGAGCTCAGTGTTACACTTTTTTTTTCAGACATCCCACGCCGCAGTGCTTCAGCGTTGGATTGGACTTGCTTCCCATCATGACGTTCCTCTTCTTCAGCGGCCCCCATCGTCATCTGGCTTAATTCTCTGTGATTTCTTCTATCGGAGTTATGTCAAAGATCCTGTGGCCCTGCTTCCACTGCCACTTAATTTGGAAGAGTTTCAAGGAAGAAAAATTAAAAGCGGTCGCTGATATCGATGGGATGGTATGCCAAGGCTTTGGCTATCGTATTGACGTTTTTCGCATCGCAAACAGTCACCCTGTAAAAGAAGTTAAAATGGAGATATGCCTTACCCTTTGATACGTGTCTATTTTCTGCCTGTCTTGTAGCTTTCGCACAGTCAAATGTCATCTGATACTAGAAGGTATTTAGGGCGAGTCCTGTACTTAGATTCCGAGTATTCTGATGAAGTCGATTGGAAGCTGCACCATTAAAGTACACTATATTTTCAGTACACTATATTTTCGATACAGATCGAATCAATGCGTTTCCCATAATCTTAAAAGTAGGCCAAACCTAGATAGAATGTATATCCACTACCTCGGCATAAGAATCATGCGAAGACACTTTATGTGCGCAGGAACTGCAAGAATACGACCATAGGCGTCCACAAGGAAGAGGGTGAGGGGTGAGAGGGGGGGGGGGGGGGGAGGGCAACAGGAGGAACTTGGAATCTGAGGGTACAGACTCGTAGATACTTATTACAAAACTTTACTCATTTCTAGCAAACACTGCCAGCGATTCCGCAGATTTAGCATGGCAGTGTGCTACGGAAGTTACTGTGATTTTCTACGGTTGGAAGAATAATGAATGGAGATTTTTTTCCATGATATTTTTTGTTGCTGTCCAACAGCATTTCTTCGATCGTTATGATCTTTTTCTGTTTCAGATTTAATGTTCAATGATTATCTCACAACACTGCTATATTAACAAAATATTTCTGAATAGCGCGTTGACTACCATGGATTTAATCGTAAGACAGGCGTAATTTCAGATTGTTGAATTAGAATACCAGCGTTCATATTGAAATTAATAATGTAATAAATAAGTACTTTACTTACTATAATGAAGAATGCTTAACACATCGTTATCAGAGTAATGTACCGTACCTAAAATACTGAATGGATACTTACTTCAAGAAGAATGTAATAGTTCCAATTTCAAAGAAAGCAGCTGCTGACAGGTGTGAATATTGCTGAACTATCAGTTTAATAAATCGTGATTGCAAAATACTGACACGAATTCTGTACAGAAGCATGGAAAAAAAAACTGGTAGGAGCTGACTCTGGGAAAGATCAGTTTGCATTATGAAGAAATATAGGAAAACGCGGGAGAATATTAACTCTACGACGTATCTTACGGAAAGACAAGCCTACGTTTAAAGCACTTGCAAACTCAGAGATAGCGTTTAAGAATGTTGACTGGAACAGTCTCTTTGAAATTCTGAAAATAGCAGTGGTAACTTATAGGAAGCGAGAGGCTACACGCACTTGTACGGAAACCAAACACCAGTTATAAGAATCAGGGGCATCAAAGGAAAGTAGTGTCTGAGAATGGAGTGACACCGGATTGTAGACTATGCCCGATGTCATTAAATTTGTACAGTGAGCAAGCAGTAGAGGAAACAAAAGAAAGGTTTGGAGTAGGATTTAAAGTTCAGGGAGAAGAAATAAAAAGTTTGAGATTTGGCTATGACATTGCAATTCTCTCAGAGACAGCAAAGGACATGGAAGAGTAGTTGGGTGGAATGGACAGCGACTTGAAAGGAGGATATAAGATGAACATCAACAAAAGCAAAACGAGGATAATGGAACATAGTCGAATTAAATCAGGTGATGTTGAGGGAATAATATTGGGAAATGAAACACTTAAAATAGTAAATGAGTTTTGCTATTTGGGGAGCAAAATAACTGATGATGGTCGAAGTAGGGAGGATGTAAAATGTAGAATGGCAATCGCAAAAAAAGGATTTCTGAAGAAGAGAAATTTGTTAACATCGAATATAAAGTATTAGAAACTCTTTTCTGGAGGTATAAGCCTGGAGTAGCCTTGTACGGAAATGAAACATAGACGCTAAGCAGTTTAGACAAAAAAGAATAAAGGCTTTTGAAATGTGGTGTTACAGAAGAATGCTAAAGATCAGATGGGTAGTTCATTTAACCAATGAAGAGGTACTGAACAGAATGGGGCAGAAAAGAAATTTGTGGCAGAACCTGACTAGAAGAATGGATCGGTTGAAAGAACACACTCTGAGACAACAAGGGACCACCAATTTAGTACCGGGTGGATGTGAGACGGGTAAAAATCGTAGAGGGAGACCGAAAGATTAATACAGTACCAGATGCAGAAGGATGTGGGTTACAGGACTTATTGGGAGATGATGAGGCGTGCACAGGATAGAGTAGCATGGAGAGCTACAACATGTGTTGCCAATTAGAGGGTAATTACCCGCTTTTCCGGTAAAATCTTAATCTGTGGGTATTTTAGGGGGTAATATGAAATGTGGGTATTTTCCGTGTGATTTGATAAATTTGACACCAAACTTTTTTTTAAAAATTCAGATCGTTCTTTAACTCTTTAAAATGGAGGTACAGACGTGGTATGAGAATATTAGAATTGTGACACATGTTATATTGTGCAAAGGGCCTGGGAATTCCCCAGTGTCTCTGCTCTTGCTTCCGCTGTTTGTTTGAACTTGTATGTGTAGTAATTCGTCAGTTTGTTGTCCTTGTGATAGCAGTATCTCACAGTTTTAGCGGACTATTTGATTGAATGGTGCGGGCTATACTTGCGGTCGCTAATAATACTGTTATTAAACTATAGTTCTTTTATTTCACTAAAATGAATAAGTAGTTGCAAAAGCAAGTGTTAGTGCGAAATCTGCAGACAGTCTGGATGCCCCTCCTAAATTTCCTTTCTCATCTAATTTATTTGAACCTCCTAATGTACAAAGTGAGCATATTGAAAAGGAGCTTAATTCTGCCTCTGCCTTAGCATCGTGTTCTTCCAATAGGAAATCAAAGAATTCCAAAATAAATAGATTTTGTGATTCCTTGTTAAGCTTGCCTGAGAGCACTGATTTATTACAGAAGAGCAACAAATTGAGGGACGGACATGATGTGGCATACTGCAAGGTATGTGATAATGTTGAAACTATACGCAAATCTGAGATTTTGAGACACACAGAAGCTTCCAAACATATTAATCAAGTGAGAATTGTTGCATCTATTTCTAATAAATCTTCAGTGAGAAATAGCAATGCGGACGACGTAGAAAGAACTACTCTAGAATTTTCCAAATCTATTAAAAAACTGTGGAAAAGATTGAGATAATTAACTATAAAACTTGAATTTTTTTCTAAACACGAAGTTTAAAATGTAACAGTTCATTCTTTTTTTCATAAATTAAATAACTTCTAGAGTTTCATACACCTGTAACTATGGTTTGTATGCTGTGCAAAAGTCATCGAAGAATCTCTCTTACTTAGGAAGAAAAGTGTACCTACAGCAACAAATGCAGCCAGTAGTAAGTGAAAAAAATGATGAAATTTCACATGTAAAAAAAATTTGTTTTGTTACATTTTTGAGCTTCCACTGCTATGAGTATGAATTCTGAATCCTTTCTGGTCATGCTGTTAAAGTTTTATGAATTTATTTGTAAAAGTATAGACAGTGGGAATTAAAATGTCCTGTGGTGCCTCTCCTACTCAAAGTCGGCCCGTTTGACGTCCTACCCCCCTTAATACTAGTTTCTCTGATATGTTTGAAGTTTCATCGGGTACTGCTGGCATTTTCCACAAGGCAATTATAATTTCTTTAAAATCATAGAGGAATAATCTTGATAATCTCGTTCGTTTTAATTCGGACACACAAAATGCTGTGATTGGAGAGCATCATTCAGTTTTTTCGAACCTAAAAAGCGAGTTAGCACATGTAACATTTATTAGCTATGTCATATGACTCATCTTCGTGATTCAAAAGCATGCTTAAAACTTCTAAGCACCATAGAGGATTTTCTGAGGAACGTAGATTCCTATTTCCGTAGAAGTTTTGGCAGGAGGGAGAGGCATTTAAAGTATTCCAAGTGTTTTTTCGTACTGAAATACACGATATTCTGTATCCTTGTGCAGTTCGATGGTTTTTTGTCAAATCGAGTGTAGATGGAGTATTGGAACAGTGTAACGCAATTAATGCCTTCATGAGAAATGTTCTCATGGGAGATCCATCTTCAAATACAGAACATGTGCCTTCGACCATGGATAATGCATTTACTTTGGAATATTAGAAATTCATATCGTATGTTTTAGGCATACCTGGAGATTTTAATTCCTTTTCTTCAAAGTGATGTCCGTCTCCTTCACAAAGAGAAGTCAGAAGTACAAAAATGAGATCTGTGTTCTAATTTTATTAATTTTAATGTTATTAAGACAACTCCAATTTTGTTGTTAGATCATACTAATCCAAGGCACTTCGTTGGATTAGTTCAAATGGCTCTGAGCACTATGGGACTTAACAGCTAAGGTCATCAGTCCCCTAGAACTTAGAACTAATTAAACCTAACTAACCTAAGGACATAACACACACCCATGCCCGAGGCAGGATTCGAACCTGCGACCGTAGGAGTCACGCGGCTCCGGACTGAAGTGCCTAGAACCGCGCGGCCATCGCGGCCGGCGTTGGATTAGTTACGATGTACATGAGTATTGCTGCACAGGAAACATTTGATGGATTCAAAGCCAACACTGAAATACAGCAACAAGACATAAATTGTTTTTACAAAAGTTACTTGAATTTCTATGTAGAGCTTGTATCGAAGATCAAAAGACGATTTGACTTCGCAGATCCGATTTTTGAAATAATTTCCAGTGGAACCTAACGCAACCCAATCATACACGGTTAAATCCCTGCTCCATGTCGCAGAGAGATTTTCTTTTCCTCAAAAATTAATCAACTGTCAGTAGTTGGGTTCCGAATGGAAAAGTCATGCTACGATGGAGCGTGAGAAACTTGGATTAGCTGTATCTAAATCTGCTACTGTACGATGCGTGTTTTTTAAGTAAGTACAGTTTAGAAATTTAAAAAAAGACGTGCTAAGATATCTCAATAATTTTATTTTTACATGAAAGCCTGTACCTTAATCAACGCAATGACGCCATTACAGTCTGATTCTTCCTTGTTTACGTTGTGCACTGAGTGTTTAAGATGCTTCCGATAATCGTGAGTCCCGTCCACTCTGAAGTACGGGCTGTTATAAGATTTCTTAGTGCTAAAGGCCTAAAAGCGATCGATATTCATCGTGAGATCTGTGCAGTTTACGGAGAAAGCATGAGTGATGGAATGGTAAGAAAGTGAGTGAGAGCATTTAAAGATGGTCGCACAAATGTGCATGATGAACAACGGAGTGGGCGTCCTTCGGTCGTGAATGAAAGTTTGGTGCAGGAAGTGGACAATAACGTGAGAGAAAACAGACGCTTTACGATTTCCTCCTTGCGGGATGACTTTCCTAATGTTTCTCGTAGTGTTTTGTATGGCATTGTGACCGAGCACTTGAATTACCGAAAATTATGCGCACGTTGGGTACCGAAAATGTTGACGGATGCGCACAAAACGAAACGTTTAGACAGTGCATTGACTTTCCTTGAGCAGTACCACAACGACGGTGATGATTTATTAAGCCAAATTGTTACGGGCGATGAAACATGGGTGGCCTACGTCACACCAGAATCAGAGTAACAGTCCATGGAAGTTGAGCAAGGGCATCGTTTTGCTGCAAGACAATGCCCGTTCGCATATGGCAAATCAGACCAAAGATCTCATCACATCTTTTCGATGGGAAACTCTACATCATTCTCCGTACAGCCCCGATCTTGAGCCCAGTGACTACCATCTGTTCCTGCACTTGAAGAAACACCTAGGTGGTCAGCGTCTTCAAGACGATGAAGAAATCAAAACAGTGGTGATGCAGTGGTTAACAAGTCAGGCGGCAGACTTCTATGAGGAGGGTATTCAAAAACTGGTAGAACGTTATGACAAGTGCCTCAATATTGACGGAAATTATGCTGAAAAGTAGATTAAGGTACAGACTTTCACGTAAAAATAAAATTGAGATATCTTTGCACGTCTTTTTTAATTTCAAAATGGTACTTAAAAAAACACGCCTCGTATATTGGAAGACAACTTTTGATATGAAATCTGCACCCACAACTCCAAATGTCCCAAATTTACAAGAAGTAATCTTCCTTGTCCTCTGTCTTCCCTTCTCCAATGCCTCGGTGGATCGAGTGCTTAGTACCCTTAAAAATTGAAAACGGCTCATAGGAACAGACTAAAAGCTGAAACAATAGTAGCATTGATAGGTGCAAACGAGGGGGATAGGAGGCGGAGGCTGTGCTTCCTTCGAACCGACAAGAGAAACGATGAGAAGCAGTGTGCGGCATCGCTCAGCGCCAGTAAATTCAGATTAGCTAAGTGAAATGTTTAATATTTAATTTTTCATGTAATTTATGGCCACTTTTCTTGTATGTAAGCATTTCTGCAACTATTTTTGGAACGGAGGGTCTTTGGTGGTAAAAGCGGGTAATTTAGCGATCCTGGGTGGATAATTTAAGCATTGGCAACACTGGCTGCATCAAACTGCAATAACAACACCTTTCAGTCACTTGGGATAAAATAAGTTTTGCGTAAAATCTAACAAATTTAACTCTTGGTGCACTAGACATAGGGTGACCAGACGTCCGGATTAATCCGGACATGTCCTCCTTTTTAGCTCTTTGTCCTGGGTCCGGGCAGATTTTTACAGTGTCCGGCTTTTTCGCAAAGTTGAGCGTAATACAGTTAAATTTCCAATTCGTCCCGTTCTATTGCACTATTCTTAGATACTTTAACTATTGGCACAGCCTTCGTGATAAATACGCACGAAGGCGGTGTTAGTAGGTGGCAACAGGACCGAGAATATTTTCTCTAATTACCACACAGTGGACTGATGAGAGGAATAGATTAAAACTTGAATCATTGAAAGGTCTGTTGATGGTCCAATATAATTTAAAATAATTTTCATGTGTGTCATTTTACAATTATCTGTTAAGTAAGCCTAAACTTCTGCAAAAAATTGTTTGCTCCGAGAAGTATCAATAATTGTTAAGGAATGTATGTATATTATGTCTATAAATAATAAACTCATTTATTAAAATTGAACGTATGTTTGATGGGGAATACTGCAGATGAGGATACCACACGTCAGCTTTGGACAAGTCACATGAAAGCAGCCAATCAGGAGTGGCGTTTAGGCAGCCGTCTTTGCTAAATCTTAAAACTACGCGCAAATATAAAAACAATTGATGCCACGCCGCGCAGGATTAGCCGAGCGGTCTCAGGCGCTGCAGTCATGGACCGTGCGGCTGGTCCCAGCGGAGGTTCGAGTCCTCCCTCGGGGATGGGTGTGTGTGTTTGCACGTAGGATAATTTAGGTTAAGTAGTGTGTAAGCTTAGGGACTGATGACCTTAGCAGTTTAAGTCCCATAAGATTTCACACACATTTGAACATTTTTGAATTGATGCTACACTGTCACCACTATCAATGTTTTCAATTTAAAATAAAAAATATTGTTCTGGGAATCACTACCTGACCACCAGTAACAATTAACTACTGGTTTTACCGGTAATTCCCGACAGTCATGTGACCTGTCCAAAGCTAATCTGCAGTTGACCCGTTTGATGTGTCCTCTTTTTTCTTCCTTTGTCCTCCTTTTTGAAGCTGTTTGTCCTCCTTTTTAAACAATTGCATCTGGTCACCCTAACTAGACATTCTCAGTCTCACCGAATCAGTTATATCAAGAATGTAAATTTTAGAATGTTGCCCCCTCTTGGATAAATGTCTGCGGACGTCTAAGAACACGGCTACTGTCCTTTGGATGTCCTCAACCTCGACGCGAACGGAGTCGCGTGTCGCAGGCGGCCTCGTGGTCCCAGTGGCGGGTGCACCGGCGGGTCCGGCGCTGCAGTCCCCTACCCCGTGCCAGCTACCCCGGTCAATGGAGCCGGAGTGGCGGTTATTGTGATTTGGCGCGCCAATTGGGCGGCCATTACTTCGTTGTGGTCGTTAAGGTTGCGCCCGGCAATGGGCCCGGTGTCTGCACATCCACTTAGCCGCATGAGTTTAACCTCGGCCAAGATCAAACCTCTCAGCTGCCACTGCGCACCAGGCGTCACACGGC
Organism: Schistocerca piceifrons; assembly: GCF_021461385.2. Classification (NCBI taxonomy): domain Eukaryota; kingdom Metazoa; phylum Arthropoda; class Insecta; order Orthoptera; family Acrididae; genus Schistocerca; species Schistocerca piceifrons. The sequence goes on from NC_060140.1 coordinate 93,594,963, forward strand.
AGCCGGTTTTGACACCCAAAACTAATCATTCTGAATTTTTCACCCAAAACGTTTGTTCCCTTTGAAACTTAGCGAATTTGAGACTAAAACTATGTCTGATTACCACTGCTACTGGATCGAAGCTATAACTCACGGATACTACACATATAGCCATTAAAATTGCTACAGCAAGAAGAAATACAGATGATAGACGGCTATTCATTGGACAAATATAGTATACTAGAACTGACATGTGATTACATTTTCACGCAACTGGGGTGCATGGATCCTGAGAAATCAGTACCCAGAACAACCACCTCTGGCCGTAATAACGGCCTTGATACGCCTGGGCATTGAGTCAAACAGAGCTTGGATGGCGTGCACAGGTACAGCTGCCCATGCAGCTTCAACACGATACCACAGTTCATCAAGAGTAGTGACTGGCGTATTGTGACGAGCCAGTTGCTCGGCCACCATTAAGGAGGCGTTTTCAATTGGTGAGAGGTCTGGAGAATGTGCTGGCCAGGGCAGCAGTCGAACATTTCCTGTATCCAGAAAGGCCTGTACAGGACCTGCAACATGCGGTCGTGCATTATCCTGCTGAAATGTAGGGTTTCGCAGGGATCGAATGAAGGGTAGAGCCACGGGTCGTAACACATCTGAAATGTAACGTCCACTGTTCAAAATGCCGTCAATGCGAACAAGACGTGACCGAGACGTGTAACCAATGGTACCCCATTCCATCACGCCGGGTGATACGCCAGTATGGCGATGACGAATACACGCTTCCAATGTGCGTTCACTGCGATGTCGCCAAACACGGATGCGACCATCATCATGCTGTACACAGAACCTGGATTCATCCGAAAAAATGACGTTTTGCCATTCGTGCACCGAGGTTCGTCGTTGAGTACACCGTCGCAGGCGCCCCTGGCTGTGATGAAGCGTCAAGGGTAACCGCAGCCATGGTCTCCGAGCTGATAGCACATGCTGCTGCAAACGTCGTCGAACTGTTCGTGCAGATGGTTGTTGTCTTGCAAACGTCCCCATCTGCTGACTCAGAGATCGTAGCTGCACGATCCGTAACAGCCATGCGGATAAGATGCCTGTCATCTCGACTGCTAGTGATACGAGTCCGTTGGGATCCAGCACGGCGTTCCGTATTACCCTCCTGAACCCACCGATTCCATATTCTGCTAACGGTCACTGGATCTCGACCAACGCGAGCAGCAATGTCGCGATACGATAAACCGCAATCGCGATAGGCTACAATCCGACCTTTATCAAAGTCGGAACCGTGATGGTACCCATTTCTCCTCCTTACACGAGGCATCACAACAACGTTTCACCAGGCAACGCCGGTCAACTGCTGTTTGTGTATGAGAAATCGGTTGGAAACTTTCCTCATGTCAGCACGTTGTAAGTGTCGCCACCGGCGCCAACCTTGTGTGAATTCTCTGAAAAGCTAATCATTTGCATATCACAGCATCTTCTTCCTGTCGGTTAAATTTCGCGTCTGCAGCACGTTATCTTTATGGTGTAGCAACTTTAATGGCCAGTAGTGCATAACTCACGGATACTAGAATACACGCTTGAGAGCACGAGGTGTGTGCGCAGTAGCATGCCGTGTCGCTGACGTCAGAGTGAACCCAGCCAGTGCACAGTAGCCCGCAGCGTATTATATTGTAATTCTGTTGACGAGCGAAAACAAATTGATATGCAGCAGTGTGAACTTTTATTTGTGACTGGCGGTAGTTTGTAGAGTTACGCCATGATCATCAATGTATTGACGGCTTTCTTAGAGTAGGTTTTTTGTGTGTAAAACAGTGGTTTGCTGCGTGATCACTAGTTGTGCCAACCACAACAGACAAACGGCTAAGTTACGAAATGAATTTCTTTGTTTGTTGTTGTGGTCTTCAGTCTGATGACTGGTTTCATGCAGCTCTCCATGCTACTCTATCCTGTGCAAGCTTCTTCACCTCCCAGTACCTACTGCAGCCTACATCCTTCTGAATCTCTTTAGTGTATTCATCTCTTGGTCTCCCTCTACGATTTTTACCCTCCACGCTGCCCTCCAGTACCAAATTGGTGATCCCTTGATGCCTCAGAACACGCTCTACCAACCGATCCTTTCTTCAAGTCAAGTTGTGCCTCAAATTTCTCCTCTCCCCAATTCTATTCAGTACCTCCTCATTAGTTATGTGATCTACCCTTTTAATCTTCAGGATTCTCCTGTAGCCCCACATTTCGAAAGCTTCTATTCTCTTCTTGTCTAAACTAGTTATCGTCCATGTTTCACTTCCATACATGGCCACACTCCATACAAATACTTTAAGAAACGACTTCCTGACACGTAAATCAATATCGATGTTAACAAATTTCTCTTCTTCAGAAACGCTTTCCTTGCCATTGCCAGTCTACATTTTATATCCTCTCTACTTCGACCATTATCAGTTATTTTGCTCCCCAAATAGCAAAACTCATTTACTACTTTAAGCATCTCATTTCCCAATCTAATTCCCGCAGCATCACCCGATTTAATTCGACTGCATTCCATTATCCTCGTTTTGCTTTTGTTGATGTTCATCTTATATCTTCCTTTCAAGACACTGTCCATTCCGTTCAGCTGCTCTTCCAGATCCTTTGCTGTCTCTGACAGAATTACAATGTCATCGGCGAACCTCAAAGTTTTATTTCTTCTCCATGGATTTTAATGCCTGCTCTGAATTTTTCTTTTGTTTCCTTTACTGCTTGCTAAATATACACATCGAATGACATCGGGAATAGGCTACAACCCTGTCTCACTCCCTTCCCAACCACTGCTTCCCTTTAATGCCCCTCAACTCTTATAACTGCCATCTGGTTTCTGTACAAATTGTAAATAGCCTTTCGCTCCCTGTATTTTACCCCTGCTACCTTCAGAATTCGAAAGAGAGTATTCCAGTCAACATTGTCAAAAGCTTTCTCTAAGTCTACAAATTCTAGAAACGTAGGTTTGCCTTTCCTTAATCTTTTTTCTAAGACATTGGGTCAGTATTGCCTCAGGTGTTCCAACATTTCTAAGGAATTCAAACTGATCTTCCCCGAGGTCGACTTCAACCAGTTTTTTCATTCGTCTCTAAGGAATTCGTGTTAGTATTTTGCAACCGTGGATTGTTAAAGTGATAGTTCGGTAATTTTCACATCTGTCAACATCTGCTTTCTTTGGGATTGGAATTATTATATATTTTTTGAAGTGTGAGGGTATTTCGCCTGTCTCATACATCTTGCTCTCTAGATGGTAGAATTTTGTTAGGCCTGGCTCATCCAAGGCTATCAGTAGCTTCATACATTTCCTAAAAAGAACGAGACGGAACGAAAATGGATAAATGCTTGTAAATGTGTAGATTCGTTTTCTGGTGAAAATGCTCTTGTCTGTTCAATACATTTTACTGATTCAGATTATGAAAGGAATTTGGAAAATGAAGTTGAACATTCCTTCGAAACGCAAGTTGAAGACTGATGCTGTTCCAACTCTAAATCTACCATTAACTGGTGCTGATTTATGGCGCAGTAATGAGCCTAATAACAAGAGAAATATTCGAGCACAAAAATGGAGCTATCGCAAAGAAGTAGAAGATATTTTACAGTGAATGTACTATCAACTAATGAAGAAATTACTACTGGACAAAACATTAGCAGTGTGAACAAACACTGCTGTGAATGCGACAATGCGTGCTTACGACAACAATTAGAAATTATGGAAAAGTATTAAAAATGATTCAGGGTTCTTTGTATAACTCTCAACAACTAGTGGTTATGAAAGAACGGTGTACCAACTCATCATCTGAAGATATCGCATGGACTGCCGCTTTACGTTGGCGATGTTATAAAGCGTTACCTTTTGTCAGAACTTTGTTATAATGTGTTTCGTAAGGACACCCACTTTCATCAGAATGACGTCTATCAAAAAGGGAAAAATTGCAAAGGTAGTAAGCGAAAAAAATGTAAACGTTGTAACATAACTTTCCAGCATAGGAAAAGAATATCTGTTAACATAATTAAAGAGTTTAAAATGACATTACAGCGTGATTATGCATACTACAGGTCTATGTAGTCTAAGCCTGTGTGGCGATCTAAGCCTGTGTGAGCCTCTTCCCTCAGAAAAAAGAAAAAAAAAAAAAAAAACGGTGCCCGCTGAGCTAGTGAAAGAGGTTGTCGTCCTTCAGACGCTTTCACCGATCACAGGAAAAATACGCTGATTAATACGAAGCTTAATAATAATAACAATAATAATAATACATTAAAATATGGAAAAACTCGATTACATTCATACCTGCGTATCAATTAAACCCGTGTGTGCCGTGTGCAGATTCAACGTAGCGCGACGTGGCGAGAGGTTTCAAATTGACGCCATTTCTCACAGCCCGCCTGCGCCTGACTCCTACCTCGTATTCCGATATTCGTGCTATAAGTAAAGTGAAGCAGGCAAAAAGGAATACAAAAGTCTCAAAAATGAGATCGACAGGAAGTGCAAAATGGCTAAGCAGGGATGGCTAGAGGACAAATGTAAGGATGTAGAGCCGTATATCACTAGGGGTAAGATAGATACTGCCTACAGGAAAATTAAACAGACCTTTGGAGAAAAGAGAACCACTTGCATGAATATTAAGAGCTCAGATGGAAACCCAGTTCTAAGCAGAGAAGGTAAAGCAGAAAGGTGGAAGGGGTATATAGAGGGTCTATGCAGGGGCGATGTTCTTGAGGACAATATTATGGAAGAGGATGTAGATGAAGATGAAATGGGAGATATGATACTGCGTGAAGAGTTTGACAGAGCACTGAAAGACCTAAGTCGAAACAAGGCCCGAAGATGAAATGGGAGATATGATACTGCGTGAAGAGTTTGACAGAGCACTGAAAGACCTAAGTCGAAACAAGGCCCCGGGAGTAGACAACATTCCATTGGAACTACTGATAACCTTGGGAGAGCCAGCCCTGACGAAACTCTACTATCTGGTGAGCAAGATGTATGAGACAGGCGAAATACCCTCAGACTTCAAGAAGAATATAACAAGATCAGTTTGGATTGCGTAGAAATGTTGGAACACGTAGGCAATACTGACCTTACGACTTATCTTAGAAGAAAGATTAAGGAAAGACAAACCTACGTTTCTACCATTTGTAGACTTAGAGAAAGCTTTTGACATTGTTGACTGGAATACTCTCTTTCAAATTCTGAAGGTGGCAGGGGTAAAATACAGGGAGCGAAAGGCTGTTTACAATCTGTACAGAAAGCAGATGGCAGTTATAAGAGTCGAGGGACATGAAAGGGAAGCAGTGGTTGTGAAGGGAGTGAGACAGGGTTGTAGCCTCTCCCCGATGCTATTCAATCTGTATACTCAGCAAGCAGTAAAGGAAACGAAAGGAAAGTTCGGAATAGGTATTAAAATCCATGGAGAAGAAATAAAAACTTAGAGGATCTCCGATGACATTGTAATTCTGTCAGAGACAGCAAAGGACTTGGAAGAGCAGTTGAACGGAATGGATGGTGTCTTGAAAGGAGGTTATAAGATGAACATCAACAAAAGCAAAACGAGGATAATGGAATGTAGTCGAATTCAGTTGGGTGAAGCTGAGGGAATTAGATTAAGAAATGAGACACTTAAAGTAATAAAAGAGTTTTGCTATTTGGGGAGCAAAATAATTGATGGTGGTCGAAGTAGAGAGGATATAAAATGTAGACTGGCAATGGCAAGGAAAGTGTTTCTGAAAAAGAGAAATTTGTTAACATCGAGTATTGATTTAAGTGTCAGGAAGTCGTTTCTGAAAGTATTTGTATGGAGTGTAGCCATGTATGGATGTGAAACATGGACGATAAATAGTTTAGACAAGAAGAGAATAGAAGCTTTCGAAATGTGGTGCTACAGAAGAATGTTGAAGATTAGATGGGTAGGTCACATAACTAATGAGGAGGTACTGAATAGAATTGGGGAGAAGAGAAATTTGTGGCACAACTTGACTAGAAGAAGGGATCGGTTGGTAGGACATGTTCTGAGGCATCAAGGGATCACCTATTTGGTACTGGAGGGCAGCATGCAGGGTAAAAATCGTAGAGGGAGACCAAGAGATGAATACACTAAGCAGATTCAGAAGGATGTAGGCTGCAACAGGTACTGGGAGATGAAGAGGCTTGCACAGGATAGAGTAGCATGGAGAGCTGCATCAAACCAGTCTCAGGGACTGAAGACCACAACAACAACAACAAGTAAACCTTAAAGGGCTGGGTATGATATCTAGCCAGTGTCAACGACCAGTAATTTGAATGCTTAGGTAGTTTGCTAGTTATCCAGCAGTGAAGGCAGCGTGCAATCGAAAGTATCACATGCGAATGCCTTTAAAACAAACAGCGCATTTCTTACCGTAAATATGCTGTTTTTCTCCAGTGTTTCCCGACTGTAGAAGGATTACCCATCGACATTAGTTCAACGTTCCCAGGGTATGCCTGATTGTGTTCTCTTACAGGAATCGTTAAGAACAGGAGTCGCAGAATGCAAAGTAAACGTGGTTAAGTGGGGCTACTCTGAGGATGAATGCGGAGAAACACAGACGACTAAACATTTACAATTGAAAGAAAATCAGCCCTCGGTCACTATTTTTAACAAATTAACCTGGTTTCGACACTGCTAGGAGTGTCTTCCTCAGAATTTAAATCAAAGAATGGTCTATATCCTATAACATGGTCACAGAACTATGACTAAATACGTATGATAGAATGTAAGTACGGAATCGTCGTGAAAGACTGGCAGTACTTATATGTCATTTATAAAATAATAAATATGCCAAGAGGGCATTAGTCGCAAAGAAATTTAATATAAATAAAACTGTGATGGCGAGCAACTAAGGGCGTTGTGGTAGATTCTTTTATGTGTTTGTCTATTTTTTTTGTTGGTCTGTTATCGATGTATTATGCTCGCAGTAAAAGGTCGCAACAACGTGATAAAATTGTCTCTGATAGTGCTGTTAAAAGAATTACGGTTTGTTGCGCGTATGAAGAGTCTTGGGAGAGACGGCTGGATATTTTTAGCAACTATTCATACATGAGATTGCAGGTTCGAGTGCTGTTGTCCACGTCTCTTCCCGTACAAGTCGCATTCAATCTGAAACAATTCTGCTATTTCAATACTTCCAAAAATACTAATAAAGGTCGTGACGCTCACCTTTGTTCTCACGAAATAATAACGGTTTATTGTGTCTATTGTACAATTCTCCACATAACATCAAAAGAAGCAAACAGAAAATTCTAGTTACCCTTAATTACGAGTAAACCACAGAGACAGTAATATTCCGAGTCAACGATATATTTATCATAGAGTCTATCAGATAACGTTTTCGTCACTTAGGTTTCTCACAGTCGATTTAGTACATTACATATTTATTACACGACAGCGTGGAGATTGCAAGACGAGCAAGTAACGAGCAGCACTTATTGGCTCGCCATCACAGTTTTCTTCAACTTTCATTTCTTAGTGACTAATGCCTTTGGACAAATTTATTATCTTATAAACGACTGGCAGTCCTTCACGACGATTCATAGGCTTTTAGTCATAATTCTGTGACCATGTTATAGAATATAGACCATTCCTTGTTTTAATTCTGACGAAGACACTCCTAGCAGTGTCGAAACCAGGCTAATTTGTTAAAAATTGTGGCTGAGGGCTGATTGTCTTTCAATTGTAAATATTCACGGTCTCTGAAAGTGCAGCCGTGTACAAGATTTTGCGACTAAACATTTGCTCATGTGACCGGGTGGAGCTTGTTTGCACAGGGGAATATCTACTTTTGTGCAATGACAAATCCATTAAAGTTGCAAAGTTTTGGAGGAAGAAAGTTTAGATGTTATCGCCAGTATACGGAAAGTAAAGTGAAGCGTGTACCATAACTATTGCACCCAAACGTAACCCTGCTGATCCACCTGCGCTAATAGAGTTTTTAAAAGCAAAATTCTTCCATGGAATAGGGGGAGTAGTGCAGGAGAAATGATATTTGGTTATATTTGAAATTTACTTTGTTACCTGTCAGACATTGTATGTTACCGGACAAAAGATCAAAGATTTTTGTTGCTACATAGTAAACTCCTTCCTGAGCAGTGACAGATTTAATAATGGGTAATAAATATAATTATACCCCGTATTGTTGTAAGTGTGGCCCTCACAGTTCTTCTTAAATTGAGATGGATTATTTATGACGAATTTCGCTAGCGAACATACGTATTGTGAAGGCGCAGTTAAAGTGCCTAGCTCCTTGAAGAGGTACCTACGTGACATTCGTCGGTGATCACCAAAAATTACTCTTACTGCTCGCTATTATGCAATCGATACTTTCTAAGTGATGAGTTGTCCCAGAAAATTATTCCATAGGATACTGTTGAATATGCCAAATATGCCAGGTGGTTAATTCGTCTGTTTGCGAGATTAGCATGAGCGGTGGAGTGGCCCGAAGAGAATACAGTGTAGCTGACCATCCATTAAAGTTGCAAAGTTTTGGAGGAAGAAAGTTTAGATGTTATCGCCAGTATACGGAAAGTAAAGTGAAGCGTGTACCATAACTATTGCACCCAAACGTAACCCTGCTGATCCACCTGCGCTAATAGAGTTTTTAAAAGCAAAATTCTTCCATGGAATAGGGGGAGTAGTGCAGGAGAAATGATATTTGGTTATATTTGAAATTTACTTTGTTACCTGTCAGACATTGTATGTTACCGGACAAAAGATCAAAGATTTTTGTTGCTACATAGTAAACTCCTTCCTGAGCAGTGACAGATTTAATAATGGGTAATAAATATAATTATACCCCGTATTGTTGTAAGTGTGGCCCTCACAGTTCTTCTTAAATTGAGATGGATTATTTATGACGAATTTCGCTAGCGAACATACGTATTGTGAAGGCGCAGTTAAAGTGCCTAGCTCCTTGAAGAGGTACCTACGTGACATTCGTCGGTGATCACCAAAAATTACTCTTACTGCTCGCTATTATGCAATCGATACTTTCTAAGTGATGAGTTGTCCCAGAAAATTATTCCATAGGATACTGTTGAATATGCCAAATATGCCAGGTGGTTAATTCGTCTGTTTGCGAGATTAGCATGAGCGGTGGAGTGGCCCGAAGAGAATACAGTGTAGCTGACCGGAAGATACAGGTCTCATAGGTGCTTCTCGGATCCAAGAGTTTCACAGCACAGATGTCGAAGGAAAAGAAATACGAATAGTAGAAAATTACCGAAACACTCAGAGGCCTTAGTGGTGACGTGAGAAAGATAAATTCATTAGAAGCTTACCTCAGGCGGGAATGAAAGTCAATAAGCATAGGCTTCGCATTCGTTTTCATCAAAAAAAAAAAAAAGACACAGTTCAATAAATTTACGTGAAAGCAGCTAAATACTAATATCTATCTATTATAATGATCAAAATTAAAAATATACGAAAGATCGCATCATTATCGTTGCTTTTGTTCATGGCAGCTACAATTAGATCGTTGATGTTTCACTGTAGAAATTGTTGTGATAGTAAAAATGAGTTGCACGGGTTAACGCTCATTGCTCTCTAACAATCTATACAGCAGATTTATCTAGTAAGCTACGTGTCAGATAGCATGTACACACATCAAAAAAAGTTTTGCATCACCCCGGTTCCCAGAACTCCTGAAGATAGACGCTGACTGTGGATATTGTGTCACAGATACTGACTGTTCAGAGATGTCAATAAACCTACCCAGAGATGTAAACAACCATGCATGAGCAGCGCCTATTAGACGGAGGGGGTCCGACAGCCGATCAGTTCCAGTCATTCCGCCAGGCAAGAGGTACACGGCTCGTGTTGTCAGTAGTTCAACCATGACTAGACGGTCAATGATGTCCACATTGTTACTTTGTGCCAGGAAGGGCTCTCAAAAAGGGAAGTGTCTAGGCATCTCGGAGTGAGGTCATCAGTTCCCTAGAACTTAGAACCACTTAAACCTAACTAACCTAAGGACATCACACACACCCATGCCCGAGGCAGGATTCGAACCTGCGACCGTAGCGGTCGCGCGGTTCCAGACTGTAGCGCCTAGAACCGCTGGCTCTTGTTTGGTTAATGTTTTTAGCGCTGGTATCAATGGACATAACAAAGCAAGTAAGTCTTTTTAAATGGAACCGCATACTTTTTGTAAGTCACTAGATAGCTCTCGAGAAGACAGTTACAGTGATATAGCGTTCGTTAATGTTGACGTTGAAACCTGTCGTAAGAAATTCGAGAAATGTCCTAGAATGTAACAGCATGGTGGTTGGAATCACTATGAGCGGTGCAAACACCGCCAAGCAGAGCTCTCGTGCTACGCTGTCAGAATGTCAACACGTCTGTCTGTTTACATGTTTGCACTGCAGGGCGCTCATTTCTGCTTCAACAGTCGTTGCGTGCAGACATATACACCAATGAGGAGAAGTTGGTATATGCTATTTTGATATAGTGAAGCCCGCATCTCGTGGTCGTGCGGTAGCGTTCTCGCTTCCCATGCCCGGGTTCCCGGGTTCGATTCCCGGCGGGGTCAGGGTTTTTCTCTGCCTCGTGATGGCTGGGTGTTGTGTGCTGTCCTTAGGTTAGTTAGGTTTAAGTAGTTCTAAGTTCTAGGGGACTGATGACCATAGATGTTAAGTCCCATAGTGCTCAGAGCCATTTGAACCATTATATAGTGTATATAAAAGGAATGCCGTAAAAATATTACAGCGATATAGGACTACCTATGAGGATTGCCAATGTCCGACGCGTCAGGCAACTCCACAGAATTATTAAACTGCTAGTGCGGACAGGCTGTTTGAACGTCAGAAAGAGGACAAGAAAGAAGACTGCAACGGACAGAGAAAACTAAGAAGTTGTTCTGGCTATGAATCTGCGCTGTGGGGCGAGACATATTGCCAAGGAATGCGGAATCAGCAAGGCGAGTATCATCCTGCATCGACAGAATTTCCATCCATATTATCTGTCTCTACGTCAGGCACTCGACGACCGCGATTTCGAGCGTCGTACAGAATTTTTTCGGTTTTCCTTTCAGCAACTAACAGAGGAGCCTACGTTTTTCCAACGTGTGCTCCTCACCGACGAAGCAACATTTACTAACGGCGCTACTGTAAATTCGCATAACATGCACTATTGGGTAGTCGAAAATCCACGCTGGCCGTCTGCAATGTCATCAGCCGTGGAGCCTAAACGTATGGTGCGGCATCATAGCAAATTATATTGTGGGGTCCTACTTCATCTCAGGCGTTCTAAATAGACATTTTGACGAACATCCTGCCGCTGCTTCTAGAAGAGGCACCACTGGATATTGGACAGTGTATGTGGCTACAACACGACGGTTGTCCAGCTCACTCGCCCCGTGTTGCAACCCAAATACTGTGTGAGAACTTTCCGGGACATTGGATGGGACCACGTTCTGTTGTCAAATGACCTGCAAGGTTCCCCGATTTCACTCTTGATTTATTTCTTTGGGAAGCACTCGAAGACGCAGTCTATGACGAGGCTTCAACTACGCCAGAGAATGCGTGTCGTCTATTTGCCAGTGCGAGCTCTACCTACCATCCACTGTAATTACATCTGTTCATTGCTCTTTCGAACGCCGATTGCAAATGTTCTTTTCAGTCCTTGTTCAACAGTTTGAACACTTGCATAAACGAAGAATAAAGCTATGTGAACCGTGAATTTACTTTCAAAACCTTTTTTTTGAAGAATTTACTTTATTTACTAACAATTCATCAAGAACATTAACACCTTTAATCACACTATGTGAGCATGGAAGTAGTTGCCAATGGGTAACTGCTGACACAAATTAAAATTTGCTTTCAATAAATGGAAATTTTATTCCTAAAAGCCCTTTTTTTAAACAGATTTAAAAATTATAATCAAGAAGCACCCTCTAAATATCAAGTTACAATTTATTCAGAGGCAGAAATAACAATTTTTTCGGGCTGAGAACCTTGCCACTCCCTTTTAACACGGCCGTAGTCACGACCGCTGACAACAACCTCTGAAAGACTACACTGGTGCAAATCTGCAACACACCAGATTTCTTTAAACTAAAAATTTTAACAACTCACACAAACACACAAACTATGTATCCTGTAAGAGGGATGGAAAAGGTACAAAACATTCACATTAAAAACTATTTGCCACCGAAAGTGCAACTTGTTTTTAAAAGAACTCCTACGGTGGAAGGGTGGCAACTTTATATACTAAAAAGACCATTTAAATGAAATCCATGAAATACAGTTTTACATAAATTGTACCAAGATGCTCTACATTACACATGTACCACCTCGCAAGATGATAGGCAAGATAAAAACATATTTCAGGAATTCGCCCTTTACACCTTAAGCAATAAATTCGTTAACACCGAATCCGAAAAACATGAGAGAGGCAGCTATTAACGTACGGCAGACCGACAGACAGACACTAACTGCCTAACAAATGCGGACGGAAGACAGGCGAGCAAGCTGGGGATGAGAGAATGACCAAGAAAACAAGTGAATTTAACAAGTAAATGAAACAACATATCACGAATTACTTAACTTGTAATAAACTGTGATGTTCATCTACATCTACATTTATACTCCGCAAGCCACCCAACGGTGTGTGGTGGAGGGCACTTTTAAGTGCCACTGTCATTACCTCCCTTTTCTGTTCCAGTCGCGTATGATTCGCGGGAAGAACGACTGTCTGAAAGCCTCTGTGCGCGCTCGAATCTCTCCAATTTTACATTCGTGATCTCCTCTGGAGGTATAAGTAGGGGGAAACTATATATTCGATACCTCATCCAGAAACGCACTCTCTCGAAACCTGGCGAGCAAGCTACACCGCGATGCAGAGCGCCTCTCTTGCAGAGTCTGCCACTTGAGTTTGCTAAACATCTCCGTAACGCTATCACGGTTACCAAATAACCCTGTAACGAAACGCGCCGCTCTTTTTTGGATCTTCTCTATCTCCTTCGTCAACCCGATCTGGTACGGATGCCACACTGATGAGCAATACTCAAGTATAGGTCGAACGAGTGTTTTGTAAGCCACCTCCTTTGTTGATGGACTACATTATCTAAGGACTCTCCCAATGAATCTCAACCTGGTACCCGTCTTACCAACAATTAATTTTATATGATCATTGCACTTCAAATCGTTCCGCACGCATACTCCCAGATATTTTACAGAAGTAACTGCTACCAGTGTTTGTTCCGATATCATATAATCATACAATAAAGGATCCTTCTTTCTATGTATTCGCAATACATTACATTTGTCTATGTTAAGGGTCAGTTGCCACTCCCTGCACCAAGTGCCTATCCGCTGCAGATCTTCCTGCATTTCGCTACAATTTTCTAATGCTGCAACTTCTCTGTATACTACAGCATCATCCGCGAAAAGCCGCATGGAACTTCCGACACTATCTACTAGGTGATTTATATATATTGTGAAAAGCAATGGACCCATAACACTCCCCTGTGGCACGCCAGAGGATACTTTAACGTCTGTAGACGTCTCTCCATTGATAACAACATGCTGTGTTCTGTTTGCTAAAAACTCTTCAATCCAGCCACACAGCTGTTCTGATATTCCGTAGGCTCTTTGTTTATCAGTCGACAGCGCGAAACTGTTTCGAACGCCTTCCGGAAGTCAAGGAAAATAGCATCTACCTGGGAGCCTGTATCTAATATTTTCTGAGTCTCATGAACAAATAAAGCGAGTTGGGTCTCACACGATCGCTGTTTCCGGAATCCATGTTGATTCCTACAGAGTAGATTCTGGGTTTCCAAAAACCACATGATACTCGAGCAAAAAACATGTTCTAAAATTCTACAACAGATCGACTTCAGAGATATAGGTCTATAGTTTTGCACATCTGCTCGACGACCCTTCTTGAAGACTGGGACTACCTGTGCTCTTTTCCAATCATTCGGAACCTTCCGTTCCTCTAGAGACTTGCGGTACACGGCTGTTAGAAGGGGGGCAAGTTCTTTCGCGTACTCTGTGTAGAATCGAATTGGTATCCCGTCAGGTCCAGTGGACTTTCCTCTGTTGAATGATTCCAGTTGGTTTTCTATTCCTTGGACACTTATTTCGATGTCAGCCACTTTTTCGTTTGTGCGAGGATTTAAAGAAGGAACTGCAGTGCGGTCTTCCTCTGTGAAACAGTTTTGGAAAAAGGTGTTTAGTGTTTCAGCTTTACGCGTGTCATCCTATGTTTCAATGCCATCATCATCCCGGTGTGTCTGGATATGCTGTTTCGAGCCACTTACTGATTTAACGTAAGACCAGAACTTCCTAGGATTTTCTGTCAAGTCGGTACATAGGATTTTACTTTCGAATTCACTGAACGCTTCACGCGTAGCCCTCCTTACGCTAACTTTGACATCGTTTAGCTTCTGTTTGTCTGAGAGGTTTTGGCTGCGTTTAAACCGGCAGTGAAGCTCTCTTTGCTATCGCAGTAGTTCCCTAACTTTGTTGTTGAACCACGGTGGGTTTTTCCCGTCCCTCACAGTTTTACTCGGCACGTACCTGTCTAAAACGCATTTTACGTTTGCCTTGAACTTTTCCCATAAACACTCAACATTGTCAGTGTCGGAACAGAAGTTTTCGTTTTGATCTGTTACGTAGTCTGAAATCTGCCTTCTATTACTCTTGCTAAACAGATAAACCTTCCTCCCTTTTTTTATATTCCTATTAACTTCCATATTTAGGGATGCTGCAACGGCCTTATGATCACTGATTCCCTGTTCTGCACTTACAGAGTCGAAAAGTTCGGGTCTGTTTGTTATCAGTAGGTCCAAGATGTTATCTCCACGAGTCGGTTCTCTGTTTAATTGCTCGAGGTAATTTTCGGATAGTGCACTCAGTATAATGTCACTCGATGCTCTGTCCCTACCACCCGTCCTAAACATCTGAGTTTCCCAGTCTATATCTGGTAAATTGAAATCTCCACCTAAGACTATAACATGCTGAGAAAATTTATGTGAAATGTATTCCAAATTTTATCTCAGTTGTTCTGCCACTAATGCTGCTGAGTCGGGAGGTCGGTAAAAGGAGCCAATTATTAAACTAGCTCGGTTGCTGAGTGTAATCTCCACCCATAATAATTCACAGGAACCATCCACTTCTACTTCACTACAGGATAAACTACTACTAACAGCGACATACACGCCACCACCGGTTGCATGCAGTCTATCCTTTCCAAACACCGTCTGTGTCTCTTTAAAAGTTTCGGCAGAATTTATCTCTGGCTTCAGCCAGCTTTCTGTACCTATAACGATTTCAGCTTAGGTGCTTTCTATCAGCGCTTGAAGTTCCGGTATTTTACCAATGCAGCTTCGACAGTTTACAATTGCAATACCGATTGCTGCTTGGTCCCCGCATGTCCTGACTTTGCCCCGCACCCTTTGAGGCTGTTGCCCTACGCGCTGCGGCGCGCTCTTCAAAACACCAAATTTTACCACGGCTCAACATGTTTCTAGAAGATAAAATGTATGTTATGTGATTTGGGTTGTTATCAAAACATTGGCAGTAAATTGGTATTTCATTTACGCGTGTACGATATTGCATTAAAGTGTTAAATAAGTGGACAGCGCGTGTTGCTCGTAGTTGGTAACACTGTCATTACGCGCTTATGTTCAGCAAGAAACGACGTTTCGTTAAGAAGAACATTTCCATCATGAAACGTATTTATTTTACGGTGTACAGGTTGTGACCAAAGTATTGCATGTATCCCACATAATATAGTTGGAGCAGTGTGGGTAGAGACAGTTGTCCGATAGCAAGTATTTTATCTCTAACAAGCACGCAGCCACGTACAGGAAAAGACAGGTCAAATCTTCCTTCTAAGATTTAGATATTTAATACAGTAGTTGCTTTTTGTAGCGAATAACACCTCATTATTTTTGAAGAATTAACAGCTTATTTCTCTGTTTTGGGTCACGTAAATCTGGGAGGATACACAAACAGAAATAGTTTTCCTAAGCGCTTTTTGATACACCGGATACTAGCCTATGTCGTATTTCCATACACAACATTCGTAGGTGAACCTGTATCTAGGACGTAAGTTGGTTCAAGGGAAATACACTCCTGGAAATGGAAAAAAAAACACATTGACACCGGTGTGTCAGACCCACCATACTTGCTCCGGACACTGCGAGAGGGCTGTACAAGCAATGATCACACGCACCGCACAGCGGACACACCAGGAACCGCGGTGGTGGCCGTCGAATGGCGCTAGCTGCGCAGCATTTGTGCACCGCCGCCGTCAGTGTCAGCCAGTTTGCCGTGGCATACGGAGCTCCATCGCAGTCTTTAACACTGGTAGACTATAACATGCTGAGAAAATGTATGTGAAATGTATTCCAAATTTTCTCTCAGTTGTTCTGCCACTAATGCTGCTGAGTCGGGAGGTCTGTAAAAGGAGCCAATTATTAAACTAGCTCGGTTGCTGAGTGTAATCTCCACCCATTTTATATCTAAGAAGCACGCAGCCACGTACAGGAAAAAACAGGTCAAATCTTCCTTCTAAGATTTAGATATTTAATACAGTAATTGCTTTTTGTAGCGAATAAGACCTCATTATTTTTGAAGAATTAACAGCTCATTTCTCTGTTTTGGGTCACGTAAATCTGGGAGGCTACACAAATAGAAATAGTTTTCCTAAGCCCTTTTTGATACACCGGATACTAGCCTATGTCGTATTTCCATACACAACATTCGTAGGTGAACCTGTATCTAGGTCGTAAGTTGGTTCAAGGGAAATACACTCCTGGAAATGGAAAAAAAAACACATTGACACCGGTGTGTCAGACCCACCATACTTGCTCCGGACACTGCGAGAGGGCTGTACAAGCAATGATCACACGCACCGCACAGCGGACACACCAGGAACCGTGGTGTTGGCCGTCGAATGGCGCTAGCTGCGCAGCATTTGTGCACCGCCGCCGTCAGTGTCAGCCAGTTTGCCGTGGCATACGGAGCTCCATCGCAGTCTTTAACACTGGTAGCATGCCGCCACAGCGTGGACGTGAACCGTATGTGCAGTTGACGGACTTTGAGCGAGGGCCTATAGTGGGCATGCGGGAGGCCGGGTGGACGTACCGCCGAATTGCTCAACACGTGGGGCGTGAGGTCTCCACAGTACATCGATGTTGTCGCCAGTGGTCGGCGGAAGGTGCACGTGCCCGTCGACCTGGGACCGGACCGCAGCGACGCACGGATGCACGCCAAGACCGTAGGATCCTACGCAGTGCCGTAGGGGACCGCACCGCCACTTCCCAGCAAATTAGGGACACTGTTGCTCCTGGGGTATCGGCGAGGACCATTCGCAACCGTCTCCATGAAGCTGGGATACGGTCCCGCACACCGCTGGGCCGTCTTCCGCTCACTCCCCAACATCGTGCAGCCCGCCTCCAGTGGTGTCGCGACAGGCGTGAATGGAGGGACGAATGGAGACGTGTCGTCTTCAGCGATGAGAGTCGCTTCTGCCTTGGTGCCAATGATGGTCGTATGCGTGTTTGGCGCCGTGCAGGTGAGCGCCACAATCAGGACTGCATACGACCGAGGCACACAGGGCCAACACCCGGCATCACGGTGTGGGGAACGATCTCCTACACTGGCCGTGCACCACTGGTGATCGTCGAGGGGACACTGAATAGTGCACGGTACATCCAAACCGTCATCGAACCCATCGTTCTACCATTCCTAGACCGGCAAGGGAACTTGCTGTTCCAACAGGACAATGCACGTCCGCATGTATCCCGTGCCACCCAACGTGCTCTAGAAGGTGTACGTCAACTACCCTGGCCAGCAAGATCTCCGGATCTGTCCCCCATTGAGCATGTTTGGGACTGGATGAAGCGTTGTCTCACGCGGTCTGCACGTCCAGCACGAACGCTGGTCCAACTGAGGCGCCAGGTGGAAATGGCATGGCAAGCCGTTCCACAGGACTACATCCAGCATCTCTACGATCGTCTCCATGGGAGAATAGCAGCCTGCATTGCTGCGAAAGGTGGATATACACTGTACTAGTGCCGACATTGTGCATGCTCTGTTGCCTGTGTCTATGTGCCTGTGGTTCTGTCAGTGTGATCATGTGATGTATCTGACCCCAGGAATGTATCAATAAAGTTTCCCCTTCCTGGGACAATGAATTCACGGTGTTCTTATTTCAATTTCCAGGAGTGTATAAGCTTTATTCTCGTAGCGTAGGCCTACCTTAAGATACACAACTACGCAGCCTGGTCCGAGACGCCTGCTCGGCAGTGTTTGCACCGAAATGCCGTTTCCGGCCGCCATGCTCTCACATTTTAGGGCAGTTCTCGAATTTTTTTTACGGCAGGTTTCAACATTAACCAAAGCTATATCACTATAACTCTCTTCTTAAGAAGTGTCGAAAGCAGTTATAAAAAGTATACGGTTCCACTTAAAAAAGGCACTTGCTTTAATATCTCAGTTGATTAACCAAACAAAAAAATATGTGCCCCTCGATGTTATAACATTTGTTGAAAACCGCTTTACGATATGTGTAAAAGTTTAGGAAATAGAAGTGGTGTTACGTCTTACGTGACTCATCATGTATACTGGTTTATTATGCAATAACGTGATGCAACATGACGTAAAACTCAAGCATGTGAGATACGTCTGGTGATTCAAAATGAAAGAATAGGTTTCAGTTGTTTATTCTAGACAAGCTGTACAAGACAGAAACGCATAGAAGAGAAATATGTTCGTTTTAATGATTCCATTCCTCAATCGGTAAAGAATGGAACCGTTGGAGGATGTAAGATCCACCAGTTATGCAAAACAACGTTTTTTCTAAGTTTCCAAACATATTTCAGCACCACTGTGCCATCATCAGTGGGTTTCTGTTTTATTTAATCAGTAATGTGAACATTTTTACTAAATGATTACAAATTTATATGGATATTTGGCCGGCCGGTGTGACCGAGCGGTTCTAGGCGCTTCAGTTCGGAACCGCGCTGCTGCTACGGTCGCAGGCTCGAATACTGCCTCGGGCATGGATGTGTGTGATGTCCTTAGGTTAGTTAGGTTTAAGTAGTTCTACGTCTATGGGACTGGTGACCTCAGATGTTAAGTCCCATAGTGCTTAGAGCCATTTGGACAATTTTGTGGATATTTAGTTCAAACAATAATTCGTTTCTTTTTGTTAATACCTTTACACTTGGTGTGCATGATTTTTCAGGACAACTTGTGTATTATTTATGACAAGTAGCTTGTCAGCTGCAACCAAACGTTGTTGATGAGAAATCTTGTTGGGGGTTCACCTACCATCTAAATGTAATTTAGTTTGTCACGATAAATTGCGCCTAATTCGTTTTTACTTACGTTTTCGTGTGGCAAGCCCTTTTATTCTCAGCATCATGGCGAGGTGTTGTGATACACACGCAAATATAACACGTATTTTCACATATAAGGTCGTAAAAGCACCAAAAGCACAGTGTAATTGTGGTTGTTGTGTGTGCCAGCCCAGTCAGTGTTCGTTTGTTCACCAGTTAGATCGGCGCCAATTGTGTTGTCTTTTAAATGGTGTTCCTTTTGAGTGTAAAATGATGTCTTTGCAGATCGTAGTATATCCATTGTGTGTGTGTGTGTGTGTGTGTGTGTGTAGACTTTATCTGTTTGTGTTGTCTTTTTTGTAAAGTTCCTTTAATGTGTTAAATAGTTTGCCCTTCCAGAGTGTAGTATATTCAGTTATGACCTGTTTTCCTTCTGCTATTGCCTTCTGTATGTGGAAGTTTTCCTCAATGGTCAATTTGCTGTATAGGCTGTGGCTGCGTTTTAGTATTCTTAAGTCTGTTCCTATTGTAGTTGGGTGGTGATTGTGGGCTATAGGATTGTTTTGTTCTCCTTGTGTCTGTCAGAACGTTAAAAACACTTTTTCTCAGGGACACATAGACGTATCAAGTTGAAATCTCACATACTGAGGTCTATGGTTCCTTGGCGATGTAGAACACCGAAGCTTCTAAGTCAATGCAGTCAAAACATACGACCATTTATGTCACATATTTTAGTACTTGCAAGCCCACTCGTCAAAACCTATAGCGTACTTTCCGTTGACCTAGAATCATGACATTTGGAAAAAGGAAGGTTTCACAGCACAACCAAACGAAAAGATCGAAAAACTGCAAATTCATAATTATGTGATCCGAAAAATCTTTTTTTGTCATATGTTATGTGACTGTCTGTCTGTCCATCCGTCGGTTAAGATCTCTTCTTCTAAGGAACGGGTTGATGGATTAAATTGGAATTTATATGAAATACTATGGTCTATTGTGCCTCGGCGGCATAATAAACGTTAGCCTTTTAAGTCAATGCAATCAAACGGTACGGCCATTTATTTCACATGTTTGGATACTCGCAGACTCGCCCGTCAAAACCTATAAGGTAATACTTGTTGACCTAGAAGGAAGGATTCATAGTACAAGTAAAGATAAAATTCGAAAATCATTAATATGTAGTTATATCTCATGAAAAGAATGTTTCTTTCGTCATTTGTTACCCGACGTCAAACTTGAAATTAAAACAACCACTAGTTCTGCATTCACACTGACTGGATCGCTGTGGTAAAAGTCGAAAACCAAGCAAGGAATGACTTTACTGCTTATACACTGAAGCGCCAAACTAGTATAGGCATGCATATGCAAATATAGAGATGTGTAAACAGGCAGAATACGGCGCTGCGGTCGGCAACGCCTATATACGACAAGTGTCTGGCGCAGTCGATAGATTGGGTACTGCTGCAACAGT
The DNA here is from genome assembly GCF_021461385.2 of Schistocerca piceifrons. NCBI lineage: Eukaryota > Metazoa > Arthropoda > Insecta > Orthoptera > Acrididae > Schistocerca > Schistocerca piceifrons. The sequence continues at coordinate 93,615,742 of NC_060140.1, forward strand.
TGATTGTTACCAAGATTTTAAGTGTGTTCGAAAGTGAAGTTATAATGGTTCAAATGGCTCCGAGCACTATGGGACTTAACTTCGGAGGTCATCAGTCCCCTAGAACTTAGAAATACGTAAACCTAGCTAAGGACATCACACAAATCTATGCCCGAGGCAGGATTCGAACCTGCGACCGTAGCGGTCACGCGGTTCCAGACTGTAGCGCCTAGAACCGCTCGGCCACCTCGGCCAGAGTGAAGTTATAGTTGGCGCACGAGCGACGGGTCACAGCATCTTCGAGGCAGCGATGAAGCTGGGATTTTCCCGTACGACCATTTCACGAGTGTACCGTGAATATCAGGAATCCGGTAAAACATAAAATCTCCGGCATCGCTGCGGCCGGAAAAAGATCGTGCAAGAATGGGACAAACGACGACTGAAGAGAATCGTTCAACGTGACAGAAGTGCAACCCTTCCGGAAATTGCTGCAGATTTCAACGCTGGGCCATCAACAAGTGTCAGCGTGAACCAATCAACGAAACACCGACATAGGCGTTCAGAGCCGAAGGCTCACTGTTGTAATCTTGATGACTGCACGACACAAAGCTTTACGCCTCGCCTGCGCCCATCGACACCGATATTTGGCTGTTGATGACTGGAAAGATTTTGCCTGGTGGGGCGAGTCTCATTTCATATTGTATCGGGTGGATGGACGTCTACGGGTACGAAGATAAACTCATGAATCCATGGACCCTGCATGTCGACAGTGGACTGTTCAAGCAGGTGGAGGCTCTGCAATGATGTTGGGCGTGTGCAGTTGGAGTGATACGGGACCCCTGATACTTCTAGATGCGACTCTGACAGCTGACAACTACGTAAACTTCGTGACTAATCACCTGCATCAATTCATGTCCATTGTGTAGTTCGGCGGACTTGGGCAATTCCATCAGGGCAATGTGACACCCCACACGTCCAGAACTGCTAGAGAGTTGAGACGCCCTGCTAAACCCGCAGGACTGGACAAGTAGTCGAAAGGGTGGAAGGGAACCAGAATGAGCGACTGTCAGTTACACTCCAAACATAACACTTTGTTTAGTTGTCCAAACTTAACAGCGCAACTTCTAAGCTTCACTATCGACAGAAAATGTCTTTAATTCTAAAACGGCTGATGGCCCATGTATTAAATACAACTGCTATAAATATTTTTCTTTTTGAGACAGAAGGCTCTAGGCTTTAACCTTAAATAGTATTTAAGGCCAAGCGATGTAAGACTTGACTACTCGGATATATTAAGTTTTTTAAAAGCGGCTGAAGACCGATAAATTTAAAACAACATAACTACAATAAAGTTTCATTAGGCAAAAGCCCCAAGCTTTATGACCAATAAGAAAACTTACTCCAAAACGGCTGAAGGCCTTTGTTTAAAAAAACTGTAACCAATTTTCCAAGCAGAAAGCCCAAAGTTTTTAAACTTAAATTGTACACTCCTAGAATTGAAATAAGAACACCGTGAATTCATTGTCCCAGGAAGGGGAAACTTTATTGACACATTCCTGGGGTCAGATACATCACATGATCACACTGAAAGAACCACAGGCACATAGACACAGGCAACAGAGCATGCACAATGTCGGCACTAGTACAGTGTATATCCACCTTTCGCAGCAATGCAGGCTGCTATTCTCCCATGGAGACGATCGTAGAGATGCTGGATGTAGTCCTGTGGAACGGCTTGCCATGCCATTTCCACCTGGCGCCTCAGTTGGACCAGCGTTCGTGCTGGACGTGCAGACCGCGTGAGACAACGCTTCATCCAGTCCCAAACATGCTCAATGGGGGACAGATCCGGAGATCTTGCTGGCCAGGGTAGTTGACTTACACCTTCTAGAGCACGTTGGGTGGCACGGGATACATGCGGACGTGCACTGTCCTGTTGGAACAGCAAGTTCCCTTGCCGGTCTAGGAATGGTAGAACGATGGGTTCGATGACGGTTTGGATGTACCGTGCACTATTCAGTGTCCCCTCGACGATCACCAGTGGTGTACGGCCAGTGTAGGAGATCGCTCCCCACACCATGATGCCGGGTGTTGGCCCTGTGTGCCTCGGTCGTATGCAGTCCTGATTGTGGCGCTCACCTGCACGGCGCCAAACACGCATACGACCATCATTGGCACCAAGGCAGAAGCGACTCTCATCGCTGAAGACGACACGACTCCATTCGTCCCTCCATTCACGCCTGTCGCGACACCACTGGAGGCGGGCTGCACGATGTTGGGGCGTGAGCGGAAGACGGCCTAACGGTGTGCGGGACCGTAGCCCAGCTTCATGGAGACGGTTGCGAATGGTCCTCGCCGATACCCCAGGAGCAACAGTGTCCCTAATTTGCTGGGAAGTGGCGGTGCGGTCTCCTACGGCACTGCGTAGGATCCTATGGTCTTGGCGTGCATCCGTGCGTCGCTGCGGTCCGGTCCCAGGTCGACGGGCACGTGCACCTTCCGCCGACCACTGGCGACAACATAGATGTACTGTGGAGACCTCACGCCCCACGTGTTGAGCAATTCGGCGGTACGTCCACCCGGCCTCCCGCATGCCCACTATACGCCCTCGCACAAAGTCCGTCAACTGCACATACGGTTCACGTCCACGCTGTGGCGGCATGCTACCAGTGTTAAAGACTGCGATGGAGCTCCGTATGCCACGGCAAACTGGCTGACACTGACGGCGGCGGTGCACAAATGCTGCGCAGCTAGCGCCATTCGACGGCCAACACCGCGGTTCCTGGTGTGTCCGCTGTGCCGTGCGTGTGATCATTGCTTGTACAGCCCTCTCGCAGTGTCCGGAGCAAGTATGGTGGGTCTGACACACCGGTGTCAATGTGTTCTTTTTTCCATTTCCAGGAGTGTATTTAAGCCCAAGTGATGTAAGACTTGATAAGTAAGAAACCAAAATTTTAAAGTGACTAAAGGGCTATCATTTTAAGAACAATACAACTGGGATACATTTTCAAGAGGCAGAAGGCCCACAGCTTTATCTTGAAAGAATGTAATACTTGATAATTAAGAACCTTAAAACTTAGAGTGGCTGACGGCCCATGCTTTTAAAAAGTAATACAACTACAATAAATTTTCAACAGACAGAAGTTCCACAGCTTTACCTTCCGAAAGATAATACTTGATAAGTAAGATCCTTAAAACTTAATGTGGCTGAAGGCCGATGCTTTTAAAAACAATACACTGCAATAAGTTTTCAATAGGCAGAAAGTCCACAGCTTTATCTTCCAAAAGGTAATACTGGACATGTAAGATCCTTAAAACTTAAAGCGGCTGAAGGCCAATGCTTTTAAAAACAATACACTGCAATAAGTTTTCAACAGGTAGAAAGTCCACAGATTTGTCTTCCAAAAGGTAAAAAAATGAAGAAGTATTACCCTTTTTTCATTTTTTCACACTGCAATAAGTTTTCAACAGGCAGAAAGCCCACAGCTTTATCTTCCCAAAGGTAATACTTGATAAGTAAGATCCTTAAAACTTAAAGAGGCTGAAGGCCGATGCTTTAAAACAATACAATAAATTTTCAACAGGCAGAAGGCCCAAGCTTTATCTTCAGACAATGTAAGAATTGCCTAATTTAGAAAAAACTTACTTTTATAACGGCTGAAGGCCTTTGATTTTAAAAACACAATTATAAGCATACAAATTTGAACCATCGGCTATGAGCTATTAAAAACACACAATTAAACGCCAACAAGAAAGGCAGTATAGGTAACGGTGCTCAGGGGTTGCCCTTGAAATCTTAGCATCCGCTTAGATGAGATAAGAAGTCGGCCCATCTATACTTGATCCGCCTGCAACACAACCAAGAGGCAGTCAGCGACCCACCGGCAAGACGACTTGCTAACCACCGACCAGTATACGAGAATTCGAAAGCCATGACGTTAGAGACATAGCCGCCCACAACCAAAAATACATTAAGCTATCAAAAACTACACACCATGTTGGACAGCGACAACAGGTGAGGAAAGGACACTGCCTGAATTTACGTCAGCGACCAGGGCAGATAACCGGAACACTAACGGCCACAAGGCAGAAAATTCCGCTGGTGCACTTGAATTTCAAACCGACAAATGTAGTTAGTTCCACCACACGGCAGCTAAATCTTCACCAACTCGAACACTCGCTGTTGCTGCCAGGAATACCGCCAACAGCGAACCACCAACCAAGGGGACAACGTGAACAGACGTGGCTTCGGTAATTAAATCACCACTCAACTTTCATGTCCTGGGTCGGAGAGCCACGAACCTCATAGCACACGGAACAGCCCTCACACGCTCCGACACTGCATAGAGACCGCCAGTGGGCCGGGCCGATTGCGCCCAGCGGAGACTTGCTTGCTGATCCGCTCCAACCGACAGTACGCCGACAACATTTAAAACAAGTTTGTCAGTGGAAATGACACCAACTACACACAGTTTGACAAACACTTGCACGAAAACTTGAACGACACTCACAGCGAATGGCTGTGGAATCACAAAGACAAATTGGGCGTCGATATACACACACAGCCAACCCATAAGCGATCGGCGAGCGAACTCACGTCGTTCAGTAGGACGACCGACCGACGATCCACGAAGACCGTTTCTGGATCAAGTGATGCGTGGCGGCAACGGTCGGGCGAGCCATGTCGATGCAGGCCTCACTGCTGCTCCAACCCGACTGCACTAGTACTGCGTTCCAACTCCACGACTGGCAGGTCCGAACTGCCCTCCTGGCACGTTCCAACTCACTCCACGACCGACGACAACCGGGAAGTAATAGCAGTGCAGCAAAGATAACACGTGAGGGCTATATTGATAGGCGCTGCTGCTGCCGCTGACGGGCAGACAAAGCAGTAGCTCAGCGACAACAGAAACTGAAACTAACATAACGAGGTGGCAACACGAAAAAAAAAGGATGTAAAATAAGAGAGGGTTCGAGCGCGAGCGACGCATGGCTCAAGAGTGTCTCCAGGAACACTCTTCTGAGTTTAAACACTTCCGCTGGCCACCAAAGTCCCGAGACGTGAACATTATTGAGCATATCTGGGATGCCTTGCAACGTGCTGTTCAGAAGAGATTTCCACTCCCTCATACTCTTACGGATTTATGGACAGCCCTGCAAGATTCATGGTGTCGGTTCCCTCCAGTACTACTTCATATACACTCCTGGAAATTGAAATAAGAACACCGTGAATTCATTGTCCCAGGAAGGGGAAACTTTATTGACACATTCCTGGGGTCAGATACATCACATGATCACACTGACAGAACCACAGGCACATAGACACAGGCAACAGAGCATTCACAATGTCGGCACTAGTACAGTGTATATCCACCTTTCGCAGCAATGCAGGCTGCTATTCTCCCATGGAGACGATCGTAGAGATTCTGGATGTAGTCCTGTGGAACGGCTTGCCATGCCATTTCCACCTGGCGCCTCAGTTGGACCAGCGTTCGTGCTGGACGTGCAGACCGCGTGAGACGACGCTTCATCCAGTCCCAAACATGCTCAATGGGGGACAGATCCGGAGATCTTGCTGGCCAGGGTAGTTGACTTACACCTTCTAGAGCACGTTGGGTGGCACGGGATACATGCGGACGTGCATTGTCCTGTTGGAACAGCAAGTTCCCTTGCCGGTCTAGGAATGGTAGAACGATGGGTTCGATGACGGTTTGGATGTACCGTGCACTATTCAGTGTCCCCTCGACGATCACCAGTGGTGTACGGCCAGTGTAGGAGATCGCTCCCCACACCATGATGCCGGGTGTTGGCCCTGTGTGCCTCGGTCGTATGCAGTCCTGATTGTGGCGCTCACCTGCACGGCGCCAAACACGCATACGACCATCATTGGCACCAAGGCAGAAGCGACTCTCATCGCTGAAGACGACACGACTCCATTCGTCCCTCCATTCACGCCTGTCGCGACACCACTGGAGGCGGGCTGCACGATGTTGGGGCGTGAGCGGAAGACGGCCTAACGGTGTGCGGGACCGTAGCCCAGCTTCATGGAGACGGTTGCGAATGGTCCTCGCCGATACCCCAGGAGCAACAGTGTCCCTAATTTGCTGGGAAGTGGCGGTGCGGAACCCTACGGCACTGTGTAGGATCCTACGGTCTTGGCGTGCATCCGTGCGTCGCTGCGGTCCGGTCCCAGGTCGACGGGCACGTGCACCTTCCGCCGACCACTGGCGACAACATCGATGTACTGTGGAGACCTCACGCCCCACGTGTTGAGCAATTCGGCGGTACGTCCACCCGGCCTCCCGCATGCCCACTATACGCCCTCGCTCAAAGTCCGTCAACTGCACATACGGTTCACGTCCACGCTGTGGCGGCATGCTACCAGTGTTAAAGACTGCGATGGAGCTCCGTATGCCACGGCAAACTGGCTGACACTGACGGCGGCGGTGCACAAATGCTGCGCAGCCTTCGCCATTCGACGGCCAACACCGCGGTTCCTGGTGTGTCCGCTGTGCCGTGCGTGTGATCATTGCTTGTACAGCCCTCTCGCAGTGTCCGGAGCAAGTATGGTGGGTCTGACACGCCGGTGTCAATGTGTTCTTTTTTCCATTTCCAGGAGTGTATTAGTCGAGTGCATGCCACGTCGTGTTGCAGCACTCCCGCGTGCTTGCGGCGGTCCCTACATGATATCAGACACGTGTACCTGTTTCTTTGGCTCTTCAGTGTATGACGTGTTTCGCAATTTATTCACCATTAGATATCCAGAAGCAATTACTGAACGTAGATATGACGTTTCAAGTTGTATGTGGAACAAATATTCGAAGACCAGGCGGAATTGCCGCCCGTCATCACAGAAAACAGTTTGTGGAAAAGTTTTTAGTAGTAAAAGGATTCAACGTCTGTGGCTCCTACTTTCAAAGAGACTACCAATAATAGTGCACTCTCCGCTGAGTACATAAATTTGCATTATCAGTCTTGTTATTTTTGTAACCTTCCCCGCAGACAACATTATCCGACAGACAGCAATATCACGTGTGGAACAGATTTCTCGTGCACTGCCTCTTAGTTTGCTGAACAGTTTGTAACTTGTCACGCAATAAAGACACGGCTCAAGGTGGAAGGGCAATCTCTGTTTAACGTTTTGTGAATGACTTCCTTCCATTGCTGCATAGTCGAGGTTTTATTGCTTCGGCACCACGTTTTCCTGTTACGGGCATTTGCATCACCGATGGGTGGTCTTGGAATTCCAGGTAACCTCGCAATTCCCTGCTTAAGGAGCTTCCTTCGTGCTGTTGTGCTGCTGACAGCTCTACAAAGACTTTGGCAGCCATCGTCCTCTCATTTCCGGTCAGAATCCTCTTCAAGGTGCGTCCGTGACTATCACTCAACACACAATTTCGTCGCCGTCGTGACTTGGTGGTTGATGTTTTTCCGCGTTCCTTATGTGCGGTATAAATCTTCGATATGGTGCCTTTTGGAACACCAAACACTTCAGCTACCTTGGTTACTGAAGCACCTACCATTCGACCATCAACGATATGCCGACATTCGAATTCGCACATCTCAGACATAGTGCACTGACAGCTGCATAGAACACTGTTTTGAACACGATTGACACTTGTAACGTATTGATGACATTGCCCCTATGCAGTTCGTGGTCAAATACAACAGCACCGCCGCGCGGAGTGGCCGCGCGGTTTGAGGCGTCATGTCACGGACTGCGCGGCCCCTCCCGCCAGAGATTCGAGTCTTCCCTCGGGCATGGGTGCGTGTGTTGTTCTTAGCATAAGTAAGTTTAAGTGTAAGCCTAGGGACCGATGACCTAAGCAGTTTGGTGCACCACCTGCAGGCTTGGCTTGCATCTGTATTTATGTCCAACCATGCATTTTTCGTCTTATTCCCATATTTTGGTCCAATCCATGTACTTCATACTGAAGTCAGTGTCCGCTTATAATTACACATTCGCATTATACCGGAAACGGCTCATGTTTTCTGTAAAATTTTTGCTTACATTATTGTGTACTTTCACTTGGATCAACGTTCCTTATTGTTGTTGTAGTCTTCAGTCCAGAGACTGGTTTGATACACCTCTCCATGCTACTCTATCCTGTGCAAGCTTCTTCATCTCCCAGTACCTATTGCAACCTACATCCTTCTGAATCTGTTTAGCGTATTCATCTCTTGGTCTCCCTCTACGATTTTTACCCTCCACGCTGCCCCTCCAATACTAAATTGGTGATCCCTTGATGCCTCAGAATACATCCTACTAACCGATACCTTCTTCTAGTCAAGTTGTGCCACAAACTCCTCTTCTCCCCAATCCTATTCAATACCTCCTCATTAGTTATGTGATCTACCCATCTAATCTTCAGCATTCGTCTGTAGCACCACATTTCGAAAGCTTCTATTCTCTTCTTGTCTAAACTAGTTATCGTCCATGTTTCACTTCCATACATGGCCACACTCCATACAAATACTTTAAGGAATGACTTCCTGACACTTAAATCAATACTCGATGTTAACAAATTTCTCTTCTTCAGAAACGCTTTCCTTGCCATTGCCAGTCTACATTTTATATCCTCTCTACTTCGACAATCATCAGTTATTTTGCTCCCCAAATAGCAAAACTCATTTACTACTTTAAGCGTCTCATTTCCTAATCTAATACCCTCAGCATCACCCGATTTAATTCAACTACAATCCATTATCCTTGTTTTGCTTTTGTTGATGTTCATATTATATCTTCCTTTCAAGACACTGTCCATTCCGTTCAACTGCTCCTCCAGGTCCTTTGCTGTTTCTGACAGAATTACAATGACACCGGCGAACCACAACCCTACTAAATATGATATTCCCTGTTTACAAACTTTGCACATGGGCGCCGTCCCATGTGGCCGCTTGCGTGGCTTGGGTCTTAAATGGGCTCTGAGTGTGGGTGCACGAAGAGAGGACTGGCACTTGCTGCGCACTCGGAGGCTTTAGAGAGCAGTCACGCGCGCCTGAGCGGCTTCCAGCAAACCCGCATTCCACCGGCAGCTGTCGCCACTCTGCGTAGGACTCGCGCCGTCACCAGTGGTAGATGAGCCAGATTTCCCCTACAGCTTCCAAAGACATTTATAATAAAGTTGAGGACATTATCTACAACCAACTTTTTCAGCGGTAAAGGTTGATGATCTCTCATTCCTGGCAATTAGTATCGATTTTGGACGTGCATTCTTTAATACAGTTTCTTAAAAAGAAAAGTTGACTTTTGAAGTTAAACGAACATAAGTAATTGTTTTCTGAACACATATTGCGGTACATGAACGATCTGCTCGTACAGCTTAGCACACCTCACTCTGGCTTAAGAGCACTACATCTACATCCATACTCCGCAAGCCACCTGACGGAGTGTGGCGGAGGGTACCTTGAGTACCTCTATCGGTTCTCCCTTCTATTCCAGTCTCGTATTGTTCGTGGGAAGAAGGATTGTCGGTATGCCGCTGTGTGGGCTCTAATCTCTCTGATTTTATCCTCATGGTCTCTTCGCGAGATATACGTAGGAGGGAGCAATATACTGCTTGACTCTTCGGTGAAGGTATGTTCTCGAAACTTTGACAAAAGCCCGTACCGAGCTACTGAGCGTCTCTCCTGCAGAGTCTTCCACTGGAGTTTATCTATCATCTCCGTAACGCCTTCGCGATTAATGAATGATCCTGTAACGAAGCGTGCTGCTCTCAGTTGGATGGTGAGATCTGCCAGACCTAGGTCGAATCTGTGCGGTGTATTAACCGACCGTTGTGTTGGTTAGCCGGCCTGCCTGAGTGAGGCTTTTAGGCTATTTAGCACTCTCAGGTAGGCAAATAATGGGCTACTTCCCAGTCTCCACCTCTGAAAATAGACAAACTGTTAAAATACGATAACATACAGCACAAATTTTACACGACTCACAAACAGATGGCCAAATGACTTCCATTCCTCAAGTTAAGTGACGACTGTGGAGACAATGAAGGAAATCCGGCAACGAAGTTAAAATAAATTTGCGAAATAATGAAAACAGCGGAAGGAGACAGAGAGAGAAAGAGGTAGAGACAGGGTTACATAGAGCAATTATTACTCGAAATATACACTGATCAGCCAGAGCATTATGACCAACTACCTAATGGCCGGCATGTACACCTCTGGTACGGGTAACACCGACGATTCGTCGTGGCATCGAAGCAATGAGACCTTGGTTGGTCACTAGAAGTTGGTATCACATCTGCACACATAAGTCAACTAATTTCCGTAAATTCCGGGGAGGATGGGGGGAGATGAGCTTTCACGCCACGCTGAATCACATTCTAACTGTGATCGATTGGATTCATATCTGGCGAGTTGAGGGGCCAAAACATTAATTGGAACTCGCCACTGTGATCCTTGAACCAATCCATCACACTCCTGGCCTCATGACATGGCGCATTGTTGAAAAATGCCACTGCCGTCTGGAAACATGATAGTCACGAAGGAGTCGACGTTATCTGCAGCCAGTGTGCGATACTCGTTGGCCGTCATAGTGCCTTGTACGAGATCCACTGGACCCATGGACACCCACTTGAATGTTTCCCGGACCATAATGGTGCCGCTGCCAGCTTGTCCCGCAGCACAGGAACCAAGGAGACGACGGATTCGCGCCCGCCTCGAGGCGTAATGAAGAAGATACCGGGATTCATCAGACAATGCGACATTCCGCCACTGCGCCATCGTCCAGTGCCAATGGTCACGTGCGCACTTCAGTCGTAGTTGCCGATTCCATGGTGTTAACGTTGGCAAATGCCTACTCTACACTACTGGCCATTAAAATTGCTACACCATGAAGATGACGAGTTACAGACGCGAAATTTAACCGACAGGAAGAAGATGCTGTGATATGCAAATGATTAGCTTTTCAGAGCATTCACACAAGGTTGGCGCCGGTGGCGACACCTACAACGTTCTGACATGGGAAAAGTTTCCAACCGATTTCTCATACGCAAACAGCAGTTGACCGGCGTTGCCTGGTGAAACGTTGTTGTGATGCCTCGTGTAAGGAGAAGAAATGCGTACCATCACGTTTCCGACGTTGATAAAGGTCGGATTGTAGCCCATCGCGATTGCGGTTTATCGTATCGCGACATTTCTGCTCACGTTGGTCGAGATCCAATGACTGCTAGCAGAATATGGAATCGGTGGGTTCAGGAGGGTAATACGGAACGCCGTGCTGGATCCCAATGTCCTCGTATCACTAGCAGTCGAGATGATAGGCATCTTATCCGCATGGCTGTAACGGATCGTGCAGCCACTTCTCGATCCCTGAGTAAACAGATGTGGACGTTTGCAAGACAACAACCATCTGCACGAACAATTCGACGACGTTTACAGCAGCATGGATTATCAGCTCGGAGACCATGGCTGCGGTTACCCTTCGACTCTGCATCACAGACAGGAGCGCCTGCGATGGTGTACTCAACGACGAACCTGGATGTACGAATGGCAAAACGTCGTTTTGTCGGATGAATCCAGGATCTGTTTACAGCATCATGATGGTCGCATCCGTGTTTGGCGACATCGCGGTGAACGCACATTGGAAGCGTGTATTCGTCATCGCCATACTGCCGTATCACCCGGCGTGATGGTATGGGGTGCCATTGGTTACACGTCTCAGTCACCTCTTGTTCGCATTAACGGCACTTTGAACAGTGGACGTTACTTTTCAGATGTGTTACGATCCGTGGCTCTACCTTTCATTCGATCCCTGCGAAACCGTACATTTCAGGAGGATAATGTACGACCGCCAGTTGCAGGTCCTGTACGGGCCTTTCTGGATACAGAACATGTTCGACTGCTGCCCTGGCCAGCACATTCTCCAGATCTCTCACCAATTGAAAACGTCTGGTCAATGGTGGCCGAGCAACTGGCTCGTCACAATACGCCAGTCACTACTCTTGATGAACTGTGGTATCGTGTTGAAGATGCGGGCAGCTGTACCTGTACACGTCATCCAAGTTCTGTTTGACTCAATGCCCAGGCGTATCAAGGCCGTTATTACGGCCAGAGGTGGTTGTTCTGGGTACTTATTTCTCAGGATCTATGCACCCAAATTGCGTGAAAATGTAGTCATATGTCAGTTCTATGTTTTATATATTTATCCAATAAATACCCGTTTATCATCTGCATTCTTCTTGGTGTAGCAATTTTAATGGTCAGTAGAGTTCATCTACGTCTAACACTACGTCTACATAGACACTCCGCAAGCCACCGTACGGTGCGTGGCGGAGCATACCCTGTACTACTTGTAACTGCTCTTTAGACAGTGGCTATACAGAAAGGAGCATTGAATTAAATTCTGTACTACGAAATGACCTAAGAGCCAAAAAAAAAAAGAAAAAAAAAACGGTAGTCGTATTGCGTAGTAATACACTCCTGGAAATTGAAATAAGAATACCGTGAATTCATTGTCCCAGGAAGGGGAAACTTTATTGACACATTCCTGGGGTCAGCAACATCACATGATCACACTGACAGAACCACAGGCACATAGACACAGGCAACAGAGAATGCACAATGTCGGCACTAGTACAGTGTATATCCACCTTTCGCAGCAATGCAGGCTGCTATTCTCCCATGGAGACGATCGTAGAGATGCTGGATGTAGTCCTGTGGAACGGCTTGCCATGCCATTTCCACTTGGCGCCTCAGTTGGACCAGCGTTCGTGCTGGACGTGCAGACCGCGTGAGACGACGCTTCATCCAGTCCCAAACATGCTCAATGGGGGACAGATCCGGAGATCTTGCTGGCCAGGGTAGTTGACTTACACCTTCTAGAGCACGTTGGGTGGCACGGGATACATGCGGACGTGCATTGTCCTGTTGGAACAGCAAGTTCCCTTGCCGGTCTAGGAATGGTAGAACGATGGGTTCGATGACGGTTTGGATGTACCGTGCACTATTCAGTGTCCCCTCGACGATCACCAGTGGTGTACGGCCAGTGTAGGAGATCGCTCCCCACACCATGATGCCGGGTGTTGGCCCTGTGTGCCTCGGTCGTATGCAGTCCTGATTGTGGCGCTCACCTGCACGGCGCCAAACACGCATACGACCATCATTGGCACCAAGGCAGAAGCGACTCTCATCGCTGAAGACGACACGTCTCCATTCGTCCCTCCATTCACGCCTGTCGCGACACCACTGGAGGCGGGCTGCACGATGTTGGGGCGTGAGCGGAAGACGGCCTAACGGTGTGCGGGACCGTAGCCCAGCTTCATGGAGACGGTTGCGAATGGTCCTCGCCGAAACCCCAGGAGCAACAGTGTCCCTAATTTGCTGGGAAGTGGCGGTGCGATCCCCTACGGCACTGCGTAGGATCCTACGGTCTTGGCGTGCATCCGTGCGTCGCTGCGGTCCGGTCCCAGGTCGACGGGCACGTGCACCTTCCGCCGACCACTGGCGACAACATCGATGTACTATGGAGACCTCATGCCCCACGTGTTGAGCAATTCGGCGGTACGTCCACCCGGCCTCCCGCATGCCCACTATACGCCCTCTCTCAAAGTCCGTCAACTGCACATACGGTTCACGTCCACGCTGTCGCGGCATGCTACCAGTGTTAAAGACTGCGATGGAGCTCCGTATGCCACGGCAAACTGGCTGACACTGACGGCGGCGGTGCACAAATGCTGCGCAGCTAGCGCCATTCGACGGCCAACACCGCGGTTCCTGGTGTGTCCGCTGTGCCGTACGTGTGATCATTGCTTGTACAGCCCTCTCGCAGTGTCCGGAGCAAGTATGGTGGGTCTGACACACCGGTGTCAATGTGTTCTTTTTTCCATTTCCAGGAGTGTAGTTAGTTAAATTTTTTACAAAGTGTAGATATCCGAAATAGAGTAACGCAAATTAGTACAAAGGAAACCAAGATAGACACAACAGAGCTGCCTTTTGCCTTGAGTGTAATATATAAACCTATGGGCACCATTGTTACGTCTCTTGAGTTCTTGTTTTCAGTGGTGACGAGTGTGTTCGCAGTTCTTCCGTGGTAGTAGGAATTTTGGTATTAGAAGCCTAATTAAATTGCATTCTTAGAACTGGATTAGACATTGGAGTGGTGGAGAATAGATTATTTTGGGATGAATTCAGAGACGGAGTCAATTAGGGGTGATTGGGTGTACGAACATTGATATTCAAGTGAATGGTGATTGCATGTGTTAAACGAAACGCTACGATCGTATACTTACCATTGTGAAGAGAATTAATAAATGAAAAGCACCAGTTTGCTTTTGTTCTACAATATTGTAGAACAAAAGCAAACTGGTGCTTTTCATTTATTATTGTGGTGTCACCGCCAGACACCACACTTGCTAGGTGGTAGCCTTTAAATCGGCCGCGGTCCGTTAGTATACGTCGGACCCGCGTGTCGCCACTATCAGTGATTGCAGACCGAGCGCCGCCACACGGCAGGTCTAGAGAGACTTCCGAGCACTCGCCCCAGTGGTACAGCCGACTTTGCTAGCGATGGTTCACTGACAAAATGCGCTCTCATTTGCCGAGACGATAGTTAGCATAGCCTTCAGCTACGTCATTTGCTACGACCTAACAAGGCGCCATTACCGGTTACTATTGATGGCGTAAAACATGTACCGTCAGGAGCGATGTTCACCAGTTATGGATTAAAGTTAAGTATTCCACAGCTACGTCCTTTTTTGCTAGTCTAATTTCCTTGACCTGTTCCAGACCTCACGCCAGCCTGCGTGAGCTAAAACGCGTGCCTTTCGGCTTCCTCTCACACCGGGTTGGCTCTCTTGCCAATCCACAACAATTATAATGTTGTTCTACCAAGAACCGAGGGAAGATTCTGTTAATATGGTGAAGAGAATAATTGACAATACGGAAACATTTATGTTGAATTAGAACTTTATTGGCTATATGCGAATTATTAAAGAATATTGGGAGCGAAAATAGTTTGGACCTTATCACACTAGTATATTTGCCGTTCGTTGTCAAGGTGATTCCGCTGATAAACGAGAAGTGAAAAATAGTGCCCGTTAAAAGACTAAACTTGTGCTGAACAGACATTGAAAGGATTCGAAACCATAATTAATATCGTGTCGTGAGACTTGTGAAGCTTAGACATTGTAAAGCCCACTGACATATTTATAATTTATCGGACATTAATGGCAAAGGACACTTTCATGGGAAATCATATCTTGGGTGATAGGCACACGAAGGAATGTGGTATTGACTGTTATCATACCGAACAATACACACTAGGATCAACTCTCCTTTCATTGGTCCTACAGTGCCATCTCTCATTAATTTAAGAACTTAACTGTGTCTCAATAAAACAGAAATATGCTAGACGTTCCCAGTATTTACTAAATTCCATAATCAGCTAATGCATAGACAATAGTATCTGTGAACATTCAAGGGTTACTGAAGAAAGCAGATAGACCTTTTTACAAACAGATGTAATAGGATTCAACAAATGGATACAGACTGCTAAAGTAACTAAATAAAATTACTCAGGGAAACAAATTAGTAAAAATAGACTGGAACTTAATTGATATTTCACTCCAGAGTAATAAAAAAAGTGTCTTTGGATCCGTCGTGGTTGAAAGTGTATGAAATCTCTCTGGAAAAACGCGATCAATTTTCAGGTGCTAGTTCACACGACTAGATTCACAAAGCGATTCAGAGATGTTTTGTGCCCGACCCACAAGGCAGGGAATGGTTCTTAACTAGCCAGGACAATATATACTATATACGAGGTGCATTCAAGTTCTAAGGCCTCCGATTTTTTTTCTCCGGACTGGAAAGAGATAGAAACATGCGCATTGTTTTAAAATGAGGCCGCGTTCATTGTCAATATGTCCCAGAGATGGCAGCACTGTAAAGCAGATGGAATTTTACCGCCAGCGGCGAGAATGAGAACTGTTTTAAATACTTAAAATGGCGACGTTTTCCTTACCTGAACAGCGTGCAATCATTCGTTTTCTGAATTTGCGTGGTGTGAAACCAATTGAAATTCATCGACAGTTGAAGGAAACATGTGGTGATGGAGTTATGGATGTGTCGAAAGTGCGTTCGTGGGTGGGACAGTTTAATGAAGGCAGAATATCATGTAACAACAAACCAAAACAACTCGGGCTCGCACAAGCCGGTCTGACGACATGATCGAGAAAGTGGAGAGAATTGTTTTGGGGGATCGCCGAATGACTGTTGAACAGATCGCCTCCAGAGTTGGAATTTCTGTGGGTTCTGTGCACACAATCCTGCATGATTCCTGAAAATGCGAAAAGTGTCATCCAGGTGGGTGCCACAAATGCTGACGGACGACCACATGGCTGCCCGTGTGGCATGTTACCAAGCAATGTTGACGCGCAACGACAGCACGAATGGGACTTTCTTTTCGTCAGTTGTGACAATGGATGAGACGTGGATGCCATTTTTCAATCCAGAAACAAAGCGCCAGTCAGCTCAATGGAAGCACACATATTCACCGCCACCAAAAAAATTTCGGGTAACTGCCAGTGCTAAAAAAATGATGATGTCCATGTTCTGGGACAGTGAGGGCGTAATCCTTACCCATTGCATTCCAAAGGGCACTACGGTAACAGGTGCATCCTACGAAAATGTTTTGAAGAACAAATTCCTTCCTGCACTGCAACAAAAACGTCCGGGAAGGGCAGGGCGTATGCTGTTTCACCAAGACAACGCACACCCGCACATCGAGCTAACGTTACGCAATAGTTTCTTCGTGATAACAACTTTGAAGTGATTCCTCATGCTCCCTACTCACCTGACCTGGCTCCTAGTGACTTTTGGCTTTTTCCAACAATGAAAGACACTCTCCGTGGCCGCACATTCGCCAGCCTTGCTGCTATTGCCTCAGACTCCTAAAGAAGCCTTCGCTGCTGCCATGGAATCATGGCGTCAGCGTTGCGAAAAAGTGTACGTCTGCAGGGCGATTACGTCGAGAAGTAACGCCAGTTTTATCGATTTCGGGTGAGTAGTTAATTAGAAAAAAAATCGGAGTCCTTAGAACTTGAATGCACCTCGTACACAACACAAACTTTTGAGATCAGCTCTGCTGCCGGGGGAGGGGGGAACGGCGAAGCGATATCTGTACAGTCGCGACGACGGTGGCTGTGCAAGCACGTACTACCAGTCATTTCCTTCCCTGTTCGAACATGCATGGTCGTCTGCTGTGGAGGCCCGTCGTTAGGAGTGTTCGGTGCACTGCGTGTTCAGACAGACCAGTACTCTGCGCAGTATTAACGTCTGATCTTGGTTCCGGCACAGTACACCGCCTGTCCTGTTATCCCCCTCTGCCCAGCCTACGACGTCCAACATCTGTAATGAGGGGTGGCCTGTCAACACCACGACGTCTGTACGTGGTCTCACCTTGGTTTCGCCACCTGCTGAAGACACTCACCACAGAACTCAAACACCCGACAGGCTGTGCAGTTTTCGAAATGCTCGAGCCGAGGTTTCGGCCCAACACAATCTGTCCTCGGTGTAACTCAGGTAGATAGCGTGCCTCCCCCGTACACGCGGACAGGACGCTCACTGATATTACATGTACTGTGCGTATGTGTGACTAGCAGAAATTCTCCGCCAGATGACGCTGCTATCTCCTGTACGGGTCATTATGTTCTGGCCGATCAGTGCATTACGTATTAAATTGCTGTGTATCGTGTGTGATATACTTCGTGGTTCGTTTATGGCGTTCCAAAATAATCAACTTTGGTGTCCTGCTGTGTTCAAAAACACTGACCTGTACGGTGCCTGAAGTGTTATCTACTATTTAGCGAACCTAGTAGTTTGATGACCAGTTTTAGTCAGATATCGTCATGATTTTGTTTTCTACGAGATTGTAATGTGTGTCTATGAAATTTGGTGTTCTATACTGTGGTTACAAGAACGCTCTAATCTCCTAGTATACACTTCCCAGTTTCTGTTGAGCTCTCTTTTTTTATATTCTGATGTTTCTACAGTCGATATCTGAAGGTTCTTTTACTATGAGTATTGAACATATGTGGAAACTTTAAAATAATTTAAAATGCTTGTTGACACAATTTATACTCTGGTTTCTCTCTATGCATGAGTTTATATTTGTACCAAGCTGTTGGCAGATAATGCAGTGAATTCAAGCCAAATGAAAAAAAGAGTAAATTACAAATTATTGTGTACAAACGATCGGTAGTGAGTACCAGCGCATTGTCCCGCCTGTCCGCGATCTTAATTACATCGATTGAAGCTGCCAGCATCATGTCTGTGTATTTGAGTCATTAGTCCATGCTTCAACTATCAGGTAGTTGAAAGCTAGATTTTTTAAAAGTATGGAGTACGTTTATCATATGTTGCAATTACTGCGCGGAAGTTAAAAAGTAGATTCGTGTTGTTAGTCCACTGTGATCCAGTCGTTGCCTAATTAGGCTGGCGACCCTGTTACATTCACAACTACTGTTCTGGCAAGGTCTATAGCTTCCCACGTTGTGTACTCAAATTTACTTGTACCTGTAACTTAGGTAGGCGCGTCGCGTCAGTTTTTGATGATAGATTGGGGTGGTGTTCTAACACGTCTCGAATGTGGTGTTTCAGTTCTGTGAGTCCGACTGTTAATATGTTCCATGATCAATTAAAGAGCGCGCTCTAAGCAATGGTAAGGAAAAGTACACGAGAATAACTATTAGTGCATGTAAAACATGGTAAGAGTGGTGGTTATTCATGTTAGTCGACTGGAAGGACTTAACCAGAAACTTCGAAGCTTCTGTGACAAGCTAGGCTGAGATTTTCTGGACTTGCGCTATAGGGTTGAGTACTGAAGGGCCTCACTAAATGGGTGATGTATACACTACACATCAGAAGCTGCTACTAAGGTAGCTGACTGTGTGTGGGGTGCACACAGAGGTTTCTTACTCGTAGATTAGGTGACTCTTCATCCAGTCCAGATTACGACAGCTGTAAGAAACCCGGAAGTACCAGTGTAAGATCGGAGAAAATACCTGCCACAAGCGAGAGCTTTAAAATCCTAATGGTAAAATGCCGAAAGATTCGCAACAAAGTGGCAGAGTTTGAAGCGCTCATGAAAAGCAGTGAAGCTCACATAATACTCGGTACAGAAAGCTGGTTGATACCTGCATTTGACAGCAGTGAGATTTTAGGGAAAATTTAAGTACATATCGAAAGGATAGGCTAATGGAAAAAAATGGTTCAAATGGCTCTAAGCACTATGGGACGTAACATCTGAGGTCATCAGTCCCCTAGACTTAGAACTACTTAAGCCTAACTAATCTAAGGACATCACACACATCCATGACCGAGGCAGGATTCGAACCTGCGACCGTAGCAGCAGCACGATTCCGGACGGAAGCGCCTAGAACCGCTCGGTCACAGCGGCCGGCTCTAATGGGAAATGGGGGTGGTATATTTGTCGTAGTAGACAAGAAACTCAAATTCATCGACAAAGAAACTGAAGTTGCATGTGAGACGCTCTGGGGAAGACTCAGTATTAGGGGTGGGCATAAAATAAAATAACTGCATCATTCTCTCGCTCACCAGACTCATCTCATGATCTAACCGAAAACTTTCGAGAAAATCTCCGTTCACTGGTAGGTTAGCTTCCCAATCATACTGTAATCATCGATGGCGACTTTAATCATCCAACAATTAATTGAGAAAATTACAGTTTTGTTAGTAGTGGGCGTTATAAGACATCCCGTGAAACATTTTAAATACCTTCTCTGAAAACTACCTAAATTGATAGTTAGGAACCCTACTCATGAGATAATATATTGCATTTAATGGCAACAAATAGACCTGACATCTTTGAGGATGTCCACATCTAAACTGATATCAGTGACCATGACTCGGTTATGACAACAATGACTATCGAAGTACAAATGACAACTAAAACAAGCAGAAAGATATATGGCTTCAGTGAAGTAGATAAAAAATCAATAGTACCATATTTCAATGAGGAACTTGAAACTTTCAGCACAGGGCAGGAGCATGTAGAGAAACTTTAGCTCAAGCTTAAAAGAATAGTTGCTCGTGCATTGGGTAGATAGGTACAAAGTAGAACAGTTCATAATGGAAGGGAACCTCATGGTATACAGCCACTATAATGAAACTTCTCAAGAAACAGAGATTACTGCATAGTAGGTGTAAATCAAAGCGTAGGGCTACAGAGAGGCTGAATGAATACGTTTGGCTGTCAAGAGAGCAAACCGCCATGCCTTCAATGACAACGGGAGCAGAATATTGTCAGATGATCTTTCAGAGAACCCGATGAAATTCTGGTCGTATGTAAAAGTTGTTAGTGGCGTGAAAGATAGTGTCCAGTCCCTAACGAATGAGACAGGAAGTAAAACTGAGGGTAGCAAAGAACAAGGTGAAATGCTTAACTCCGTTTTCAAATGTTCCTTTACAAAGGGAAACCCACGAGGATTGTCCCAATTTAATCCTCGTACCACTGAAAAGATGAATGAAGTAAGTATTAGTGTAAGTGGTGTTGAGAAACAGCTGGAATCGTTCTAACTGAAAAAGTTCCAGGCACCCCAATGAAATCCCTGTCAGGTTCTGTACTGAATATGCGGCTCAGTTAGCCCCTCTTTTAACTATATCATAGATCCCTCGAACAGAAAACCAGGCCAAGTTCTTGAAAAAAGGCACAGGTCAAACCCGTTTACAACAAGGGGAGCAGAAGTGATCCACGAAACTACCGTTAAATATCCTTGATATCAACTTGTTGTAGAATCTTAGAACATTTCTGAGCTGAAACATAATGAGGTATCTTGAACGGAACGACCTCCTCAATGCCAATCAGCATGAATTTCGAAAACATCGATCATGTGAAACCGAACTCACACTTTTCTCACAGGACACACTGAAACCTTTGGATCAAGACAACCAGGTAGATGTAATATTTCTTGATTTCTGAAAAGCATTTGACTCAGTACCACACTTACACTTACTGTCAAAAGTAAGATCACATGGGTAATCAAGTGAGATTTGCGACTGGACGGAGGACTTTATGACAGGGAGGACACACCATGTTATATTGGATGGACAGACATCGCCAGATGTAGAAGTAACTTCTGGTGTACCCAAGCGAACTGTATTGGTACCCTTGCTGTTCATGTCGTGTATTAATGACCGAGCAGACAATATTAATAGTAACATCATACTATTTTCTAGATGATACAGTTATCTGTAATGAAGTAGTATCTGAAAGCAACAGCATAAATGTTCAGCTGGATCTTGATAAGATTTCAACGTGGTGCAAAGATTGGCAACTTACTTTAAATGTTCAGAAATGTAAAACTGTACAAATTATAAAACGAAAAAACGTATTATCCTATGACTTTAATATCGATGAGTTACTGCTTGAATCAGCCAACTCATACAAACATCTGGGTGTAATACTTTGCAGGGATATGAAAAGGAGTGGTCACATAGCTTCAGTCGTGGGTAAAGCAAGTGGTAGACTTCTCCCTATTGGTAGAATACTGTAGAAGTGCAACCAGTCTAGAATATTCCTCAAGTGTGTGGGTCCCGTACGAGATACAACTAACAGGGGATATTGAACATATAGAGAGAAGGGCAGCACGAATGGTCACAGGTTTCTTTAATGTGCGGGAGGGGATCACAGAGATACTGAAGGAACTGAACTGTAAGACTCTCGAAGATAGACGTAAACTATCCCGAGAAAGTCTATTAATGAAATTTCAAGAACTGGCTTTAAATGATTACTCTAGGGATGTATTACAACCCCCTATATATATCACACACAGGGATCATGAGGATAAGATTGGAATATTACGTGATTAATTGAATAATTAATTCAGCGTCGTGCAATAAAATTGGCGGCGAAGCAGCCTCAGTTTGTATTTCCACGTGAGAGCGAGCAGCGAAACCTGCTGCTTATGGAGCGGAAACTACTGTACCGTTTCATCTGTTACTGTCCTACCACTTCTTTTAAGCGTGTTCAAGACATCTGGTGGTAGGTTATTCTTGCTATTTTATATAGCATTCCCGAGGGACTGGGTTTTAAGTTTAATTTCACCAGTTGTCTACGTCGTTCTGTTTTTGTTTTTCGTAATTCCTCCTTAAAAGTTGTTTAAAATGACTGCAGCTAAACAGTCTCGATTTCTTTTCTTTTTTTTTTGATTAGGCTGATCTGTGATCTGGAAGAACTTTTCGCCCTCCTTGGTCTATAACTTTATTTCTGCATCACCTCGGCCCAGATGTTAGTCAATCCTCTAGAAGGACAGTATGATAGATGTCGACACCTACATTGCTCTATGTATAGTCACTGTCAGTTCTTGCATTTTAAGGTATACGTCATCACCCAGAGATGGACTTCCTAGACATCCTTCGCAATTCTTCCCAGTTATCCTTCTTCATCGAATTTCACTTGGGGCTCTGAAATGCATGTACAATGTGATGTGATGTCACACCATATTGCTGCGAAATCTTAAGGATTTGTATTATTACTGTTATTAATGTAGTTACGTTTTCCATATGTTCTCCTAACTTTACCTTATTATCTTTTTATATCCACCAGACTTGTTCACCTCTACATGAGGCACATCATTACTTTCATTTGACAGGAACGTTATACAGAGAAGGCAAAAAAAAAATCGCAACACCAAAAAGGAATTGCGTGACACAAACGAAAGTTGGTAGACGTGTTTCTACACTACTGGCCATTAAAACTGCTACACCAAGAAGAAATGCAGATGATAAACGGGTATTCACTGGAGAAATATAATATACTAGAACTGACATGTGATTACATTTTCACGCAATTTGGGTGCATAGATCGTGAGGAATCATTATCCAGAACAACTACCTCTGGCCGTAATAACGGCCTCGATGCGCCTGGGCATTGAGTGAAACAGAGCTTGGATGGTGTGTACAGGTACAGCTCCCCATGCAGCTTCAACACGATACCACAGTTCATCAAGAGTAGTGACTGGCGTATAGTGACGAGCCAGTTGCACGGCCACCATTGACCAGACGTTTTAAGTTGGTGAGAGATCTGGAGAATGTGCTGGCCAGGGCAACAGTGGAACATTTTCTGTATCCAGAAAGGCCCGTACAAGACCTGCAACATGCGGTCGTCCATTATCCTGCTGAAATGTAGGGTTTCGCATGGAGAGAATGAAGGGTAGAGCCACTGGTCGTAACACATCTGAAATGTAACGTCCAGTGTTCAAAGTGCCGTCAGTGCGAAAAAGAGGTGACCGAGACGTGTAAACAATGGTACCCCATACCATTACGCCGGGTGATACGCCACTATGGCGATGACGAATACACGCTTCCAATGTGCGTTGAGCGGGATGTCGCCAAACACGGATGCGACCATCATGATGCTGTAAACACAACCTGGATTCGATTACATAGGCTTTCCCGGCGTAACAAGTCTTGAAAGTCTCTTCGGGTTTGCTGCCGGATCCTAAAATCAACTTGACTCGATATTTCGGCGATCCAACTGTTCGCCATCTTCAGGAAAATGCTGCTTATGCTGATGAGTCCCGCTGAGAACTGACGCCAGGCTGTAAATCGACGTCCTAGATAGGCCACCGTTCAGTACCCGACGCATGCGCCGCCCATCACAGTTTCTGCCTTCCAAAACAGGGAGGTGGCGCCGCCCTTAGTGAAACACTGCTGGCAACGGTATATCGCAATCAAGGCCGCACCAAAGAACGTTCAGCTTTGATGCGAGATAGTACAGGATTCCACGTCTTGCTAAGAGGAAATCCATTGTCTCTGTTGATTAAATTATCAGTCAACCTAATTTCAGTCGCCTCTTTATAGACACTGTTCCAAAAACCGGAAATGTTGGCAACTACCACAGTTTGGTCAAATTTCATACTGTGTCCCTCATTTAGGCAGTGTTCTGCTACGGCCGATTTTTCCGGCTGTTGTAGCCTCGTGTGACGGCGATGTTCCACACACCTGTCATCCACTGTACGAATAGAACGGCCAACGTAAGCTTTCCCACATTGACACGGGATTTTGTGCACCCCTGGTTTCCTAAGTCCCAAATCATCTTTCACAGAGTCGATCAGAGCCCTTGGAAGGTTCCATCCACCTTCCAAGGGCTCTGCTCGACTCTGTGAAAGATGATTTGCCAGCAGTGTTTCACTAAGGGCGGCGACACCTCCCTGTTTTGGAAGGCAGAAACTGTGATGGGCGGCGCATGCGCCGCGTACTGAACGGTCGCCTATATAGGAAGTCGATTTGCAACCTGGCGTCAGTTCTCAGCGGCACACATCAGCATAAGCAGCATTTTCCTGAAGATGGCGAACAGTTGGATCGCCGAAATATCGAGTCAAGTTGATTTTAGGATCCGGCAGCAAACCCGAAGAGACTTTCAACAACCTGGATTCATCCGAAAAGTTGACACTTTGCCATTCGTGCACCCAGGTTCGTCGTTGAGTACACCATTGCAGGCGCTCCTGTCTGTGATGCAGCGTCAAGGGTAACCGCAGCCATGGTCTCCGAGCTGATAATCCATGCTGCTGCAAACGTCGTCGAACTGTTCGTGCAGATGGTTGTTGTCTTGCAAACGTACCCATCTATTGACTCAGGGATCGAGACGTGGCTGCACGATCCGTTAGAGCCATGCGGACAAGATGGCTGTCATCTCGACTGCTAGCGATACGAGGCCGTTGGGATCCACCGATTCCATACTCTGTTAACAGTCATTGGATCTCGACCATCGCGAGCAGCAATGTCGCGATACGATAAACCGCAATCGCGATAGCCTACAATCCGACCTTTATCAAAGTCGGAAACGTGATGGTACGCATTTCTCCTCCTTGAACGAGGCATCATAACAACGTTTCACCAGGCAACGCCGGTCAACTGCTGTTTGTGTATGAGAAATCGGTTGGAAACTTTCCTCGTGTCAGCACGTTGTAGGTGTCGCCACCGCCGTCAACCTTGTGTGAATGCTCTGAAAAGCTAATCATTTGCATATCACAGCATCTTCTTCCTGTCGGTTAAATTTCGCGTCCTTAGCACGTCATCTTCGTGGTGTAGCAATTTTAATGGCCAGTAGTGTACATCTGAAAGATGATGTCTGTTCAAATCTCGCACCAGTCGCATAAGAGTGGCGCTAGTAGAGCCACTATAAGGATGCAAATCAGGTTTGCTTTAAATACGTACTGCAACGGTCGTGAGCATTAGTCACCTTTGAGATCTATCGTGGTGAATCGATACTAGGCAAGAATGCCTTTAAGGCGAGAAAGACGTCATTATCAACACTTCACTGAGTTCGAATGGGGTCTTGTAATAGAGCTGCGAGAAGCTGGGCGTTCCTTCTGCGATATTGCGGGAAGACTGGGCTGGAATGCAGCTACAGTACGCGAATGCTGGCAGCAATTATGGGGCTCCGGACGGCCACGTTACACTACCTGACGGAAAACTATTGTCTTCGGCGTTTACTTCTGGCGCATCATAACTGCACCTGCAGCGGCAATTTGAACAGCAGATGGCACGACGGTGACGTAACGAAATGTCAGAAATCGATTACTTCAAGGATAGCCCAGTAGCGTGCACCCACTGACCCCAGACTACCGCCATTCGCCACTACAGCAAGTCAAACGAGAGATCGCTGGAGGGCGTGGCGGAGACTAATGTTGTATTTTCCGATGTAAGCCGTCGGCAACAGCGTAACGCTCGCCCACATGCCGCTGTCGCAACCCAACTCGCTCTACAGGGTGTCGACATTGTGCCTTGGCCTGCTCGATCACCAGCTCTGTCTCCAGTCTAGCACGTATGGGACATCATCGGACGAGACCCAGCGTCATCCACGAACAACATTAACCGTCTCTGTACTGACCGACCAAGTGCACCAGGCACGGAACTCTATCCCACAAACTGACATCCGGTAAACGTACAATGCGAGGCGTGCACATCTACGTGCTTGCGTGTAACATTTTGACGGTTACGTCGGTTATTAACGTACCAGCATTTTACATTTGCAACGGCTTATCTGGTACTTGCATAAGCTGTTGTGTCTGTTGGTCTCCTCCCCCGGCAATTCGAAATTCGAACCATCGCGCTACCTTGTATTAGTTATTAGTTAAAAACAGTCTTGGTTGCAATTTAATTTTTTTTATTTTTCAACGACGCGTTTCGCCTTATTTAGGCATCTTCAGGTTATCTTTTCTAGATGGACGCGAGAGGCACCAAGATCTGCATAATGCATTCCCGTTCACAGGAGCGAGTAACAGAGTAAGATGGGGACTGAGGTAGTACGCATTATCCACCTTGTGTAACTCCCCTGTTCTGCGTTGCGCGGCGTGTCCGCAGTGGCAGCGAGGTGTGGTACAAGCTTGGTCTGCTTCACAGTTCCTGACCGTTTTTTTTTTTTTTTTTTTTTTTTTTTTTTTTTTTTTTTTTTTTTTTTTTTTCCAAACAGCGTTAAGCCGCATACACACTGCCACCGGAAAACATGTTTCTATTGGAAACATTGTTTTCTGCGATGTTTCGCAAATGTTTCCGACTTTCTTTCTGGTCTCTGTTTCCGCCCACACTGGCGGCAAACATTTCTCGTTGTGTGTTCACGCCGTCTGCAATGCACCTTGTGTTATAGTGTTCGTATCGTCCGCTGCTGCGTTATGTCTCGTGTCGAAGAAACAATAATGATATGTAGTGCTGCATTATTGCCCGCATCTCGTGGTCGTGCGGTAGCGTTCTCGCTTCCCACGCCCGGGTTCCCGGGTTCGATTCCCGGCGGGGTGAGGGATTTTCCCTGCCTCGTGATGGCTGGGTGTTGTGTGATGTCCTTAGGTTAGTTAGGTTTAAGTAGTTCTAAGTTCTAGGGGACTGATGACCATAGATGTTAAGTCCCATAGTGCTCAGAGCCATTTGAACCATTTTTTTTGCTGCATTATTAATACTTGAAGGTTTACACAAACAAAATGAAAGGTGTCCTCGTCGTTGGTGAAGAAAAACATTCTGTAGAAGAACTGGCGGAAATAACTTGCTACGTGAGCCGAGTATGGAAGACGGCTCTGGGTTTCGTAACTTCACTCGGATGTCATCTAACGATTCTGAAAATCTGGCAAATATGATATCACCATTTGTTTCACATAAAGACATGAATGTCGGGAAAGCGATTTCAGTGAACCAAAAGCTTGCAGTTACTCTTTTCTGGCAACAGGAGATTCATTTCAGAGCATTGCGTATTTATTTCACATTTCGAAGCAAGCAATATCTCAAATAGTACCTGAAGTATGTGGAGCTCTGGTGGAAGTACTGAATGATTATGTAAAGGTAAGTAAATGAAAAATATCGTTAAATAAGCATATTTTCGAAATGTTACTATTTCTCAATTACATTACATATCTCATCAAACACAACTTCTTCAATTGTGTTGTCACTGTCTACATTGTTGTGGCTTGGCAAGACAGCCAGCCCACTATGAGAGGAAGCCGAAAGGCACGCGTTTTAGCTCACGCAGGCTGGCGTGAGGTCTGGAACAGGACGAGGAAGTTAGACTTTAGCGAAAAACGACGTAGCTGTTGGAATACTTAACTTTAATCCATAAATGGTGAACATCGCTCTTGACGGTACATGTTTTACAGCATCAATAGTAACTGGTAATGGCGCCTTGCTAGGTCGTAGCAAAAGACGTAGCTGAAGGCTATGCTAACTATCGTCTCGGCAAATGAGAGCGTATTTTGTCAGTGAACCATCGCTAGCAAAATCGGCTGTACAACTGGGACGAGTGCTAGGAAGTGTCTCTAGACCTGCTGTGTGGCGGCGCTCGGTCTGCAATCACTGATAGTGGCGACACGCGGGTCCGACGTATACTAACGGACCGCGGCCGATTTAAAGGCTACCACCTAGCAAGTGTGGTGTCTGGCGGTGACACCGCATACATAACTCGTAAATGTAACAGGGGAATTATTACTTGATGATAATGATGGAAGACGGCATTTGCTTCGTGATACGTTACCCGTGTTAAACTGGACCGTTTACCAATTGCGGAAAAGGTCGATATCGTGTTGATGTATGGCTATTGTGATCAAAATGTCCAACGGGAGTGTGCTATGTATGCTGCTCGGTATCCTGGACGACATCATCCAAATGTCCGGGCCGTTCGCCGGATAGTTATATTATTTAAGGAAACAGGAAGTGTTCGAAATGGTTCAAATGGCTCTGAGCACTATGCGACTAAACTTCTGAGGTCATCAGTCGCCTAGAACTTAGAACTAATTAAACCTAACTAACCTAAGGACATCACACACATCCATGTCCGAGGCAGGATTCGAACCTGCGACCGTAGCGGTCGCTCGGCTCCAGATTGTAGCGCCTAGAACCGTACGGCCACTCCGGCAGGCCAGGAAGTGTTCAGTCAGATGTGAAACGTCACCCACGACCTGCAACAAATGATGATGCCAAGTTGGTGTTTTAGCTGCTGTCGCGGCTAATCCGCACATCAGTAGCAGACAAATTGCGCGAGAATCGGGAATCTCACAAACGTCGGAGTTGAGAATGCTACATCAACATCGATTGCACCCGTACCATATTTCTGCGCACCAGGAATTGCTTGGCGACGACTTTGAACGTCGTGTACAGTTCTGCCACTGGACACAAGAGAAATTACGGGACGATGACAGATTTTTTGCACGCGTTCTATTTAGCGACAAAGCGTCATTCACCAACAGCGGTAACGTAAACCTGCGTAATATGCATTATTGGGCAACGGAAAATTCACGATGGCTGCGACAAGTGGAACATCAGAAACCTTGGCGGGTTAATGTATGGTGCGGCATTATGGGATTAAGGATAATTGGCCCCCATTTTATCGATAGCAATCTAAATGGTGCAATGTATGCTGATTTCCTACGTTATGTTCTACCGATGTTACTACAAGATGTTTCGCTGCATGACGGAATGGCGATGTACTTCCAACATGATGGATGTCCGGCACATAGCTGGCGTGCGGTTGAAGCGGTATTGAATAGCATATTTCATGACAGGTGGATTGGTCGTCGAAGCACCATACCATGGCCCGCACGTTCACCGGATCTGCAGTCCCCGGATTTCTTTCTGTGGGGAAAGTTGAAGGATGTTTGCTATCGTGATACACCGACAAGACCTGACAACATGCGTCAGCGCATTGTCAATGGATGTGCGAACATTACGGAAGGCGAACTACTCGCTGTTGAGAGGAATGTCGTTACACGTTTTGCCAAATGCATTGAGGTTTACGGACTTCATTTTGGGCATTTATTGTATTAATGTGGTATTTACAGGTAATCACGCTGTAACAGCATGCGTTCTCAGAAATGATAATTTCACAAAGGTATATGTATCACATTGGAACAACCGAAATAAAATGTTCAAGTGTACCTACGTTCTGTATTTTAATTTAGAAAACCTACCTGTTACCAGGTGTACGTCTAAAATTGTGAGCCATATGTTTGGGACTATTACAGCAGCATCTATCACAAAGCGAAAAAGGTGGTCCAACTAAAACGTTCATACTTCTTTACGTACTACACGAATATGTAATAAAAAGTGGGTGTTCCCATTTTAAAAAAACGCAGTTGATTATCCGTTTGACTTATGGAAGCGCCATCTAGTGGGCCAACCATAGCGCCATCTGGTTTCCCCCTTCAAGCCAGACAAGCTTCGTTCTTCGTAGTTTTTGCGTTTGACGCTTATTTCGTGAGATATTTGGCCCCGTCACGATCAATGGACTACCCTGTATAGACGCCGAATCTTATGACTGGAAATTACTGATAAACTAGTCTTAATAATTTCATTAACAAGATGTTGTTGCGCCCTTGAAAAGCTATGAGAAACAGAAAGAAATCATATTGTAGAGAAAGTTGGGAACGGAATCTCAAACGAAATACTTACGGGCGAGTAGACTGCTGCCGACGCCTTCTCGCTTGTTCGGAGTGTACATGTTCTTCAGACACTTAAGAACTCTCGACGCTAGTGTGCTCCCAGCTTTAAGTGAACAAGCAGCGGCAGTAGGACTTCAGTTGTGTCAGCCTGGCCCCGGGCACAGCACGTGTCGCATTCCTTAATCGGGCCATTGAGGCGGTGCGCGGGCGGAAATGAAGCTATTGTGCAGCGGGGGACAGTACAGTACAGCCGCCCGTAGCCAAAGGCTCCCCCGGACATTCCCTCAGCCCAGTGCGGCGTGAAACTGGCTGGCAGCGTTATGCGAGCGTACCGAGAACAGGCGAACCACGGGTCCTGTAACTGCACCCTTACCGCGGATGTCGTAATTCTTCTGGTGACAGAGTTTCTACTCTGCTGCGTTAGCTATCAGTTCACGTTTAGCTTTGAAGCTTGCGATACAACGGTTCGGCTTAATTGAGGACCTCGGTTGAAAACAGTGCTAAGCGAGAAATTGTTCAGTAAAGTTCCACTAAAATCTCGTGATTAAAATATTTCATTTACATCCAATACGATTCTTTATTCAGGTAAGTCGCTTTTTACACACGTGTCTATAGTAACGACATATTTTTAAAATGTTAAATTCCACCCAAAATTTTATTCTCAACAATTCGTCAATGGATACTAAACATTGTTTATTTGCAAACTGAGCACACTCGACTTGGACTAACATTGAGCGAGTTAACGAAATATACAGCGAAATCTCTAAAAAAAAAAGTCTAAATTGTTTCAGATTTTTATACTAAGATTTACGTAAACAATTTTTGCAGCAATGACGTGTAACAGTCTCAAAAATTAATCGTGTTACAGTACAATATAAAATTAATTTTAGCAAACGCTTTACTACAGCTTGCAAACTATGTTAACAATGATTCTTAACATTCCTGCCATCGTCCTGTAAGGTACATTCGCGTAAACTATGAAAAGCACACAACAAAACATCGCTTACGTGGTTAAATAAGTATGCAAATTTATCTGATTAGCGACGACTTTTGAAGCGAATTTGAATTCAGGAACACACTGAGGACCATTATCTGGGTCGTTGTTATTCATACCACGCTTCGATTCGTACAAATCGTCTTGCAAAAGAATTTTTCTGGTGGGAACTCTGCACGCCATACTAATAAAAGCAGCCGTGTTTTTGGTACTTAGCACTATTTCAATGCACATATCATGACAAAGAATCTGAAATTAGAGATAGAGCTTCTATATCTGTTTATCGTGGAAACATCAACTTATCTTCATTTACATCTATGATCTGCAAACCAACGTGACGTGTATGGTATAAGATACGTCTCATTGTACCAGTAATTAGGGTTCCTTCCGTTGTATTCACGTATGGAGCGCGGGAACAATGATTGTCTGAATGCCGCTGTGCGCGCAGCAACTGTTGTAATGACTACTAATCATTACTCAGTCACATATAACGTACTTGCATACTATTAATTTTGCTATCTTTGTTGCCTAAACATAACGCTACCACATAACATGAAATTACACTGATCTAAGCCGACAGCTGAAGATATGCTCACTTATCTACATAGCTGTGCACTATTAACGCAGTTTATTATAAAGGATACATTTATTCATTACTCTGCGAGAGAAAACCACTTCACATCGGTGACTAGCGCTAAGTCGGATATCGCCACTTCGAAATTATCTAACATATGAACAACATGTCCACAATCGAAAAGAAAGTTGGGAAATAAACAAGTGACAACATTAGTTGCTTCTCCATCATCAATACGCTGGCGGCTTTAAGATGGATTCCGATGTTGGTGTGGATTCGTGGATATTACAAAAGGAATTATTTTGACTGCTTTAACATTGAAAGTAATGTTAAATCTAACGTATTCAGTGTCAGTTTTCTTAAATGTGATATGTAATTACGTTGTACTTTAAACGGCTAAGTAAAGTTAAACTGCAGCTATATTTTTACTTAAAATTGACCACCGTGTCGGAGAATGCGACTCCAAAATAAAAAGTTTTCCATACAGTTTAGCTGCGCAGCTTATAATGTAGATGCAGCACTAGAATTAACTAATTCATGTTAACGCCAGTATCGTAAACGCCACTTTTCGCGATACAATAACACAAATTTAGGCGAATCACACCTGAAAGTTGGCACAACTGATTGCTAAATACCACCTTGAGCTGAACTAAGGAGAAATATATACTGGCTGACTACAGGTTGCCTCAAGCCTGCTGTTACACACAAATCTTAGTACCTATCTGAAACAGCGCCAAACTCTATACACAGAAAACTGTCTGCTGGGAAGCAGAAGAGCACTCACCAGTTGCACAGGCGTGCCCCTTCCTCGATGTATGACGTCTGGGGAGAGCTTCCTGCGATCATCTAAGAAATCTGCCGTGCCTCCCATCCAAGTCTCCGCAAATGGATGAAAGAGCCCGAGCAGTTGCCCTCTGAACACGGAAGCTCCGAGAACTGTATGAAGAAATGGGACGTGAATGTTAATGACACGTACTGTGAATACAGTCAAGAACACAGGGCGTAAGTACAATCGAGAGGCGGGAAAGTACACAAAGTGGGACCCCCTCTCATCACACGCCCACTTCCATCCAATCCCATTCCCAATTCAACAAAACATCACCCAAACATCGTCTTTCACAGCAAGAACCCTCCCCCTTCTCCCCGTGTTCTCTCTCTCTCTCTCTCTCTCTCTCTCATACACGTAAACACCTTCGCCCCCTGTCTCTCTCTCTCTCTCTCTCTCTCTCTCTCTCTCTCTCTCTCCACACCACAGACAGGCACTACATTACCACAATGTGTCTCTTCTCACATTAGTAAAAAGGTGATATAACTAAGAAGGAAAAAACAGTCTACATTATTTGAGATATATTAGTGAAGCCAAAACCGTCTTTTCCCCACTGATCCACACGAATTCGTCCCTGCATCACTGCACATAACAAATACTGCACACTACCATAGCTAAATTTTAATAAAATCCAAAACAAAACTGTTTCTTATAAGAAACTTTATTTAACTAGAAAGGCGATCTACCTACGTCCATAATAAAAACAAACAGCATAATTATTGAAAGAACTAGATAATGTCGCAAAAAGTGAAATAATTTCTAATATTGCACTGCAAGACAAATACAAGAATGTACGTAAATTTTAATATCTGTGCTTAGTGACGTAAATTTTTCTTTTACTTGCTTGAATCAGTATTTCATCGTCCTTCTGTGTGCAAAATGACAATTACTTTCAAATAATCTATCTTTGCTGTTTCATTCTCTACTTAACTTATACGACTACATCCTCAACTATGTTCTGCGAGTCACTGTAAACGGCGTGTAGAGAACACGTTTCATTGAATCGTACATTGGCTTTTTCCGCTCCTTTCGCGAATGGAGCGTGAAAGAATGAATCTTTCATAAGCTCTGCGCGAACCCTTACTTCCGCAATTTTATCTTCACTATATCTAGAGGACAGGTAGGTGGGGGCTGAACTACACTATTGGCCATTAAAATTGCTACATCAAGAAGAAATGCAGATGACAAACCGGTATTCATTGGACAAATATATTATACAAGAACTGACATGTGATTACATTGTCACGCAGTTTGGGTGCAGAAATTCTGAGAAATCAGTACCCACAACAACCACCTCTGTCTGTAATAACGGCCTTGATACGCCTGGGAATTGGCAAACAGACCATGGATGGCGTGTACAGGTACAGCTGCCCATGCAGCTTCAACACGATACCACAGTTCATCAAGAGTACTGACTGGCGTATTGTGACGAGCCAGTTGCTCGGCCGCCATTGACCAGACGTTTTCAATTGGTGAGAGATCTGCAACATGTGGTCGTGCATTATCCTGCTGAAATGTAGGGTTTCGCAGGGATCGAATGGAGGTTAGAGCCACGGGTCGTAACACATCTGAAATGTAAAGTCCACTATTCAAAGTGCCGTCAATGCAAACAAGAGGTGACTGAGACGTGTAACCAATGGCACCCCATACCATCACGCCGGGTGATACTCCAGTATGGCAATGACGAATACACGCTTCCAATGTGCGTTGAGCGGGATGTCGCCAAACACGGATGTGACCATCATGATGCTGTAAACAGAACCTGGATACATCCGAAACAATGACGTTTTGCCATTCGTGCACCTAGGTTCGTCGCTGAGTACACCATCGCAGCCGCTCCTGTCTGTGATGCAGCGTCAAGGATAACTGCAGCCATGATCTCCGTGCTGATAGTCCAAGCTGCTGCTAACGTCGCCAAACTGTTGGTGCAGATGGTTCTTGTCTTGCAAACGTCCCTATCTGTTGACTCAGGGATCGAGACGTCGCTGCACGATCCGTTACAGCCATGTGGATAAGATGCCTGTCATCTCGACTGCTAGTGATACGAGGCCGTTGGCATCCAGCACGGCGTTCCGTATTACCCTCCTGAACCCACCGATTCCATATTCTGCTAACAGTCATTGTATCTCGACCAACGCGACCAGCAATGTCGCGATACGATAAACCGCAATGGCGATAGGCTACAATCCGACCTACATCAAAGTCGGAAACGTGATGGTACGCATTTCTCCTCCTTAGACGAGGCATCACAACAACGTTTCACCAGGCAACGCCGGTCATCTGATGTGTCTGTATGAGAAATCGGTTGGAAACTTTCCTCATGTCAGCACGTTGTCGGTGTCGCCACCGGCGCCAACCTTATGTGAATGCTCTGAAAAGCTTATCTTTTTCATTTCACAGCTTCTTCTTCCAGTCGGTTAAATTTCGCGTCTGTAGCACGTCATTATCTTGGTGTAGTAATTTTAATGGCTGGTAGTGTATATTCTACACTCATATTCCGCAAGCCACCGTATAGTGCGTGACGGAGGGTACCTCGTACAACTACTAGTCATTTCCTTTCCTGTCTCTCTCGCAAATAGAGCAAGGGGGAAACAACTGTATACAAGCCTCCGTATGATACCTAATTTATACTGTGGTACTTAGGCGAAATGTACGTCCACGGCAGTAGTATCGTTCTGCAGTCAGATTCAAATACTGCTCTCTGAATTTACTCAATAGTGTTTCGAGAAAAGAACGTCGTCCTCCCACTTGATTTCCCGAAGTACCCCCGTAATGCTGGCATGCTGAGCGAACCTACAGGTAACAAATCTACCAGCCAGCATCTGAACTGCTTCGATGTCTTCCTTCAATCCCACCTGGTGAGGAGCCCAACACCCGATCAGAAGTCAGGAATGGGTGGCACTAATGTTCTGTAGGCGGTCTTCTTTACAGATGAACCACACGTTTCTAAAATTCTTCCAATAAACCGAAATCGACCACTCACCCGTGATTTCCCTCCAGATCTCGTGAGTCAAACTCAGGGATGATTCCTTTGAAAAGGATACGGTAAATTTCCGTAACCAGTCCTCCCCCACCCGAGCTTTCTCTCCATCTCTAATGAACTCGTCATCGATGGAATGTTAAACCCTCATCTTCCATTTTTATTTCTCACTCCGCCATTCCTAAGTGGTCTTATAAATCTGCAACGTCCATATTCTCAGACTACAACGCCTTGGGCGCTTATTTAATTATTCCTAGTGAAAGGCCACGTTTATGTTTCTAAGACCTGTTGCTACATTTTGTCCGTTAATTTTTTGTTGCTCTTGTTGTGGTCTTCAGTCCGAAGACTGTTTTGATGCAGCTCTCCATGCTACTCTATCCTGTTCGAGCCTCTTCATCTCCTAATAACTGTAGAAACCTACATCTTTCCGAATCTGCTTATTGTATTCATCTCTTGGTCTCCCTCAACGGTTCTTACTCCCCACACTTCCCTCCGGTACTAAATTGATGATCCTCTGATGTCTTCTATCAACTTATCCCTTCTTACAGTCAAGTCGTGCCACAAATTCCTCATCTCCATAATTCTATTCAGTACTTCCCATTAGTTATTTGATCAACCCATCTGATCTTCAGTATTCTTCTGTAGCACCACATTTCTAAAGCTTCTGTTCTCCTTTTATCTTAACTGTTTATCGTCCATGTTTCACTTCCATACATGGCAAAACTCATTACAAATACCTTCAGAAAAGACTTCCTAACACGTAAATCTATATTCGATGTTAACAAATTTATCTCCTTCAGAAATGCTTTTCTTGCCATTGCCGGTCTACATTTTATACCCTTTCTACTTCGGTCGTCATCAGTTATTTTTCTCCCCTAACAGCAAAACTACTATTTTAAGTATCTCGTTTTCTAATCTCTTAGCATCCTCTGATTTAATTTTACTACATTTCATTATCCTTGGTGTTCACCTTACATATTCCTTTCAAGACACTGTCCACTCCGTTCAACTTCTCTATCAAGTCCTTTGCTGTCTCTGACAGAATTATTGTCATCGACAAACCCTGAAGTTTTTATTTCATCTCCCTGAACTTTACTCCCAGCTCCAAATTTTCCTTTTGTTTCTTTTACTGCTTGTTCCATGTACATATTTAATAACGGTGGGGATAGGCTAGAACCCTGTCTAACTCCGTTTTTAACCATCAGTAGAGCTGCAGGCCCCCAGGAATAATTACGACTGTAATTTCCCCTTGCTTTCAGCCGTTTGCAGCGTCAGCGCAGCAAGGTCGTTTTTGTTGATGTTATAAGGCCAGATCAGTCAGTCATCCAGACTATTGCCCTTGCAACTATCGAAAAGGCTGCCGCTCCTCTTCAGGAACCACACGTTTGTCTGGCCTCTCAACAGATACCCATCCACTGTGGTTGGATCTACAGTGCGGCTGTCTGTATCGATTACATTTCTTACTCTTACTAATTATGTTTGTCAGAGCCTTGAGAAACATCAATGAATCTGTCTTTAAGTGTATAGATGGTTTCTTATCTGCCAGCCCAACGTGTTGGATTTGGTGTTCTTAGCGTTGCTCTGCAAGCACTCAAGGGACATTTTTTTAAACCCTATGGCCGTAGCATAGCGTGATCCAAAAGATCTGTAGATATTCTCAATCGTTTCGAAACCCATGTCTCTTTCCTGATTAACCTCTTAGCCTCTACAGCACCGTTAAAAACTAAATTTAAATTGTGAATAGATTCTTTTTTGCGGATGCTATGTCATAGCTTCCACACTTTTAATATCTTTTGGTGTATATATTCAATTAACTAATGTTCGTATCGCAATGCAGGCTGGAGGTAAATGATTCGCACACCTTAGCATCACTGTGATTTCCTTAACGATCTTTCATCATTTTAACACAGAAAAAGGCTTCTCTTGACTGACCGATTTTACTAATTTGTCCACGTTTTCTTCCTCTTTTAATTTTTCCCCATTTGTCCCTATTTTTTTTAAATTTCCATAGGCACCTTATCCTCGGGGTATTGCTCCGATCCTAACCGTATAGTCAGTCTGTGGTACATAAACAAAAACATCAATGACCATGAACACGTCGTAAGACAAAAAGGAATGGTACACATCCAGTCAGTAAGGACATACGCTTATGAAAGTTCACCAAATCGAACAAACCCATTTCTGACTGAAAATGTACTTATATTTACATAACATCAAGCATTACAGAAACTATTTCGATTAATTACGTAAGAGTGTCCCACAATCTCCTACAAAACGCGAAGGTGAAAAAAAAGTAGGTAGGTCGGGATTCGAACCCTCTACCGACTTAACGTCTCTTCTGTAACGTGGTGCATCATTTGAGAGATTACAGAGGCGAGCAAGTGTGCCGGAACTTGAGCCCAGTTCACTGTTACTAGCCGTACGCCGCCATAACGTACCTGTGCGAATTTACAAAATATTGCGCCGTGATCTAAGAGTGAAATTAAAATTAGAAATAGTTTTTCCAAACTTTATCATTGTAAGCTTCAGTATATTAATGTTTAATCTGTTAAATCTCAGAGTGATCAGATAAATATGTTTCCCTAAATACATCGTTTTAAACAAAAAACAAGTGGTGCTAAATAATAGAGCCAGAAAGCCAAAAAGTGTTCATAACGTGCAAATGTATATCAAAATCAACTATTACAAATTTCAACTTAAACGGAACAAAATTTTGCTCAGCATCCACGTTTTTACGAAAAATTGAAGGCACTTAATATTAGACTCAGGAAGATAAAAATTCGTATGACGCTTCAGTGTAGTATAGAAACATTAACTATTTGACCCCATTAAGCTACTCTAATAATTTTCAAATAATTTACTGAAAACTAAATTTTGAACAAAAATGTCCTTATTTGTAATCGATTAAGCATCATTTATATTAATGATAGTAAATTTTCATTACAGCACCTGATAAACCTATTAAATAATAGAGCTATAACAAGTTTCAAGACTTTTAAGCAAATACCAATCAATACAAGGTCTCTTAAAGATGTAGTTCGGAGGCTTTGTTCTACTGTCAGTTCCGTCCTAAAAATTCTAGACAGGAAAATTTAAATTCAGGAGAGCTAAAATTTTTCCTATGATTAAAGCCAACCTAATTCCACTCATACAAAAATTACTAAGATTCTAAATTGATACACAATAGTGTTGTTAAATGATACGTGTCTGAAAAGCGGCCATTTAGATGCTGCTACTTCGGCCGTCTGCTGTGCCCGAATATACTGTAAATACAGCCTGAGAGGTAGCGACCACTTCACTTCGCACCCAGCTACCATCCGGTCCGCGTCAGTCAAACGACGGCCTACGCGCTGCCTCTGGTGACGTCACAGCCAGGCTGTAGCTAAACGCATGATGTTTACGGTACAAATAGGAAGTGAACTTGCGAGGACTGCACACCGTCCTGGATCTCTTAGATTTCACGGAAGTGACTGTTCGTGCGCCGCCCGTAATATTGACAAATCCGCGTGGCAAATTATATTTTCCGCTTTTGGGCGATTATCAGAAGTCAGGGCGAAAGACCGTTTAATGGGAACTTACAGCA
The DNA here is from genome assembly GCF_021461385.2 of Schistocerca piceifrons. Classification (NCBI taxonomy): domain Eukaryota; kingdom Metazoa; phylum Arthropoda; class Insecta; order Orthoptera; family Acrididae; genus Schistocerca; species Schistocerca piceifrons. Next base: position 93,654,554 of record NC_060140.1, read on the forward strand.
GCGGCGTCTCTGAAGTGCTGATAGCGCTGTTTATGATAGGGACATCATTATTAATACTGTGATCAGGAATATTACTATGTTGTGCGTGTGAAAGTTATAAAATATATCGATCAATTGCCGGCCGGTGTGGCCGAGCGGTTCTAAACGCTTCAGTATGGAACCGCACTACCACTACGGTCGCAGGTTCGAACCCTGCCTCGGGCATGGATGTGTGTGATGTCCTTATGTTAGTCCGGTTTGACTAGTTCTACGGGACTGATGACCTCAGATATTAAGTCCCATAGTGCTCAGAGCCATTTGAACCATTATCGATCAATTAGAATGTGTTGATAGGAAGTTCCTATGGGACCAAACTGCTGAGGTCATCGGTCCCTAGGCTTGCACACTACTCAACCTAACTTAAACTATCTTACGCTAAGGGCAACACACACACACACACACACACACACACACACACACACACACACACACACACATGCCCAAGGGAGGACACGAACCTCCGACGGGGCGGAGGCCGCGCGAACCTTGGCAAGGCGCCTAAGACCGCGTGGGTGCCCATCGCGGCCATATATTACAACTCAAAACTTTCATTTATAATCCTAGTTCCTGATCCCGCTGAGTAAACAGAGACTAGAAACATTTCTTAAGTGAGCAAAAGCAGAATGTTGACTTCCAGACCGGAAACTATGGTCAGTATATCCTCCGTTGCTCTCTGGCTGACCACGAAAACAGTTTTCAGGCTCTCGTAGAAGGCGACGGCGCCGCTGCCCCACAGTGCCTCTGCCCACTACATTAGGTTACAGCTTCGCCCTGAGAAACTTTGTATTTTACCTTACACAGGCTTTAATCACCGAAATGTTATTAATTTACATGTAATTATAACAAGTTCTAATAAGACCGACACGTTTTTCATGAACCTTCAATGCACCGTTCTCTTTAGACGGCATACTCTCACAACACGGGAGCTATAATGCGATAACAACTAAATACAAAGATTATTTAACCACAAAACGACGTTTGCTGTCGTTTTAATCCAACAAATAGTGACAATAACGATTCATTCAGGAGACTTTCAATGTGGTAGTGGTTAGAAATAACATATATCCAAGGGGTGTAAGGTACAACATAAATCCCATAGAAAATAGCCTTCTACTGAACACGACAAATACAGTGTAGCGACTTGCTGTCTAAGTACTCCAAGCTATCTACTTGTGACGTAGGGAGCGTTCTTGCGTCCTAATGGTTTTACTTTGCGTGACACATCGCCGAAATGTCGCAGAACTCATTTGCTTTGCACGTGGCGAAATGGCTACTCACCGTGAAATAGCATAAAGTGACGTCACAAGACTCGTAGAGCGGCACGTCAACGCTAGCTAACTCGTCCCGTGTGCCGACGGCCTTAGCATTAGTTGGAGACGTGACGACCAGCGAGCAACGTGAATTTATCTTCTCCAGTCAACTATACCTCAAGAAAACCATGAAATGCAGGGAAAAACGGGAGCAATGGCATCGGTCAGAGGGTAAGGTACTGAGCGAGATGGCACAGTGGTTAGCACACTGCACTCGCTTTCGGGAGGACGACGGTTCAAACCCGCGTCCCACCATCAAGATTTAGGTTTTCCGCGGTTCCCCTAAATCGCTCCAGGCAAATGCCGGGATGGTTCCTCTGAAAGGGCACGGCCAATTTCCTTCCCCATCCTTGACGCAATACATGCTTCCCATTTTGATTTCCCGTTATTACACGATCTGCAAAACACATGGTCCTCCAACACAAACTGCCTCAGCCAGATATTGATAAACAGTCTGCATAACTGGTTTTTCAAAACCAAATTAGCCTCATTATACCGATAATTGTAATGTCCAAGATCCAAGATCTCCATACTCATTGAACAAAGATGCTTGTGAGAATTTATGTTATGGGTCCGCAGAAAGGTGCAATCAAATTTACAATTGTGTTTTGGATACCGCGACAGACATCTTTTAGTGAAGCCTGACGTTTGGTGAGGTAAGATGGCGGCGGCAAGAAGTTTACATATGGTACTACTACGATTTTCTGAAACGAAATGGAGCGTCACGTGATCTAAACAAGTTCAGCGGTTGAGCTAATATTTACATACTAGTTCAGTTTTCCACACACTCGTACAATGTAGAATCATGATAAAAGAAGAGCATCAAGCTACATATACACACATTTAAAGCAGACCGTAGTTTTCATAAGAACACTCAAATGAAGAAAGGCACCTGTTATCAACGACAAATAGTACATTCTACTTACAGGAACACTTTCATAAATAGCATATTATTCCAAAAAAAGTCTAACAGTACAAAAATTAAAATACATAAGACATTTCTAGTTATGCCAGCATGTTCCTTTCCTTGTATCTTCCGTAAGCTATACGAAAAAATATAGCCAAACACGACGCATGTGTTCACCATTATGTCAAAACTCTAAAGGTAATGTAGTTATATCAGTTTATCCCGATTTGTTACGACTGTTTTATCAATACACAGTTGCTTACAAGTCCTTTGCACTCGCCACCACAATGCGATTCTCAAGTGCTGGCTTCAGTGACAACAAAGATACTGTATACAGTATTGCCAACATGGAGGTAAAGAAAGATGGGAGATGGCACTGTAGACTTATGCTATACATTGCCCAAAACATTAACAGACTACTCTATACGATTGCTTGTTATTCTTTATTTCTGTAGTGTGCACGCAACTGCTGTTTTGAATAATAAAATTACAGTGGAACCGTAGTTGTACCTTAACATAGTGTAAGGAAGGCAATTTTTAACGTTCTTCTGTTCTTGAATGCGTATCTTTCCCAGCAATAAGACACATTTGGCACTGTAAATGTGCCATTTTTTGTTCATATATTTCGAAAAACCAAGAAGAGAAGGATGTGATATGAAAACGACACTTTCGTGATGCCTTTTATTCCACTTTCACTATATTTGTATTTATAGCAAATGAAGCTGTAATTCCGTAACCAATGCTTGTTTGCTTACTGATACTGCTTCTTGCTCGACATATTTTGAGCTTTCAACTAGTACGCACATTTTTAATGTTCAGGTGCGCAAAAAACTTACCTGCGTGTTCTTTTGTTTGCCCATAAACGTGTGCAACGAGGAAAGAAGCAAGGCATGCTCTTGCATCTTGTGCATGTCAACAAAGTGAACGGTTATCGAAATGTCGAAGAAACAGAAATGCATAAATGTACACGTCCATACAGGATAGAGTTCTTGTTCTATTGAATTGTCAGGTATCAGTCTCACTGTAGTTTCCAAATCTCCTCACTTTGAAATCTTACGCAAGATGCATCACTCACTGTGTGACCAATAATATCAATTACAGGGTAAAAAAAAGACATAATTTTTTACCATCTTACAGCATTGTTGAATGTTATAAATGTGATAAAGGAAATGGTCTCAAAGACATGAGACTCCGTCAAATTGATATTTCGCTTTAAGATGTATATAAGTAACTTTTTAGTAGTGTAAGAAGTAGGCGAACCTTTCCAACTCTGTCAGTTTTTCAGGAATAACCATACATAACACAATTGGAATTTGCATCTAGTTTTATCATCTACATCTACATTTATATTCTGCAAGCCACCCAATGGTGTGTGGCGGAGGGCACTTTACGTGCCACTGTCATTACCTCCCTTTCGTGTTCCGGTCGCGTATGGTTCGCGGGAAGAACAACTGCCGGAAAGCCTCCGTGCGCCCTCGAATCTCTCTAATTTTACATTCGTGATCTCCTCGAGAGGTATAAGTAGGGGGAAGCAATATATTCGATACCTCATCCAGAAACGCACCCTCTCGAAACCTGGCGAGCAAGCTGCACCGCGATGCAGAGCGCCTCTCTTGCAGAGTCTGCCACTTGAGTTTGTTAAACATATCCGTAACGCTATCACGGTTACCAAATAACCCTGTGACGAAACGCGCCGCTCTTCTTTGGATCTTCTCTATCTCCTCCGTCAGACCAATCTGGTACGGATCCCACACTGATGAGCAATACGCAAGTATAGGTCGAACGAGTGTTTTGTAAGCCACCTCCTTTGTTGATGGACTACATTTTCTAAGGACTCTCCCAATGGATCTCAACCTGGCACCCGCCTTGCCAACAATTAATTTTATATGATCATTCCACTTCAAATCGTTCCCCACGCATACTCCCAGATATTTTACTGAAGTAACTGCTACCAGTGTTTGTTTCGCTATCATATGATCATACAATAAAGGATCCTTCTTTCTATGTATTCGGAAGACATTACATTTACCTATGTTAAGGGTCAGTTGGCACTCCCTGCCGCATGGAACTTCTAACACTATCTACTAGGTCATTTATATATATTGTGAAAAGCAATGGTCCATAACACTCCCCGGTGGCGCGCCAGAGGTTACTTTAACGTCTGTAGACATCCCTCCATTGAGAACAACATGCTATGTTCTGTTTGCTAAAAACTCTTCAATCCAGCCACACAGCTGGTCTGATATTCCGTAGGCTCTTACTTTGTTTATCAGACGACAGTGCGGAACTGTATAGAACGCCTTCCGGAAGTCGAGAAAAATGGCATCTACCTGAGAGCCTGTATCTAACGTTTTCTGGGTCTCATGAACAAATAAAGCGAGTTGGGTCTCACACGACCGCTGTTTCCGGAATCCATGTTGATTCCTACAGAGTTTATTCTGGGTTTCCAGAAATGACTTGGTACGCGAGCAGAAAACATGTTATGAAATTCTACAACAGGTCGATGTGAGATATGGGTCTATAGTTCTTGCGCATCTGCTCGACGACCCTTCTTGAAGACTAGGACTACCTGTTCTCTTTTCCAATCATTTGGAATCTTCCGCTCCTCTAGAGACTTGCGGTACACGGTTGTTAGAAGGGGGGCAAGTTCTTTCGCGTACTCTGTGTACAATGAAATTGGTGTCCCGTCAGGTCCAGTGGACTTTACTCTGTTGAGTGATTTCAGTCGCTTTTCTATTCCTTATACACTTATTTCGATGTGAGTCAGTTTTTCGTTCGTGCGAGGATTTAGAGAAGGAACTGCAGTGCGATCTTCCTCTGTGAAACAGCTTTGGGAAAAAGTGTTTAGTATTTCAGCTTTACGCGTGTCATCCTCTGTTTCAATGCCATCATCATCCCAGAGTGTCTGGATTTGCTGTTTCGAGCCACTTACTTATTTAACGTGAGACCAGAACTTCCTAGGATTTTCTGTCAAGTCGGTACATAGAATTTTACTTTCGAATTCACTGAACGCTTCACGCATAGCCCCCCTCACGCTAACTTTGATATCGTTTAGCTTCAGTTTGTCTGAGAGGTTTTGGCTGCGTTTAAACTTGCAGTGAAGCTCTCTTTGCTATCGCAGTAGTTCCCTAACTTTGTTGTTGAACCACGGTGGGTTTTTCCCGTCTCTCACAGATTTACTCGGCACGTACCTGTCTAAAACGCATTTGACGATTGCCTTGAACTTTTTCCATAAACACTTAACATTGTGTCGGAACAGAAATTTTCGTTTTGATCTGTTACGTAGTCTGAAATCTGCCTTCTATTACTCTTGCTAAACAGATAAACCTTCCTCCTTTTTTATAATCCTATTTACTTCCATATTCAGGGATGCTGCAACCGCCTTATGATCACTGATTCCCTGTTTGCGCTTACAGAGTCGAAAAGTTCGGGTCTGTTTGTTATTAGTAGGTCCAAGATGTTAGCTCCATGAGTCGGTTATCTGTTTAACTGCTCGAGGTAATTTTCGGATTGTGGACTCAGTATAATGTACTCGATGCTCTGTCCCTATCACCCGTCTTAAACATCTGAGTGTCCTAGTCTATATCTGGTAAATTGAAATCTCCACCTACGACTATAACATGCTGAGGAAATTTATGTGAAATCTATTCCAGATTTTCTCTCAGTTGCTCTGCCACTATTGCTGCCGAGTCGGGAGGTCGGTAAAAGGAGCCAATTATTAACCTAGCTCGGTTGTTGAGTATAACCTCCATGCATAATAATTCACAAGAACTATCCACTTCTACTTCACTACAGGATAAACTACTACTAACAGCGACAAACACGCCACCACCGGTTGCATGCAATCTGTCCTTTCTAAACACCGTCTGTGCCTTTGTAAAAATTTCGGCAGAATTTATCTCTGGCTTCAGCCAGCTTCCCGTATCTATCAGCTTCGGTGCTTTCTATCAGTGCTTGAAGTTCCGGTACTTTACCAATGCAGCTTCGACAGTTCACAATTACAATACCGATTGCTGCTTGGTCCCCGTATGTCCTGACTTTGCCCCGCATCTGCTTGGTATTATTTTTGGATTTCATTTTGAGGTTTTCAAATTATATACACCTATACCATGCTTTGTGATATACCAATAGTTAGTTATTTTCATGTTCCATGTTCAATTGCACGATAAATCGTAATGATGTGGAAAGAGACATTATACAGGGTGTTACAAAAAGGTACGGCCAAACTTTCAGGAGACATTCCTCACATACAAATGAAGAAAAGATGTTATGTGGACATGTGTCCGGAAACACTTAATTTCCATGTTAGAGCTCGTTTTAGTTTCGTCAGTATGTATTGTACTTCCTAGATTCACCACCAGTTGGCCCAAATGAAGGAAAGTAATGTTGACTTCGGTGCTTGTGTTGACATGCAACTAATTCCTCTACAGTACTAGCATCAAGCACATCAGTACGTAGCATCAACAGGTTAGTCTTCATCACGAACGTGGTTTTGCAGTCAGTGCAATGTTTACAAATGCGGAGTTGGCAGATGCCCATTTGATGTATGGATTAGCACGGGGCAATAGCCGTGGCGCGGTACGTTTGTATCGAGACAGATATTCAGAACGAAGGTGTCCCGACAGGAAGACGTTCGAATCAATTGATCGGCGTCTTAGGGAGCACAGAACATTCCAGTCTATGACTCTCGACTGTGGAAGACCTAGAACGACGAGGACACCTGCAATGGACGAGGCAATTCTTCGTCCAGTTGACGATAATCCTAATGTCAGCGTCAGACAAGTTGCTGCTGTACAAGGTAACGTTGACCACGTCACTGTATGGAGAGTGCTACGGGAGAACCAGTTGTTTCCGTACCATGTACAGCGTGTGCAGGCACTATCAGCAGTTGATTGGCCTCCACGGGTACACTCCTGCGAATGGTTCATCCAACAATGTGTCAATCTTCATTTCAGTGCAAATGTTCTCTTTACGGATGAGACTTCATTCCAACGTGATCAAATTGTTAATTTTCACAATCAACATGTGTGGGCTGACGAGAATCCGCACGCAATTGTGCAATCACGTCATCAACACAGATTTTCTGTGAACGTTTGGGCAGGCATTGTTGGTGATGTCTTGATTGGGCCCATGTTCTTCCACCTACGCTCAATGGAGCACGTTATCATGATTTAATGCGGGATACTCTACCTGTGCTGCTAGAACATGTGCCTTTACAAGTACGACACAACATGTGGTTCATGCACGATGGAGCTCCTGCACATTTCAGTCGAAGTGTTCGTACGTTTCTCAACAACAGATTCGGTGACCGATGGATTGGTAGATTCCATGGCCTCCACGCTCTCCTGACCTCAACCCTCTTGACTTTCATTTATGAGGGCGTTTGAAAGCTCTTGTCTACACAACCCCGGTACCAAATGTAGAGACGCTTCGTGCTCGTATTGTGGACGGCTGCATCAGCGGATCAGGGATTCCATGCGACGGAGGGTGGATGCATGTATCCTCGCTAACGGAGGACATTTTGAACATTTCCTGTAACAAAGCGTTTGAAGTCACGCTGGTACGTTCTGTTGCTGTTTGTTTCCATTCCATGATTAAAGTGATTTGAAGAGAAGTAATAAAATGAGCTCTAATATGGAAAGTAAGTGTTTCCGGACACATGTCCACATAACATATTTTCTTTCTTTGTGTGTGAGGAATGTTTCCTGAAAGTTTGGCCGTACCTTTTGTAACACCCTGTATATCGACATCAGTTCTTTTTTGTAAATATGCCTCCATGCTGATCATTTGTTAATTTTTTCGTTTTTAATTAAAGATAGACAGATGTTAATCATTAACTCATTTCCACATACCAGTAATAGATAATATTCTACGGAATCGGAGTAGTTGTCAAAGAGGAGCGTTTCCAGTTTCGTTTCTAATTTTACTTTGCTGTTTGTCAGGCATTTTATATCAATGGATAAGTGATCAAAACTTTGGTTGCAGCATTGAGAAACTCTGTTTGTGGTACAGACAAACTTAATGTGGCCTAATGAATGTCATTTTTTTCGGGCTTTGTAATTATGTACAAGATAGTTCTTGTTGAAGTGCAGTGGATTATTTACAACAAACTTATTGATGGAATGTACTGTGAAACCCATAGATTGATACCCACCCGCCGAGCAGCAGGCAGGCACGACGAAAAGAGTGCTGGCATAAGTTTTCAGCTGAAGCCTTCTTCGGAATAGAAGCAAAACACACACACACATTCATGCAATCGTACACACAAAACTCACGCACACATGACCGCAGTCTCCGGCTATTCTAGCCAGAATTTGTTTTAAAGGCGGAGGAAATGTGAAGAATGAATAATTATCGGCGAGAGGAATTTAGGACATGAAATGCCCCAACAAAAAATACAGATATCTCTGGGACTTTAACGTCTGAGCTCAGAACTACTTAAACCTAACTACTTAAACCTAACTAACCTAAGGACCTCACACACATCCATGCCCGAGGCAGGATTCGAACCTGCGACCGTAGCGGTCGCGCGGTGCCATACTGTAGCGTCTAGAACCGCTCGGCCACCCCAGCTGGCATCCCCCAACAGTCGGAGCGGTTACGTAGCCGTTTGTTGTGCGGGGCGAGACCGTTGGTATTGTAAGTAGGCTGTTTAGGTTTTCTTATTGGTAACGCCATGTAGCGCTCTATATGAAAATCACTGACTGCGCTGTGTGCAGTCTGTGGCTGGTTTGCATTGTTGTTGGCTATTGTAGTGTTGGGCAGCTGGATGTTAACAGCGCGTAGCGTTGCGCAGTTGGAGGTGAGTCGCCAGCAGTGGTGCATGTGGGGAAGTGAGATGGCGGATTTTTGAGATCGGATGATCTGGACGTGTGTCCATCAGAAACAGTACATTTGTAAGAATGGATGTCATGAACTGCTATATATATTATGACTTTTGAACACTATTAAGGTAAATACATTGTTTGTTCTCTATCAAAATCTTTCATTTGCTAACTATGCCTATCAGTAGATAGTACCTTCAGTAGTTTGAATCTTTTATTTAGCTGGCAGTAGTGGCGCTCGCTGTATTGCAGTAGTTCGAGTAACGAAGATTTTTGTGAGGTAAGTGATTTGTGAAAGGTATAGGTTAATGTTAGTCAGGGCCATTCTTTTGTAGGGATTACTGAAAGTCAGATTGCGTTGCGCTAGAAATATTGTGTGTCAGTTTAGTGTTGATCAGAATAGGTAAAGAGCGAAATGTCTGAGTACGTTCAGTTATGCTCAGCTGTTTGAAAATCAAATAATGTAAGAGATTTATCAGCACAGTAATTCAATAATTTTTCTAAGGGGACATTTCATATGTCGGCACTTAGCCGAGGATACTTCACTGGAATCTTCTGATTTTTTTCTTGTCGTTTGTGTGCTAGCGCGTATTCATAGAGAGAATTTCTTTGCAGTTGTAGTTTTTCGTTGTTGTACAGTAAAACAGTTGTGGCATGCATGTAGATTTGCACCAAGTATTTCGCAGCTGCGCTTGCAATTAACTAGATATTATTTTCAGTGCTATGTTAATGTGTTTTCTTATTGGGTCCTCACCGTTTTCTCAAATAAGTCAAGACACATTTTCTGCTTGTCAAAATGTGAATGTTGCCGGTGCAAATTCACTGCCAAAAAGCACTGAGGAACATGTTTCAGACACCAGAGCATTGTTATTACAATTAATACAACAAATGGGACAAACACAGCAAAAGCTTCAAAAGTTAGACACAATGGAAAAAAATCTTCGAAAGTTAGACACAATGGAACAAAATCTTCAAAAGTTAGACACAATGGAACAAAATCTTCAAAAGTTAGACACAATGGAACAAAATCTTCAAAGGTTAGACACCACGCTTGAACAAACACGTGAAGATTTAACTACTGAGTTACATAAAATCGAATCGAAATGTCAGAAAGTCTGTAATGACGTAAAAACACAAATTTGTGAGCATTTCCAACCTATTTTTTCGCGGCATGAAAATACATTACAGAATCACAAAGCAGCCATAAAATAACTGCAAACTATTGTTAATGAAAATCATGAGACCAAGCAAGCTGAAATTGACTCAGTTGCATCTACCGATTCGGTTACGCAACTTGCAAAAACTCAGGGAAACTTAAAGGACACAGTAGATATGATTTCAACACAAATGGACACTCTGAAACTTGGTTCAGAAAAACACACTGAGGAAATAAGTTCACTATCGGAGAAAGTAGCCGAACTTTCGGATCAGTTCACTAACTTATCTACGAAGGTAGAAGATAATCTGAACGACACAAAACCGGTAGTCTTTAATGACACAGAAGAGTGCGAACAAATTAGGAAATTCAAATAAAATCAGAATCAAATTAATACGCAACACCAAAGAGAAATCCGGGAGGTACAAGATCAGTTGACACAGGTAATACAAGAATTACATATTTCAGAGGATACTCGCGCTCCAGTACGGGAAGAGGGACATAGAAACACGGAACAGCCACCAAATAATAATACAGGGCACTTCGGAAATTATGAAAGAAATTGGCAAGGTACACCGAATTTTGAGATGGAACCGCCGACACGACGTAACAATGACCGACATGCGGCTCGCCGACATGACGATTTTGACTATAAGCTGTTTATTACTGCACGTAAATTCAAAACATTTAAGAATTCTGGCAACGACATTCATCCAGAAGCGTGGCTTCATCAATTCTCTCATTGTTTTCCTCCCAACTAGTCATTAGAGCACAGATTAGAATTTATGTGTGGCTACTTAGAGAATGAACCAGCTGTAAGAATGCGATCGGTCATTCACGATTGCCACAGTGAAGGAGAATTTTACCATGCCTTCCTCTCAGCATATTGGTCTCAAGCCACACAAGACCGAGTAAAACATAGCATCATAATGATGAAACATTTCGAACAATCTGAATTTTCCAGTCTTGTGAAATATTTTGAAGAATCAGTACCTGTCAAACCCTTACAGCCCCTCAGAACTGATCCGCATTTGCTTAATCAAATTGCCTGAACATTTACGGCATATTATTTTGGCAGGACGTTGCAAAGACGACATTGAAGCTTTTCAGGGACTGTTACAAGAATTGGAAATTGACACTGACAATCGCGGAACGCGAAAACAGGAGCACAACAATTAGAGGTCACATCCGTCACAATTCTGCGATGACAGAAATAATAAATGGACACGACAAGACTATTCTTACAACGTAAATTGTGACCAAAACAGACACCACCCGTATGACAACCGTTGGCAGGGTAGTAATAATTACAGGGAAAGATCACCTCTCCGCGGTAATGACTATCACAGAGACAATCAGAGAAACAGACAATATGGGAACCAAAATAATTATTATCAAAGGAAACAGAATAACTTCAGACGCAGCGGTCCAGCGCGCTATTACGATTCAGCGAGAAATTCTCCACCACGTGACCGACAAGGAAGAAACTATGGAATCTACTGACATGACGACAGACGATATGATCGTAACGACAGACCTGAATTGCATCAGAACTGGCGGGATTCAAACAGGGCAGGGCCCTCTCGACAAGGTGAATTAGTAGAAGTTAGGTCTCCAAATCCCAATAACGACGCGCGCCAACAAAGAGACAATAGGCAATGACTCATACTGCTGGCAGCCACAAAACGTACTTCTGAAACTGACGACGCAGCTGCTGTAGCTAGTAATTACGTAAAAATGGAAGACATTAGGGACGTCTTACTCCAGGAACACGACGTAAAACATAACAACATTGCATATCCTGTGATTCACATTGCAGTAAATGGCGTAAAATTTACGGCAGTACTTGACTCTGGCAGTCCCATTTGAATAATTAATGAAACAGCCTTTAGCAAATGCAACAAATCGAACGATTGCCCCACACTTCCGTTACGTAAGATTAAATTACAAGGTGCAATCGTTGGAAAAAGTGTAGATGTACGCCAACAAACCAACTTAGAATTCTTTTGTCAAAGCCACAGCTTCTCTATGAACTTTCTTATTGTTCCATTACTGTCGACGGAAATGATATTGGGAGTAGACTTTTTGAATGAATACAAAGCAATCTTAAACTTTCACGATGCTGAAATAAGTTTAGAGAAAGAAGGTAAGTCAATAGCTTTGAAATTTGAAGATTGGCTCTCAAACCATAACGAGGAAATTAATCGGCTTTACCTCCTGTTACACAACGGTTCAGAATTTTCGACGGAACTTCACACTAGGAATCACTCTGCAAGTACTGACAGGGATGATATCGATGGTGTATTTGATACTAATGAGTTAATTCAGAATAAAATTCAAATAATTGAGAATTGTAATGACACTGATGGGCAGGACCTTTTTGAGATTTTACAAGCACATTCCACAGTTTTACTCACAAAACAGGAACAATCAAGGGATTTCAATACCAATTGGCTATTAAAAATATAAAATCTGCAGCAAACAAAAATAGCAAACTACGCAGTAAAGCAAATGCAAATAAATTATATATTGGTCAGAAAGTTCTCATTAAAGCTCGTTCGTTGTCACATAAGAAGAAACACTTGAGTCACAAATTCTTTCTGATTTACAATGGACCTTACAGAATCCGACGTATACCACATGATAATTGCGTTGAAGTTGAAAGTCTGCGTACTAGGAAGAGTAAAGGATTGCACCACATTTCACATGTAAAACCGTTTATTCAGAGATAATCTGTTTTTTTAACTTCGTCTTTGCTATAAAATTTTTCACTTTACATTGCTAGTATGCCTAGTCAGACTTAGAATCTGTTAACATGCAACAATGTTTGAAGTTAAATATCCAGTCAAGAACCAAGAGAACTTATTTAAACAGAAATTACGAATGCATTGTTATAGTGAACAGAGGACACGGTGTTATTGTGTGTGTACATTCTTGCTTGTTAATTGCACGATTACGTAACGACTATAAGGTTTACATACTTAGAACATATACTGCTAATGAGATTTTAATGCAACATTTTGGTTTAGTTGAAAAGACATTCTTTATTTGAAGTACTTTCTGTGAGATTAAAGATGACTTCGTATTTGGTTTCTTTGACAGCTACGCGATTATATCACGACGCTACTAATGTGTGACACAATTTACATTGTTGCTTTTGCGGTGTATCTGTTTTATATCTGCACAGTTTTTATGTATTATTCCGGAAAGTAAAACATGTTTTAGTAGTAACTTTTGTGGTATAGCTACAATGAGACAGCCTTTTCCGTAGCACAACAATACGTTACAGTAAAGTACTCTCTTCATCACGGCAATAAGCATAATAACTACGATATCTATACGCAAAGCATTTCACTTTTGTTTATGATGAGGTGAGTACATTGACTTCAGCAGAACTTTGCTTACAGAGGACGATAACTACGACACCTCCACAGAATTATTTTACAGCAAGACGCACATTTAGCGCTACAGGACACGCACTTGAGTGATTAATTTTGTACTTAAAACATTTATTTTTAAAGATTTTTGAATTACAAAGAAAGTTTTCCGTGATACATTTCATTCCATTGCTGTAATCTATAACACCTGAGGGTATAATTACATTAATCCTCAGGGGGTGCACGCCTACATTCTGTACCATGTGTTTGGCAAGCACAAGGAGCCCTAGCTAATATGGTATTTGCTTATACAACTTTACACATCGGTACCATATTTCTCTAACACAGAATTACACAGCTATCTCATTATTTAACAGAGAAAGAAAAAATTTTTTTTACTACATCAGTGACAGATGTTTACGGAATTACATAGTTGGATAACCTACCCCTCATTCGATCATTGTGAAACCCTTCATTTCAGCAGGATAATGCACGACCGCATCTTGCAGGTCCCTTACAGGCCTTTCTGGATACAGAAAATGCTCGACTGCTGCCCTGGCCAGCGCATTCTCCAGATCTCTCAACAACTGAAAACGTCTGGTCAATGGTGGCCGAGTAACTGGCTCGTAACAATACGCCAGTCACCACTCTCGATGAACTTGGGTATCATGTTGAGGCTGCATGGGCAGCTGTACCTGTACACGCCATCCAATCACTGTTTGACTCAATGCCCAGGCGTATCAAGGCCGTTATTACGGCCAGAAGTGGGTGTTCTGGGTACTGATTTCTCAGGATCTATGCACCCAAATTGCGTGAAAATGTAATCACATGTCAGTTCTAGTATAATATATTTGTCCAATGAATACCCGTTTATCATCTGCATTTCTTCTTGGTGTAGCAATTTTAATGGCCAGTAGTGTATTTCAGACGAATTGAGGTATTTTTGACTGCGTATTTAAATGCTTGGATGTGCTGGATAGCACACGACAAAGTTAAGACCTTTATTGCGCACCTATTCAATTAATGACGGATTTCCCGTGGACTCTGCACGGAGCCTAGCTTTCACAAAGTGTAGAAGACAAGTCGACTAGTGTGACGTCACAAGTTCGTTGCAGGGCACGTATACCTCGTTTGTCCCGAGACAAGTACAGTGATGACTAATAAAAACGCATCGCACCGTCGATGCTTTTAGGTCAGTTGTGCATATTTTATAAACTCCGATTACACGCTGGTAACCGAAGCGCCTTCACTTCAGGTTGCAGTAATATTATGGTCTACTGAAGGCGACATACAGGGTGTTTCAAAAATGACCGGTATATTTGAAACGGCAATAAAAACTAAACGAACAGCGATAGAAATACACCGTTTGTTGCAATATGCTTGGGACAACAGTACATTTTCAGGCGGACAAACTTTCGAAATTACAGTAGTTACAATTTTCAACAACAGATGGCGCTGCAAGTGATGTGAAAGATATAGAACACAACGCAGTCTGTGGGTGCGCCATTCTGTACGTCGTCTTTCTGCTGTAAGCGTGTGCTGTTCACAATGTGCAAGTGTGCTGTAGGCAACATGGTTTATTCCTTAGAACAGAGAATTTTTCTGGTGTTGGAATTCCACTGCCTAGAACACAGTGTTGTTGCAACAAGACGAAGTTTTCAGCGGAGGTTTAATGTAACCAAAGGACCGAAAAGCGATACAATAAAGGATCTGTTTGAAAAATTTCAACGGACTGGGAACGTGACGGATGAACGTGCTGGAAAGGTAGGGCGACCGCGTACGGCTACCACAGAGGGCAACGCGCAGCTAGTGCAGCAGGTGATCCAACAGCGGCCTCGGGTTTCCGTTCGCCGTGTTGCAGCTGCGGTCCAAATGACGCCAACGTCCACGTATCGTCTCATGCGCCAGAGTTTACACCTCTATCCATACAAAATTCAAATGTGGCAACCCCTCAGCGCCGCTACCATTGCTGCACGAGAGACATTCGCTAACGATATAGTGCACAGGATTGATGATGGCGGTATGCATTTGGGCAGCATTTGGTTTACTGACGAAGCTTATTTTTACCTGGACGGCTTCGTCAATAAACAGAACTGGCGCATATGGGGAACCGAAAAGCCCCATGTTGCAGTCCCATCGTCCCTGTATCCTCAAAAAGTACTGGTCTGGGCCGCCATTTCTTCCAAAGGAATCATTGGCCCATTTTTCAGATCCGAAACGATTACTGCATCACGTTATTTGGACATTCTTCGCGAATTTGTGGCGGTACAAAATGGTTCAAATGGCTCTGAGCACTATGGGACTTAACAGCTATGGTCATCAGTCCCCTAGAACTTAGAACTACTTAAACCTAACTAACCTAAGGACAGCACACAACACCCAGCCATCACGAGGCAGAGAAAATCCCTGACCCCGCCGGGAATCGAACCCGGGAACCCGGGCGCGGGAAGCGAGAACGCTACCGCACGACCACGAGATGCGGGCAGTGGCGGTACAAACTGCCTTAGACGACACTGCGAACACCTCGTGGCCACATCGCACGGCCGACGTCTTTAATTTCCTGAATGAATATTTCGATGATCGTGTGATTGCTTTGGGCTCTCCGAAACATACAGTAGGCGGCGTGGATTGGCCTCCCTATTCGCCAGACATGAACCCCTGTGACTTCTTTCTGTGGGGACACTTGAAAGACCAGGTGTACCGCCAGAATCCAGAAACAATTGAACAGCTGAAGCAGTACATCTCATCTGCATGTGAAGCCATTCCGCCAGACAAAGGTTTCGGGTAATTTCATTCAGAGACTACGCCATATTATTGCTATGCATGGTGGATATGTGGAAAATATCGTACTATAGAGTTTCCCAGACCGCAGCGCCATCTGTTGTTGAAAATTGTAACTACTGTAATTTCGAAAGTTTGTCTGCCTGAAAATGTACTGTTGTCCCAAGCATATTGCAACAAACGGTGTATTTCTATCGCTGCTCGTTTAGTTTTTATTGCCGTTTCAAATATACCGGTCATTTTTGAAACACCCTGTATATGCACAGTCCGGCAGACCGACCTACCAACCGACCAAGTCCGTGTGCAGCGAACACAGATCGAGACCGACTTTATTCAGCGATTACAGCACCACCCTGCTACTGTCGCTGATTGCGAATTGTTTATAATAAATTCACTGAGGTTATGAAACAAAGAAAGAAAAAGTCGAGAGAAAACTGCGAGCAAGGGAGTGTTTAATGGAAAGAAATAAATTGAACCCACGTTCCGTTATTTGAGGAGCTGGGAGCCGATGACTTTCGTAACTATCTCGGAATGAATGTAGCATGCTTTACGGTACGGCTGAACATTATAAAATCATTCTTAACGAGATGGAATGGTCATGGGAGAAGCTATAAGCTGCGAGAAAATGCTGTTACAGCGAATATACGGTTTCTAGCCACTGGCATAGGTTACGAGCACCTCAGATTCAGTGCAGCTGTACCCCCACAGTTATTATCATAAAAGATTTCTAAAAGTTGCAATGTGATTTATAGTTGTCTGAGGAAATACAGCACGGTAAAGCAAATTAAATGATACAAAACATCTTCATGTGAACTTTATTATTTTATTTATTTATGTAGCACAAAAGATGTCTCCCATGATTTTAAGAATATAATATTATGGCGTCGCGCATCACCTAAGAAGTGTAATAACAGCTGCGTTTGAATTGACCTATTTAGCAGTTGCTAGACCTGTAAAGAAAGTCTACTCTTTGCTCTCTGTAGCAGAAAACTTGGAAATAGGTTAGATTTTTTAGCACCCCTAACAATGAACCAAGTAAATATTATGAGTAAAAGTGGATATGGTGTCTATATTTTTAGATTTTATTTCCTATATGCATCGGAAATGAATACTAATCCCTAATCGTTCTGTATTTCGTATTTACATTTCACTTCCAACGAGTACCGGAAATAAAACTGAAAAACCGAAATACAGAAGGCAGACAGAATTATGTTCATAAAATATATACATTTTACTCTGTCACCTTGCCACATGATAGCGTTGTGGAAGAGTTAAAAAATAAAACGTGCTTCATTTCTTGAATTCGATTGCTATAGTCCCTGCACGACCTGTCCCACACATACCTGCACTCTTTAAATTTCTCCAGAAATTCTCTCAATCAAGTTTCGTCCGCCTCACGCTACGTCATGTATGTGGGCTATTCGGAAAGTAGGTCCGATCAGTCACAAAATGAAAACAGTGAAAATCCAGCTACTTCTCTACATAGTATTGCTGGTCCGACTCAGACATTTGTCGTAGCATTGTACCAACTTTCCAATGCCCTCAGTTCTCTACGCTGGTCTGAAGTTCGTTGTTTGTGTGAAAGTGTTGTCTTCATAGCAAGCGGTTCATGTGAGAGGAGATGAACATCAGAGGGAGCCATGTCCGGGCTGTACGGTGGGCGATCAAACACTTTCCACCGAAAACTCTACAGGGGCGTCCTCACTGCCGCTGCAGTATACGGCCGAGAGACGTGGGGTTACATGCAGTCAGGCAACAACTCTCAGTGGGCAATGTTCCTCGGCTAGAGACACTGTTGTTCTAGACATCTTTACGTGCTCACTGTGTGGTTAAAATGGCTCTGAGCGTTATGGGACTTAACTAAGCTAAGGACATCACACACATCCATGCCCGAGGCAGGATTCGAACCTGCGACTGTAGATACACTGATCCAAACCGACAGCTGAAGATATTCTCTTTAATCAATATAGCTGGGCACCGTATACGCAGTTCATTATAAAAGATACATTTATTCATTACTCTGCGAGAGAACATCACTTCACATCGGTGACAAGCACTAAGTCAGATATCGCTGCGTCGAAATTCTCTAACATATTAACATGTCCCCATTCTAAAAGAAATTTGGGAAATACACAAGTGACAACATAAGTTGATTCTCTATCTTCTATACGGTTGTAGGATGGATTCCGTTGTTGGCGTGGATTCGTGAAAATTACTAAAGGAATTATTTTGATTGGTTTACCAGTGAAAGTAAAGTTAAGTCTGACCTGTTCAGTGTCAGTTTTCACAAATGTGACATGTAATTACGTTGTACTGTAAACGACCAAGTAAAGTTAAACAGCAGCTATGTTTTTACATAAAATTGATACCGTGTCGAAGAATGCGACTCCAAAATAAAAAGTTTTCCATACAGTTTAGCTGTACAGCTTTTAATGTAGATGCAGCACTAGAGTTAAATAATTCATGTTAATACCAGTATGATGAAAGCCAGTTTTCGCAATACAATGACATACTTACATTTAATCGTATGTGTGTGTGAAATCTTATGGGACTTAACTGCTAAGGTCATCAGTCCCTAAACTTACACACTACTAAGACCTAAATTGTCCTAAGGACAAACATGCACACCCATGGCCGAGGGAGGACTCGAACCTCCGCCGGGACCAGCCGCACAGTCCATGACTGCAGCGCCTGAGACCTCTCGGCTAATGCCGCGCGACTTTAATCGAATCAAACCTGAAAGTTGGCACAACTGATTGCTAACTACTGCTTGAGCTGAACTAAGGAAAAATATATACTGCAATTATTTCTAACCGAGCGAGGTGGCGCAGTGGTTAGACACTGGACTCGCATTCGGGAGGACGACGGTTCAATCCCGCGTCCGGCCATCCTGATTTAGGTTTTCCGTGATTTCCCTAAATCACTCCAGGCAAATGCCGGGATGGTTCCTCTGAAAGGGCACGGCCGACATCCTTCCCCATCCTTCCCTAATCCGATGAGACCGATGACCACGCTGTCTGGTCTCCTTCCCCAAACAACCAAACCAACCAATTATTTCTAGTTTAACGCGAGCTTATTTGTTAGCACTGGTCTCAATTCCAGACTTTCTGACACCGCCAAAATCTGCTGCGGAATATGTTTCTCTGGCTTGACATGCCAGGCAGGTGCATACAGCCTTCAATGAAGCGTGCAGGTAGACTACAGGTTGCCTCAAGCCTATTCCTACACGCAAATCTTATTACCTATCTGAAATAGCGCCAAACTCTATACACAGAAAACTGTCTGCTGGGAAGAAGAATCTGAAAGTGGAGCAGAAGAGCACTCACCCGTTGCACAGGCGCGCCCCTTCCTCGATGTATGACGTCTGGGAGAGCTTCCTGCGATCATCTAAGAAATCTGCCGTGCCTTCCAGCCAAGTCTCCGAAAATGGATGAAAGAGCCCGAGCAGTCGCCCTCTGAACACGGAAGCTCCCAGAACTGTATGAAGAAATGGCACGTGAATGTTAATGACACGTACTGTGAATACAGTCATGAGCACAGGGTGTAAGTACAATCGAGAGGCGGGAAAGTACACAAAGTGGGACCCCCTCTCATCACACGCCCGCTTCCATCCAATCCCATTCCCAATTCAACAAAACATCACCCAAACATCGTCTTTCACAGCAAGAACCCTGCCCATTCTCCCCGTGTTCTCTCTCTCTCTCTCTCTCACACACACACACAAACACCTTCGCCCCCTGTCTCTGTCCCTGTCTCTCTCTGTCTGTCTCTCTCTCTCCCACACACAGACAGGTACTACATTACCACAGTGTGTCTCTTCTCACTTCAGTTAAAATGTGATATAACTAAGAAGGAAAAAACAGTCTACGTTATTTGAGACATATTGGTGATGCCAAAACCGTCTTGCCCCCATTGATCCACACATGAATTCGTCCCTGCATCACTGCACATAACAAATATTGCACGCTATCATAGCTAAATTTTAATACAATCCAAAAGCAAACTGTTTCTTAAAAGAAACTTTATTTAACTAGAAAGGCAATCTACCTACGTCTATAATAATAATAAACAGTATATTTAGTGAAAGAACTAGACAATGTCGCAAACAGTGAAATAATTTCTAATATTGTACTGCAAGACAATTACAAGAAAGTTCATAAATTTTAATATCTATGCTTAGTGGCATAAATTCTTGTTTTATTTACTTGAATCAGTATTTCATCGTCCTTCTGTGTGCAAAATGACAATATTTTCAAGTAATCTATCTTTTCTGTTTCATTCTCCACAAAACTTATACGTCTACATACTCATCTATGCTCTGCGAGTCACTGTAAACGGCGTGTAGAGAATACGTTTCACTGAATCGTACATTTGTTTTTTCCGCTCCTTTCTCGAATGGAGCGTGAAAGAATGAATCTTTTAGCAGCTCTGTGCGAACCGTTATTTCGGCAATTTTATCTTCACTATATCTAGAGGACAGATACGTGGCGGCTGAACTGTATTCTACATTTACATCTACACGCATACTCCGCAAGCCATCATATAGTGCGTGACGGAGGGTACCTCGTACCGCTACTAGTTATTTCCTTTCCTGTTTCTCTCGCAAATAGAGGAAGGGAAAAACAGCTGTATATAATCCTCCGTACGAGACCTAATTTATATTGTGTTACTTATGCGAAATGCACGTCGGCGGCAGTAGAATCGTTCTGCAGTCAGCTTCAAATGCCCGTCTCTGAATTTACTCAAAAGTGTTTCGCGAAAAGAGCGTTGTCTTCTCTCCAGGAATTTCCACCTGATTTCCCGAAGTACCCCCGTAATGCTGGCATGTTGAGCGAACCTACAGGTAACAAATCTACCAGCCAGCATCTGAACTGCTTCGATGTCTTCCTTCAATCCGACCTGCTGAGGAGCCCAACACCCGATCAGAAGTCAAGAATGGGTCGCACTAATGTTCTGTAGGCGGTCTTCTTTACAGATGAACCACACGTTTCTAAAATTCTTCCAGTAAACCGAAATCGACCACTCACCCGTGATTTCCCTCCAGATCGCGTGAGTCAAACTTAGGGATGATTCCTTTGAAAAGGATACGGTAGATTTCTTTAACCAGTCCTCCCCCACCCGAGTTTTCTCTCCATCTCTAATGAACTCGTCATCCATTTTTATTTCTCACTGCGCCATTTCTAAGTAGTCCTATGAAGCTGCAACGTCCATATTCTCAGACTTCAACGCCTTAGCCGCTGGTTTAATTCTTTCTTGTGAAAGGCCTCGATTATGTTTCTAAGACCTAATGCTACACCTTGTTCGTTAATTTCTTCTTCTTGTTGTTGTGGTCTTCAGTCCGAAGACTGTTTTGATGCAGCGCTCCCTGCTACTATATCCAATTCGAGCCTCTTCATCTCCGAATAACTATTGAAACCTACATCTTTACGAATCTGCTTACTGTATTCACCTCTTGGTCTCCCTCTACGATTTTTACCCCCCCCCCCCCCCTACACTTCCATCCAGTACTAAATTGATGATCCCCTGATGTCTCAGAATGTGCCTTGTCAACTTAGCCCTTCTTCCAGTCAAGTTCTACCACAAATTCCTCGTCTCCCTAATCCTATCCAGTACTTCCCATTAGTTATTTGATGGACCCATCTGATCTTCAGTGTTCTTCTGTACCACCACATTTCTAAAGCTTCTGTTTTTTATCTTAACTGTTTGTCGTCCATGGCATGCATGGCAAAACTCTATACAAATGCCTTCAGAAAAGTCTTCCTAACACATAAATCTATATTCGATGTAAACAAATCTCTCTTCTTCAGAAACGGTTTTCTTGCCATTGCCAGTCTACATTTTATATCCTTTCTACTTCGGCTATCATCAGTTATTTTGCTCCCCTAACAGCAAAACTACTACTTGAAGTATCTCGTTTCCTAATGAATTCCCTTAGCATCCTCCGTTCTAATTTCACTACGTTTCATTATCCTTGTTCTGCTTTTGTTGGTGTTTACCTTATATTTTCCTTTCAAGACACTGTCCACCCCGTTCAACTGCTCTCCCAAGTCCTTTGCTGTCTCTGTCAGAATTATTGTGTCAACGACGAACTATGAAGTTTTTATTTCTTCTCCCTGAACTTTAATCCCTACCCCAAATTTTTCTTTTGTTTCTTTTACTGCTTGTTCCCTGTACATATTTAATAACGTCGGGGATAGGCTAGAACCCTGTCTAACGCCGTTTTTAACCATCAGTAGAGCTGCAGGCCCTCAGGAAAAATTACGACTGTAGTTTCCCCTTGCTTTCAGCCGTTTGCAGCGCCAGGGCAGCAAGGTCGTTTTTGTTGATGTTACAAGGCCAGATCAGTCATTCATCAAAACTGTTGCCCCTGCAACTACTGAAAAGGCTGCCGCTCCTCTTCAGGAAGCCGGCCGGAGTGGCGGAGCGGTTCTAGGCGCTATAGTTTGGAACCGCGCGACTGATATGGTCGCAGGTTCGAGTCCTGCCTCGGACATGGATGTGTGTGGTGTCCTTAGGTTAGTTAGGTTTAAGTAGTTCTATGTTCTAGGGGAGTGATGACCTCAGAAGTTAAGTCCCATAGTGCTCGGAGCCATTTGAACCTCTTCAGGAACCACACGTTTGTCTGACCTCTCAACAGATACCCCTCCGCTGTGGTTGTACCTACAGTACGGCTATCTGTATTGCTTACATTTCTTACTCTTGCTAATTATGTTTGTCAGAGTCTTAAGGAACATCAGTGAATCTATTTTTAACGGTATAGATGGTTTCTTATCTGCCACCCCAACATGTTGGATTTGGTGTTCTTAGCGTTACTCTGGGAGCACTCGAGGAACATTTTTTAAAATCCTATCACCGTAGCATTGCTTGATCGAAAAAATCTGTAGATACTCTCAACCATTTAGAAATCCATGTCTCTTTCTTGATTAGCCTCTTAGCCTCAACAGCACCTTTAAAGACTAAATTTAAATTGTGAATAGATTCATTTTTGCGGATGCTTTGTCATAGCTTCTTCACTTTTAATACGTTTTGGTGTATACGAGGTGTGGCTAGAAAGAAACCGGACTAGTACTGGTGAAACAATAAAACGAATGCAATAAGGCTGAAAGTCGCGTGGCCTGTCACGTGACTCTCGCTCCGCCTACTGCTCGAGTTTCATCTGCCTCTTGCACTCAGTCTGCCCGTGGCGTCTGTTTTAAGTAGTTGACGTTTTGTCTGTGCGTCGGAAAATGTTGAGTGTACAGAAAGAACAGCGCGTTAACATCAAATTTTGTTTCAAACTAGGAAAATCTGCAAGTGAATCGTTTGTAATGTTACAACAAGTGTACGGCCATGATTGTTTATCGCGAACACAAGTGTTTGAGTGGTTTAAACGATTTAAAGATGGCCGCGAAGACACCAGTGATGACACTCGCACTGTCAGACCATTGTCAGCAAAAACTGATGCAAACATTGAAAAAATCGGTAAACTTGTTCGACAAGATCGCCGTTTAACAATGAGAGCAGTGTCTGAGTTAACAGGAGTTGACAAGGAAAGTGTTAGGCAGATTCTTCATGAAAGTTTCAACATGAACAAAGTGTGTTCAAAAATGGTTCCAAAGTGTCTCACAATTGAACAGAAGGAACGCCGAAGAATGATTTGTTCTGACATCCTGGAAAACATTGAAAGTGATCCCACCTTCTTACAAAATGTTATTACTTGCGATGAATCGTGGTTTTTTACTTACGATCCCGAAACGAAACGCCAATCGATGCATTGGGAAACTCCTGGTCCTCCACGACAAAAAAAAAGCACGAATGTCAAAATCGAAATTCAAGGCAACGATGATTGTTTTTTTTTTTTGACATCAAAGGGATTGTGCACATTGATTGGGTACCAGAGGGACAAACAGTGAATCAGCATTACTACATTAGCGTCCTGGCTACCCTACGTGAGCGAGTACGGAGAAAACGGAACGATTTGTGGAGAAAAAAGTCATGGATCCTTCACCAAGACAATGCCCCAGCTCACAGTGCGTTGTCAGTGAAGACGTTTTTGGCAAAACACAACATTCCCAACTTAGATCATCCACCCTACTCACCTGATTTGGCCCCCTGTGACTTTTCTCTTTTCCCTAAAGTCAAGTCAGCTTTGAAAGGAACTAGATTTGAGACTGTTGAAGCAGTAAAAGAAAAAGCGACGGAAGTAAAGTATGGACTTACCGAAAATGATCTGCAGCATTGCTGTGAACAGTGGAAAATTCGTATGGAGCGGTGTAGAGACCGAGGAGGAGAGTACATTGAAGGAGATAACATGAAATTGTAAATAACTGTAAATAAATGTTTTTTCCAGCATCAGTCCGGTTTTTTTCTAGCCGCACCTCGTATTTTCAATTAACTGATGATCGTACCGCAATGCAGACTGGAGGTAAATGAACTGCACACCTTAACATCACTATGATTTCCTTAAGACTCTTTCATTATTTTAACACAGTAAAAAGCTTTCTTTTGACTGACGGATTTTACTAATTTGTCTACTTTTCCTTCCTCTTTAATTTTTTTCCAATTTGTCCCTTTTTTTAAATTTCCATAGGCACCTTATCCTCGGGGTATTGCTCCGTTCGTGACTGTCTAGTGAGTCTATGGTATATGTAAATAAAAAGTTAAATGTCCATGAACACGTCATAAGATAAAAAGGAAAGATTCACATCCAGTCAGTAAGGACATACGCTTATAAAAGTTCACCAAATCCAACAAACCCACTTCTGACAGATCGCACTTATTTTACATAACATCAAGAATTATAGAAAGGATTTAAATTAATTACGTGAAAGTGTCCCAAATCTCCTAGAAAACGCGAATGTGAAAAAAAGGTAAGTCGAGATTCGAACCCTCTACCGACTTAGCGTCTGTTCTGTAACGTGGTGCTGTGGCGGAACAAGCGCTGTATCATTCGAGAGATTACAGAAGCGAGCGAGTGTGGCGGGACGTAACCCCAGTGCACTACTACTAGCGCTACACCGCCATAACGTACCTGTGCGTAGCCTACAAAATATTGCGCCGTCATCTAAGGGTGAAATCAAAATTAGAAATAGTTTTTCCAAACTTTGTCATTGTAAGCTTCAGTATATTAATGTTTAATCTGTTAAATCTCAGAGTGATCAGATAAATATGTTTCCCTAAATACATCGTTTTAAACAAAAAACAAGTGGTGCTAAATAATAGAGCTAGAAAGCCAAAAAGTGTTCAGAACGTGCAAATGTATGTCAAAATCACCTGTCACAAATTTCAACTTTATCGGAACAATATTTTGCTCAGGATCCACGATTTTACGAAAAATTGAAGGCACTTAATATTAGACTCAGGAAGATAAAAATTCGTATGACGCTTCAGTGTAGTATAGAAACATTAACCATATGACCCCCTTAAGCTACGTCTAATAATTTTCAAATAATTTACTGAAAACTAAATTTTGAACAAAAATGTCCTTATTTGTAATAGATTAAGCATCATTTATATGATTGATAGAAAATTTTGATTACAGCATCTGATAAACCTGTTAAATAATAAATCTATAACAAGTTTCAAGACTTTTAAGCAAGTACCAATCAATACAAGGTCTCTTAAAGATGTAGTTCGGAGGTCTTGTTCTACTGTCAGCTATGTCCTAAAAATTCTAGACAGGAAAATTTAAATGCAGGAGAGGTAAAACTTTTCCTATGATTAAAGCCAACCTGACTCCACTCATACAAAAATTACGAAGATTCTAAACTGATACACAACAGTACTATTAAATGATATGTGTCTGAAAAAGCCGGCCGGGGTGGACGAACGGTTCTAGGCGCTACCTTCTGGAACCGCGCGACCGCTACAGTCGCAGATTAGAATCCTGCCTCGGGCATGGATGTGTGTGATGTCCTTAGGTTAGTTAGGTTCAAGTAGTTCTACGTTCTAGGGGACTGATGACCTCAGATGTTAAGTTCCATAGTGCTTCGAGCCATTTTAACCATCTTTTGAAACGAAGTGAAGCGTTACGTGATATAAACAAGTTCTGCGAGAGATTACAGAGGCGAGCGAGTGTGCCTCGGGCATGGATGTGTGTGATGTCCTTAGATTAGTTAGGTTTAAGTAGTTCTAAGTTCTAGCGGACTGATGATCTCAGATGTTAAGTCCTATAGTGCTCAGAGCCATTTGAACCATTTTTTTAAACCACCTTACGCTAAAGGCAACACACACACCCATGCCCGAGGGAGAACTCGAACCTCCGACGGGGAGGAAGCCGCGAGAACCGTGGCAAGGCGCCCAAGACCACGCGGGCTACCCGCTCCTGCCTGTGATGCAGCGTCAAGGGTAACCGCAGCCGTGGTCGCCGAGCTGATAGTCCATGCTGCTGCAAACGTCGTCGAACTGTTTGTGCAGATGATTGTTGTCTTGCAATTGTCCCCATCTGTTGACTCAGGGATCGAGACGTGGCTGCACGATCCGTTACAGCCATGCGGATAAGATGCCTGTCATCGCGACTGCTAGTGATACGAGGCTGTTGGGATCCAGCACAGCGTTCCGTATTACCCTCCTGAACCCACCGATTCAATATTCTGCTAACAGTCATTGGATCTCGACGAACGCGAGCAGCAGTGTCGCGATAGGATAAACCGCAATCGCCATAGGCTACAATTCGACCATTATCAAAGTCGGAAACGTGATGGTACGCATTTCTCCTCCTTACACGAGGCATCACAGCAGCGTTTCGCCAGGCAACGCCGGTCAACTGCGGTTTGTGTATGAGAAATCGGTTGGAAACTTTCCTCATGTCAGCACGTTGTAGGAGTCGCCCCGACGCCAACCTTGGTGAATGCTCTGAAAAGCTAATCATTTGCATATCACAGCATCTTCTTCCTGTTGGTTAAATTTCGCGTCTGTAGCACGTCATCATCGTGGTGTAGCAATTTTAGTATCCAGTATTGTATTACAACTCAAAACTTTCATTTAAAATCCTAGTTCCTGATCCCGCCGAGTAAACAGAGTAGAAATATTTCTTAAGTGAGCAAATGAAGAATGTGGACTTGCAGACTGGAAAATATGATCAGTATATCCCCTGTTGCTTTCTGGTTGACTACAAAAATAGTGCCGGCCGGTGTGGCCGTGCGGTTAAAGGCGCTTCAGTCTGGAACCGCGTGACCGCTACGGTCGCAGGTTCGAATCCTGCTTCGGGCATGGATGTGTGTGATGTCCTGAGGTTAGTTAGGTTTAATTAGTTCTAAGTTCTAGGCGACTGATGACCTCAGAAGTTGAGTCGCATAGTGCTCAGAGCCATTTGAACCATTTTTGAACAAAAATGGTTTTCAGGCTCTCGTAGAAAGTGACGGCGCCGCTGCCCCACAGTGCCTCTGCCCACTCAATAAGGTTACAGATTCGCCCTGAGAAACTTTGTATTTTATCTTACATAGCCTTTAATCACCGAAATGTTTTAATTTACATGTAATTATAACAAATTCTAATAAGACCGAAACGTTTTTCATGAATCTTCACTGTACAGTTCTCTTAAACCGGCCTACTCTCACAACACGGGAGCTATAACGCGATAACAACTAAATACAAAGATTATTTTACCACAAAACGTCGTTTTCTGTCGTTTTAATCCAAGAAATAGTGGCAATAACGATTCATTCACGAGACATTCAATGTGGTAGTGCTTAGAAACAGCATATATCCATGGGGTGTAAGGTACAACATAAATCCCATAGAAAATAGCCTTCTACTGAACACGACAAATACAGTGTAGCGACTTGCTGTCTAAGTGCTCCAAGCTATCTACTTGTGACGTAGGGAGCGTTCTTGCGTCCTAATGGTTTTACTTTGCGTGACACGTCGTCGAAATATCACACAGCTCATTTGCTTTGCACGTGGAGAAACGGCTCCTCACCGTGAAATAGCGGAAAGTGACGTCACAAGACTCGTAGAGAGCCATTTCAACGCTAGCTAACTCGTCCAGTGTGCCGGTGTCCTTAGCATTACTTGGTGGCGAGAAGACTAGCGAACAACGTGAATTTATTTTCCCCAATCAATTACATCTCAAGAAAACCATGAAATGAAGGAAAAAACGGAGCAAAGACGTCGGTCAGAGGGTAAGGTATCGAGCGAGGTGGCGCAGTGGCTAGCACACTGCACTCGTTTTCGGGAGGACGGCGATTCAAATCCGCGTCCCACCATCAAGATTTAGGTTTTCCGTGGTTCCCCTACATCGCTCCAGGAAAATGCCGGGATGGTTCCTTTGAAAGGGCACGGACAATTTCCTTCCTCATCCTTGACGCAATACATACTTGCCAGTCTGATTTCCCGTAATTACACGATCTGCAAACGCATGCTCCTCCAACACAAACTGTCTCAGCCAGACATTGATAAATGCTCTGGATAACTAGTTTTTCAAAATCCTCAATATACCGATAACTGTAATGTTCACGCTCTCCATACTCATTGAACATACATGTTTATGAGGATTTATGTTACGGGTCCGCAGAAAAGTGCAATCAATTTTACACCTGTGTTTTGGGTACCGCGACAGACATCTTTTAGTAAAGCCTGACGTTTGGTGAGGTAAGATGGCGGCTGCAAGAAATGATTTTCTGAAACGAAATGAGCCGGCCGCTGTGGAAGAGCCGCTCTAGGCGCTTCAGTCCAGAACCGCGCTGCTGCTGCTGTCGTAGGTTCGAATCCTGCCTCGGGCATGGATGTGTGTGATGTCCTTAGGTTAGTTAGGATTAAGTAGTTCTAAGTTCTAGGGGACTGATGACCTCAGATGTTGAGTCCCATAGTGCTTCGAGCTATTTGAACCATTTTTTGAAACGAAGTGAAGCGTTCCGTGATATAAACAAGTTCTGTGGTTGAGCTAATATTTACACACTAGTTCAGTTTACCACATACTCGTACAATATTGATTCATGTTACAAGAAGAGCATCAAGCTACATATACACACATTTAAAGAAGACCGTAGTTTTCGTAAGAACACTCAAATGAATAAAGGCACCTGTTATCAACGACAAATAGTACGTTCTACTTACAGAAGCACTTTCATAACTCATATTATTCGAAGAAAAGTCTAACAGTACAAAAGCAAAAATACATAAGACATTTATAGTTATGCCAGCATGCTCCTTTTCTTGTATCTTCCGTATGCTATACGAAAAATATAGCCATACACGATGCATGTATTCACCATTATGTCAAAACTCTAAAGGTAATATAGTTATATCAGTTTATCCCGATTTGCTACGACTGTTTTATCAATACACAGTTGCTTACAAGTCCTTTGCACTCGCCACCACAATGCGATTCTCAAGTGCTGGCTTCAGTGACAACAAAGATACTGTATACAGTATTGCCACCATGGAGGTAAAGAAAGATGGGAGATGGCACTGTAGACTTATGCTATACATTGCCCAAAACATTAACAGACTACTCTATACGATTGCTTGTTATTCTTTATTTCTGTAGTGTGCACGCAACTGCTGTTTTGAATAGAAAAATTAAAGTGGAACCGTAGTAGTACCTTAACATAGTGCAAGGAAGACAATTTCTAACGTTCTTCTGTTCTTGAATGCGTATTTTGTCTAGACACATTTGGCACCGTTAATGTACCATGTTTTTGTTCATATATTTATAAAAACCAAGAAGAGAAGGATGTGATACGGAAACGACGCTTTCGTAATGCGTTATTTGTATTCATAGCAAGTGAAACTTTAATTCCGAAACCAATGCTTGTTTGCTTACTGATACTGCTTTTTGCTCCACATCATTACTGGCCATTAAAATTGCTACAACAAGAAGAAATGCAGATGATAAACGAGTATTCATTGGACAAATATATTATACTAGAACTGACATCCAGAATGAGATTTTCACTCTGCAGCGGAGTGTGCGCTGATGTGAAACTTCCTGGCAGATTAAAACTGTGTGCCGGACCGAGACTCGAACTCGGGACCTTTGCCTTTCGCGGGCAAGTGCTCTACCAACTGAGCTACCCAGGCACAACTCACGCCCCGTCCTCACAGCTTTACTTCTGCCAGTACCTCGTCTCCTACCTTACAAACTTTACAGAAGCTCTCCTGCGGACCCTGCAGAATTGGCACTCCTGAAAGAAAGGATATTGCGGGGACATGGCTAGCCACAGCCTGGGGGATGTTTCCAGAATGAGATTTTCACTCTGCAGCGGAGTGTGCGCTGATGTGAAACTTCCTGGCAGATTAAAACTGTGTGCCGGACCGAGACTCGAACTCGGGACCTTTGCCTTTCGCGGGCAAGTGCTCTACCAACTGAGCTACCCAGGCACAACTCACGCCCCGTCCTCACAGCTTTACTTCTGCCAGTACCTCGTCTCCTACCTTCCAAACTTAAGAGAAGCTCTCCTGCGGACCCTGCAGAATTGGCACTCCGGAAAGAAAGGATATTGCGGGGACATGGCTAGCCACAGCCTGGGGGATGTTTCCAGAATGAGATTTTCACTCTGCAGCGGAGTGTGCGCTGATGTGAAACTTCCTGGCAGATTAAAACTGTGTGCCGGACCGAGACTCGAACTCGGGACCTTTGCCTTTCGCGGGCAAGTGCTCTACCAACTGAGCTACCCAGGCACAACCCACGCCCCGTCCTCACAGCTTTACTTCTGCCAGTACCTCGTCTCCTACCTTACAAACTTTACAGAAGCTCTCCTGCGGACCCTGCAGAATTGGCACTCCTGAAAGAAAGGATATTGCGGGGACATGGCTAGCCACAGCCTGGGGGATGTTTCCAGAATGAGATTTTCACTCTGCAGCGGAGTGTGCGCTGATGTGAAACTTCCTGGCAGATTAAAACTGTGTGCCGGACCGAGACTCGAACTCGGGACCTTTGCCTTTCGCGGGCAAGTGCTCTACCAACTGAGCTACCCAGGCACAACTCACGCCCCGTCCTCACAGCTTTACTTCTGCCAGTACCTCGTCTCCTACCTTCCAAACTTAAGAGAAGCTCTCCTGCGGACCCTGCAGAATTGGCACTCCTGAAAGAAAGGATATTGCGGGGACATGGCTAGCCACAGCCTGGGGGATGTTTCCAGAATGAGATTTTCACTCTGCAGCGGAGTGTGCGCTGATGTGAAACTTCCTGGCAGATTAAAACTGTGTGCCGGACCGAGACTCGAAATCGGGACCTTTGCCTTTCGCGGGCAAGTGCTCTACCAACTGAGCTACCCAGGCACAACTCACGCCCCGTCCTCACAGCTTTACTTCTGCCAGTACCTCGTCTCCTACCTTCCAAACTTAAGAGAAGCTCTCCTGCGGACCCTGCAGAATTGGCACTCCTGAAAGAAAGGATATTGCGGGGACATGGCTAGCCACAGCCTGGGGGATGTTTCCAGAATGAGATTTTCACTCTGCAGCGGAGTGTGCGCTGATGTGAAACTTCCTGGCAGATTAAAACTGTGTGCCGGACCGAGACTCGAACTCGGGACCTTTGCCTTTCGCGGGCAAGTGCTCTACCAACTGAGCTACCCAGGCACAACCCACGCCCCGTCCTCACAGCTTTACTTCTGCCAGTACCTCGTCTCCTACCTTACAAACTTTACAGAAGCTCTCCTGCGGACCCTGCAGAATTGGCACTCCTGAAAGAAAGGATATTGCGGGGACATGGCTAGCCACAGCCTGGGGGATGTTTCCAGAATGAGATTTTCACTCTGCAGCGGAGTGTGCGCTGATGTGAAACTTCCTGGCAGATTAAAACTGTGTGCCGGACCGAGACTCGAACTCGGGACCTTTGCCTTTCGCGGGCAAGTGCTCTACCAACTGAGCTACCCAGGCACAACTCACGCCCCGTCCTCACAGCTTTACTTCTGCCAGTACCTCGTCTCCTACCTTCCAAACTTAAGAGAAGCTCTCCTGCGGACCCTGCAGAATTGGCACTCCTGAAAGAAAGGATATTGCGGGGACATGGCTAGCCACAGCCTGGGGGATGTTTCCAGAATGAGATTTTCACTCTGCAGCGGAGTGTGCGCTGATGTGAAACTTCCTGGCAGATTAAAACTGTGTGCCGGACCGAGACTCGAAATCGGGACCTTTGCCTTTCGCGGGCAAGTGCTCTACCAACTGAGCTACCCAGGCACAACTCACGCCCCGTCCTCACAGCTTTACTTCTGCCAGTACCTCGTCTCCTACCTTACAAACTTTACAGAAGCTCTCCTGCGGACCCTGCAGAATTGGCACTCCTGAAAGAAAGGATATTGCGGGGACATGGCTAGCCACAGCCTGGGGGATGTTTCCAGAATGAGATTTTCACTCTGCAGCGGAGTGTGCGCTGATGTGAAACTTCCTGGCAGATTAAAACTGTGTGCCGGACCGAGACTCGAACTCGGGACCTTTGCCTTTCGCGGGCAAGTGCTCTACCAACTGAGCTACCCAGGCACAACTCACGCCCCGTCCTCACAGCTTTACTTCTGCCAGTACCTCGTCTCCTACCTTCCAAACTTAAGAGAAGCTCTCCTGCGGACCCTGCAGAATTGGCACTCCTGAAAGAAAGGATATTGCGGGGACATGGCTAGCCACAGCCTGGGGGATGTTTCCAGAATGAGATTTTCACTCTGCAGCGGAGTGTGCGCTGATGTGAAACTTCCTGGCAGATTAAAACTGTGTGCCGGACCGAGACTCGAACTCGGGACCTTTGCCTTTCGCGGGCAAGTGCTCTACCAACTGAGCTACCCAGG
Source organism: Schistocerca piceifrons (assembly GCF_021461385.2). Taxonomy (NCBI): domain Eukaryota; kingdom Metazoa; phylum Arthropoda; class Insecta; order Orthoptera; family Acrididae; genus Schistocerca; species Schistocerca piceifrons. The sequence continues at coordinate 93,687,648 of NC_060140.1, forward strand.
CACAACTCACGCCCCGTCCTCACAGCTTTACTTCTGCCAGTACCTCGTCTCCTACCTTCCAAACTTAAGAGAAGCTCTCCTGCGGACCCTGCAGAATTGGCACTCCTGAAAGAAAGGATATTGCGGGGACATGGCTAGCCACAGCCTGGGGGATGTTTCCAGAATGAGATTTTCACTCTGCAGCGGAGTGTGCGCTGATGTGAAACTTCCTGGCAGATTAAAACTGTGTGCCGGACCGAGACTCGAAATCGGGACCTTTGCCTTTCGCGGGCAAGTGCTCTACCAACTGAGCTACCCAGGCACAACTCACGCCCCGTCCTCACAGCTTTACTTCTGCCAGTACCTCGTCTCCTACCTTACAAACTTTACAGAAGCTCTCCTGCGGACCCTGCAGAATTGGCACTCCTGAAAGAAAGGATATTGCGGGGACATGGCTAGCCACAGCCTGGGGGATGTTTCCAGAATGAGATTTTCACTCTGCAGCGGAGTGTGCGCTGATGTGAAACTTCCTGGCAGATTAAAACTGTGTGCCGGACCGAGACTCGAACTCGGGACCTTTGCCTTTCGCGGGCAAGTGCTCTACCAACTGAGCTACCCAGGCACAACTCACGCCCCGTCCTCACAGCTTTACTTCTGCCAGTACCTCGTCTCCTACCTTCCAAACTTAAGAGAAGCTCTCCTGCGGACCCTGCAGAATTGGCACTCCTGAAAGAAAGGATATTGCGGGGACATGGCTAGCCACAGCCTGGGGGATGTTTCCAGAATGAGATTTTCACTCTGCAGCGGAGTGTGCGCTGATGTGAAACTTCCTGGCAGATTAAAACTGTGTGCCGGACCGAGACTCGAACTCGGGACCTTTGCCTCTCACGGGCAAGTGCTCTACCAACTGAGCTACCCAGGCACAACTCACGCCCCGTCCTCACAGCTTTACTTCTTCCAGTGCCTCGCTTCCTACCCTCCAAACTTTACAGAAGCTCTCCTGCCGACCCTGCAGAACTGGCACTCCTGAAAGAACTGACATGTTAATACATTTTCACGCAATTTGGGTGCATAGATCCTGAGAAATTCAGTACCCAGAACAACCACCTCTGGACGTAATAACGGCCTTGATATGCCTGGCGATTCAGTCAAACAGAGCTTGGACGGCGTGTACAGGTACAGCTGCCCATGCAGCTTCAACACAATACCACAGTTCATCGAGAGTACTGATTGGCGTATTGTGACGAGCCAGTTGCTCGGCCACCATTGACCAGACGTTTTCAATTGGTGAGAGATCTGGAGAATGCACTGGCCAGGGCAGCAAGCGAACATTTTCTGTATGCAGAAAGGCCAGTACACGACCTGCAACATGCGGTCGTGCATTATCCTATTGAAATGTAGGGTTTAGCAGGGTTCGAAAGAAGGGTAGAGCCACGGATTGTAACACATGATGCTGTAAATAGAAGCTGGATTCATCTGAAAAAAGGACTTTTGCCATTCGTGCACCCAGGTTCGTCGTTGAGTACATCATCGCAGGCGCTCCTGTCTGTGATGCAGCGTCAAGGGTAACCGCAGCCGTGGTCTCCGAGCTGATAGTCCATGCTGCTGCAAACCTCGTCGAACTGTTCGTGCAGATGGTTGTTGTCTTGCAAACATCCCCGTCTGTTGACTCAGGGATCGAGATGTGGCTGCACAATCCATTACAGCCATGCGGATAAGGTGCCTGTCATCTCGACTGCTAGTGATTCGAGGCCTTTGGGATCCAGCACGGCGTTCCGTATTACCCTCCTGAACCCAGCGATTCCATTTTCTGCTAACAGTCATTGGATTTCGATCAACGCGAACAGCAATGTCGCAATACGATGAACCGCGATCGCGATGGGTTACAATCCGACCTCTATCAAAGTCGGAAACGTGATGGTACGCATATCTCCTCCTTACACGAGGCATCACAATAACGTTTCACCAGGCTACGCCGGTCAACTGCTGTTTGTGTATGAGAAATCGGTTGGAAACTTTCCTCATGTTAGCAAGTTGCAGGTGTCGCCACCGGCGCTAACCTTGTGTGACTGCTCTGAAAAGCTAATCATTTGCGTATCATAGGATCCTCTTCCTGTCGGTTAAATTTCGCGTCTGTAGCACGTCATCTTCGTGGTGTAGCAATTTTAATGGCCAGTAGTGTATTTTCAGCCTTCAACTCGTGCCCACATCTTTAATGTTCAGATGTGCAAAAAACTTACCTGCGTGTTCTTTTGTTAGCCCATAAACATGTGCTGCGAGGAAAGAAGCAAGGCATGCTGTTGCACCTTGTGCATGTCAACAAAGTGAACGGTTATCGAAACGTCGAAGAAACAGAAATGCATAGATGTACACCTCCATGCAGAATAGAGTTCTTGTTTTATTGAATTGTCAGCTCATTAGTATCACTGTAGTTTCCAAATCTCCTCACTTTGACATCTTACGCATGATGCATCATTCAGTGTGTGACCAATAATACCAATTTACAGTGTAAAAAAAAGACATAATTTTTTACCATCTTACAGCATTGTTGAATGTTATAAATGTGATAAAGGAAATGGTCTCAAAGACTTAATACTCCGTAAAATTGATATTTCGCTTTAAGATGTATATAAGTAACTTTTTTAGTAGTGTAAGAAGTAGGCGTACCTTTCCAACTCTGTCAGTTTTTCAGAACTAACCAAACATAACACAATTGGAATTTACATCTAGTTTTATCATCTGCTTAGTTTTATTTTTGAATTTCATTTTGAGGTTTTCAAATTATATATGCCTATACCATTCTTTGCGATATACCAATGGTTAGTTCCATGTTCCATGTTCATTTGCACGATAAATCGTAATGATGTGGAACGAGACATTATATATTGACGTCAATTCTTTTCTGTAAATATGCCACCATGATGATCATTTGTTAGTTTTTTCGTTTTTTAAATTAAAGCACACAGATGTTTGTCATTAACTCATTTCTACAGAACAGCAATAGATAAAATTCTGCGGAATAGGGGGAGTTGTCAAAGAGGAGCGTTTTCAGTTTCGTTTCTAATTTTACTTTCCTGTCTGTCAGGCATTTTATATCAATGGGTAAGTGATCAAAACTTTGGTTGCAGCATTGCGAACCCCAGACAACTTTAATGTGGCCTAATGAATGTCATTTTTTATTCTGGTATTGCAAATTATGTGCTACATTGTTCCTGTTGAATTGCAGTGGATTATTTACAACAAACTTCATAATGGAATAACTGTACTGTGAAACCGATATATTGATACCCATACACCGTGCAGCAGGCAGGCAAGACGAAAAGAGTGCTGACACTAAGTTTTCAGCTGAAGCCTTCTTCGGAAAAGCAGCAAGGCACACACACACATTCACACAATCATACACACAAAACTCATGCACACATGACCGCAGTCTCCGGATAGTCTAGCCACAATATTTTTTAAAGGCGGAGGAAATGTGAACAATGAATAATTATCGTCGAGAGGAAAAATGGTTCAAATGGCTCTGAGCACTATGGGACTTAACTACTTAGGTCCTCAGTCACCTAGAACTACTGAAACCTAACTAACCTGAGGACATCACACACATCCATGCCCGAGGCAGGATTCGAACCTGCGACCGTAGCGGTCGCGCGGTTCCAGACTGCAGCGCCTAGAACCGCTCGACCACACCGGCCGGCTATCGTCGAGAGGAATTTGGGGCATGAGATGCTGCCCCAACAGTCAGAGCAGTTACGTAGCCATGTGTTGTGAGGGGCAAGGCAGTTGCTACAGTGTAGCTCGTTTGTCGGAGCGTTTGCGATTTGCAAGGCAATGGAAAACACAGGGGAGAAGATAAAAAACGGTCACTGAGTAAAGTAAGGAAAATCTAAAATCAAATGACAGAAATAAATCCACTACAATAAAAGTAAACAGTGAAAGCGTAATCGCTTGAATGGCTCCACTTACGAATGAAATGCTATTCTTTTAAATTTTAGATTGCGGTCGGATCGGTTAGTACACTCGTAAGCAACGTAAGCTGGCGTTTATAATGGAACAACTACACAACCAAAGCACCCAACAAGGTCGAAATTGGGCACGGGTACGTCAGAGTAATGTTTTGGGCTAGTTAAGGCGCTGGACGTCGGCTTCAGGTCTGTTACGTAATGACAACACCCTTCTTTTCTTACTGATTGCCTGACTACTTGCGTATGTCTGTGGGGGTCACGGACTAGCAGATGTTTGTTGATGCCTCACCCTCTGAAGGAAGGAAGGTAGATTGAGTTTAACGTTCCGTAAACGTCGAGGTAGAGTTGTGTCATGGTGTGCTGAAACACAAGTTTTGCATGCGCGTATCATCAGAAATAATACACTTTTATAAGATTTTCTAACGATTATAGACGGATTTAGAACATTACAGTGTATTTTTGTCAGAAACTAGTTGAAAATGAAACAACAAGTTTACTGTTATCAGTCACCTTAACCTAAAATATTCGCAGGTCAGTCAATCAAGGCTATTTTCGAGCGAAAGGTGACTGGTAACAGTAAACTTGTTGTTTCATTTAATGTCAATAACGGTCACGGTAAAGCGTAACCTAAAATGTTCGCATTTAAAGAAACTAATTTCCCTTTTAAATCACAGGTGTCTCGTAAACGGATGAAATGTGATTTGAAATTGTTGTTACCGATTACGCATAATTAAATAAGGTGGGTCAGATATCCTATTTTCAACATCAGTACAAGGTGCCCACGTTTTTTAGCTTCTCGTCTCTCTAGAACTGAAACCGTGGAGATCCGTGGAATTCGTGATACTTCTTCTCATTGTTAAATTTGGCTATCAAATGCTGTGTTTCATTTCGGTCATAGGTATTTGCAGCAGTAAGTACAATTTAAACATGACCTTTTACACCATTGTGTACCCTCTGATCTGACACAAGGCGTATTAATCATTCACACCGAGAAGACTATAGGATCAGTCACTGACGGTAGTAGCTGTTTTGATAGAAGTCCAAAGACTGTATATGACTTCGGATTGATGTTCACTTGCTTTTAGTACATACCAACCTTAGCTACCAATACTGTGTGTAAAGAGTACCTTCATTGAACTTATAAATAATTTTAAATTTCATGTATTATGTAACAAATACAGGGTTTTTATATATGGTTTTAATTTTATTTTTGGAACTGCAGACATGTGTACTTGTTTCTTTTTTATGTTTCATTAGGAGCACAGCAACTAAGCGGCAGCCGAAGGGATCTTAATCCTTGACCCGCGGCTGCAGGCAAGAAGAAGATGCCAGTAGCTTTCACTAAATGCTATGGTCTATGTTAATAAAATACTGTAAAACTAGAATGATATTTTCACTCTGCAGCGGAGTGTGCGCTGATACGAAACTTCCTGGCAGATTAAAACTGTGTGCCGGACTGAGACTCTAACTTACTGGCAGAAGTAAAGCTGTGAGGACGATACTGAGTCGTGATTGGGTAGCTCAGTTGGTAGAGCACTTGCCCGCGAAGGGAAAAGGTCCCGAGTTCGAGTCTCGGTCCAGCACAGACTTTTAATCTGCCAGGAAGTTTCGGTGTAAAACTATATCAAAAAATTAAATGAAGTCTTGTATATTCAGCTCTGAAATAGTCACGCTTGTTCGCACATGTATCTTAAATTAATCAGAGTTTCACATCACATGGCAGTAGTGTGTATGTAGTGCTTTGTAATGAAACAGTTTTTGACCTCTGAAAAGAAGTTAACAATGTTTGCGTATTTAATAGCGTGGTAGACACTGAATCAAAAATATTTGCCATGGATGTGTTTGAAGAACATGCTTAGAACTAATTTTAAAGCTATTACGAAGCAAAAAGAAAGAACTAGTTATTATTTCACATGAAGATTTGAATGATAAATATTTTGGAAGCGTAGGGAAGATAGGGTATATCAATGAAAAGCGATTAATTTTCTTTTTCAGAATGTCAACTAAGTGATAAAAATAATAATTTGCTAGTTTTTGAGAATTATTAAAACGCTAGCCAGAGATAACATTAATCCTCGGTCAGTATAATAACAACAGTCAACAGATATGGAAAATATATGAATCAAATTAAGTAATTATATTTTGAATATAAATTTTTGGTAGCCGAAAGACCATTTAGTGTTCACATTTCGACTTCTTCAGCAGGAAAGAACCTGTCTGAGTAATAATATAATTCTTTGGAGGTACATATAGTTATGTGCGATCCCTGAAAAGCAAGACACGAACTTTATTTTTGCAACAGAGTTAAGTTAGATACAAGTAATTCCAGGCTGGGCTGGAGATTTTCTCCACTCGTGGACTGCGTGTAGTGCTGTCCTCACTATCATTTCATCCTCATCACCGGCACGCAAGTCGCCCACTGTGGTGTCGACTGAAATAAGACTTGCACTCAGCAGCCGAACTTCCCCGAATGGTGCCTCTCGATCAACAATGCCATACGCTCAGTTCGTTTCACGCAAGCTACTCCTCCACAGTGGTCCTACAAAGAGGTCACGACGTAACGACTGCGAGAATACTGCAGTTTGGCACCCAATGTAAAGGATGGCAGGAATATTCGCAGTTTACAAGTACAGAGATGCACTGAACATGGCATCGTCTGCTAGCTAACGTTGACTAAATTATTCTCATATCATTACAAGAGAATGATTTCCAATGCCATTTTGATTGTGTTGATGTAGGGAAGACTTCAGTTGACTGATCGATTTTAGTATTTTTCTCATTTTAATTTTTCCTTGGTTTTTCTTTTTTTTCTCTTTCTTTCAGGTGCCAGAGGTCCCTTATCATCGGAGGCCACGGAGCAATGCGCCTGTCGCCCTAGCCCAGTTATGTTGTAAGGTGGCGTGGTCTCCTGACCTTCATTTCTTACATATTCCGACCACGCCATCGTATACTGCGTATCAAGCCGTTTCATTCGAGCCCAAACTCGATATAGTACAGTCAATCATACATATTTCCATTTAACTGATATGAAAAATCTAATAAATAAATCCCAAGTGCGCACTGAGATTAAAAAGTCAAGGCTGGCATACACAAACAATCAAGACATGACGGCCACAGGAGTTTTTGTTCTGCAGAGGCAACCAGCCCGCTGGAAAGTCTGTAGGAGGGTGTGTTAGCACGCAGCTGTGCCGGCCAGCTGTCCGGCCAGGGACCAAATCAGTTTTTGCCAGAGAAAAGGGATAACAGCCTGTGTGTTCACCTTAAAAGCAAAACCTGCTGTGTTGTTTGGGAGAGCCCCAGCATATTCATTTTTTGACAGACCTAGTGTGCAGTTTCAGAGTTCTCACAGGTGGACAGTAAACGCCTAAAGCAGATGTTATACATTGCCGGATCGGTCGGCTTAAATGGAGCACCATTCTCCCGTTTGTAAGAGTAACGCTGATTGGCGGACGATTTCTGACACAATGAGCCAAAGGAGTGAGGGAAAGACAGCGGATGACATACCCTTTCGCTTTTTGTGTGTAGAGGGGTCGTTCCAGTGACGCTCTTGAAGCGGGAACATGTAGTGGGAGAGAGTGCCATCGCGCATGTACGTAGAGAGCGAGGAACGAAGTCTCTACTCAGTACTGCAGTGAGAGAGCACCTCTGTCGCTAGCGAACCGGAGTGATACTCTATATAGAGTCGCTCGTGATTAAGCATTTGTTCACTATGTTGGCCGCGACGCTTAATGTGCGATGTGAACACAGACAGAGGATTAGTTAGCACCTGCGAGCGAACATTGAGTGGCATTGCTGTCGACTGGTTATCTGACTGGCGTACCATGCCAATAGTTAGACTAGGGGCAGATAGGAATCCTTGACTTCATCAAGGCGTAGTGAGAGTTCGATTGGCGAAGGTCAGTCCAGACAGAATGAGATAGTTTAATTATTTTTCATTGGCGAATGATGCAGGCAGCAGTCTTCGCAGCTGACGGTATTGTGGCACTAGAGTGTAGGTGAGCCCCATCTTTCCTCCATTAGAAATAACATACCTCATTCACATCACTCCATTACTTTTCTCATGTGACTGCCTTAACCTTGCTTAGAAAAATTCAGTCAGATAATTATTCAAGTTGAGTAGATGCGGCTCTCAGCCATTCTGCTGAGTAAATAACATTCTTAAAGAAAATTAATAAAAGAACATTCCCACACTTGGTATATAAATTTTATTAACAGGATTCCTATCCATAAGAGGTAACCTCCTATTCCGAAAAGAACCCTGAAATTTGTGTGTCAGTTTATAAATAAAAGTTTCACTTGATTTTCTCAGATTTTGCAATAAATAATATTTTCGATTCGTTTAATGTTTTTCTCACACTAACTAGCAATATTCCAGTACCCATGTATCCCACTAGTTACGTAAGAAAATAGAATATTTTTGTCTTTTCCTTACAGCAGATGACTGCAGAAGATATTTATTGCCGGAAGCTTTTCAGGCATTTCTTTGTGGCACGTTAGGAGCGTCTGTCTGACTTCTGTAGTAGTGTGCGGTGGAAATTGCTTCTTGCAGGAGCCAAAGCGTACTTGGCGGATCATTCCGTTGGACAACTCGTCAACATAACACCCACATACTGACAGCGTCCCTGCAAGAACAATGCGCTAACCATATGTTCCAGTGCTTTCTGTGGCCTACACGCTGCAGAGAAGATGACATCAGGTTGCGAAGTTCTGGACACATGTGACATGAAGATACAAGTTCATGACGTGCAATTTACAGTACACTGAGGTGACAAAAGTCGCGGGATACCTCCTCGTGTGATCTCCATTCGCCTGGCGTAGTGCATCAATTCAACAAGCTGTTAGAAGTCTACTGCAGTGATATTGAGCCGTGCTGCCTCTACAGCAACTCATAGTTGCGATAATGTTGCCGATGCAGGAGTTTGTGCACCAATTGACCCATAAATGTTCGATGGGATTCATGTTGGGCGATCTGGTTGGTCCTGGCCGGAGTGGCCGAGCGGTTCTAGGCGCTTCAGTCTGGAACCGCGTGACCGTTATAGTTGCAGGTGCGAATCCCGCCTTGGGCATGGATGTGTGTGATGTCTTTAGGTAGGTTTAAGCAGTTCTAGGAGACTGATGACCTCACGTGTTAAGTCCCATAGTGCTCAGAGCCATTTGAACCATTTTTTTGATCTGGGTGGTCAAATCATTGGTTGAATTTTCTGAACCATTTTGTGAACCAGAGGCGAGTAACTGAATCGCGGTGACAGTTACCTCGTCGTTGGGCACATGAAGTTCATACGGTTGCGAATGGTCTCCAAGTACCCGAACATAATTAAGACACTGTCCATTCCATGTAAAAAAGCCCACACCCTCATGGAGCCAGCTCCAACTTGCACAGTGCCTTGTTGACAACTTGAATCCATGGCTTCCTGGGGTGTGAGGAACACTCAAAACCTACCATCAGCTCTTCAAGACTGAAATCGGGACTCATCCGACCAGCCACAGTTTTCCAGCCGCCTAGGGTCCAACCGATATGGTCACGAGCCCAGAAGAGGCGATTCTGAGGATATCGTGCTGTTAACAGAGGCACTCCATCGGTCGTCTGCTGCCATAGCCCACTAACGCCCAATTTAGCCGCACTGTTCTAACGGACACGTTCGTCGTACGTCCCACATTGATTTCTGAGGTTATTACACGCAGTATTGTTTGTCTGTTTGCACTGTCAACTCTACACAAACGCCGCTGTTCTCGGTCGTTCACTCACTGAAGGCCGTCGGCCACTGTGTGGTTCGTCGTGAGAGGTAATGCCTGAAATCTGGTGTTCTCGGCAGACTTCTGACACTGCAGATCTCGGAATATTGAATTCAGCAACGATTTTCGAAATGGAATGTCCCATGCGTCTAACTCCAACTACCATTCGCGTTCAGAGTCTTTTAATTCTCCTCACGTGGCCTTAAGCACGTCGGAATCCTTTTCACATGAATGATCTGAGTGCAAATGACGGATCTGCCAATACTCAGATCCTTTACACTTGTGTACGCGATACTACCGACATCTGTATGCGTGCATATCGTTATCCTTGACTTTTATCTCCGCTGTGTATTTTTCCAGTCAGTGCACTATACAACGGTATTATTGCACTTCACCATTGTCGGGAGCATGCGATGACGTTGCAGTAACCAAGTGGAGGCCGTGGCGCGCACGTCATAACACGTGACACCACAGGGTTTACGAGTGTCAGCAGCCGCTCGCGGCGTCGAAAAAGTAGCTACACTGCTGGCCATTAAAATTGCTACACCACGAAGATGACGTGCTACAGACGCGAAATTTAACCGACAGCAAGAAGATACTGTGATATGCAAATGATTAGCTTTTCAGAGCATTCACACAACGCTAGCGCCGGTGGCGACACCTACAACGTGCTGACATGAGGAAAGTATCCAACCGATTTCTCATACACAAGCTGCAGTTGACCGGCGTTGCCTGGTGGAACGTTGTTGTGATGCCACTTGTAAATAGGAGAAATGCGTACCATCACGTTCCCGACTTTGATAAAGGATTGTAGCCTATCGCGATTGCGGTTTATCGTATCGCGACATTGTTGCTCGCGTTGGTCGAGATCCAAAGACTGTTCACACAACATGGAATCGGTGGGTTCAGGACGCTAATACGAAACGCCGTGCTGGATCCCAACGGCCTCGTATCACTAGCACTCGAGATGACAGGCATCTTATCCGCATGGCTGTAACGGATCGTGCAGCCATGTCTCGATGCCTGAGTCAACAGATGGAGACGTTTCCAAGACAACAACCATCTGCACGAACAGTTCGACGACGTTTGCAGCAGCATGGACTATCTATCAGCTCGGAGACCGAGGCTGCGGTTATGCTTGACGCTGCATCACATATAGGAGCGTCTGCGATGGTGTACTCAACGACGAACCTGGGTGCACGAATGGCAAAACGTCAGTTTTGAATGAATCCAGGTTCTGTTTACAGCATCATGATGGTCGCATCCGTGTTTGGTGACGTCGCGGTGAGCGCACATTTGAAGTGTGTTATCGTCATCGCCATACTGCGTATCACCCGGCGTGATGGTATGGTGTGCCATTGGTTACACGTCTCGGTCTCCTCTTGTTCGCATTGACGGCACTTTGAACAGTGGACGTTACATTTCAGAAGTGTTCCAACCCGTGGCTCTACCCTTCATTCGATCACTGTGAAACCCTACATTACAGCAAGATAATGCATGACCGCATGTTGCAGGTCCTGTACGGGCCTTTCTGGATACAGAAAATGTTCGACTGCTGCCCTGGCCAGCACATTCTCCAGATCTCTCAGCAATTGAAAACGTCTGGTCAATGGTGGCCGAGCAACTGGCTCGTCACAATACGCCAGTCACTACTCTTGATGATCTGCGGTATCGTGTTGAAGCTGCATAGGCAGCTGTACCTGTACACGCCGTCCAAGCTCTGTTTGACTCAATGCTCAGGCGTATCAAGGTCGTTATTACGGCCAGAGGTGGTTGTTCTGGGTACTGATTTCTCAGGATCTATGCACCCAAATTGCGTGAAAATGTAATCACATGTCAGTTCTAGTATAACATATTTGTCCAATGAATACCCGTTTATCATCTGCATTTCTTCTTGCTGTAGCAATTTTAATGGCCAGTAGTGTATTTCAGACGAATTGAGGTATTGTTGACTGCGTGTTTAAATACTTGGATGTGCTGGATAGCACACGACAAAGTTAAGACCTTTATTGCGCACCTTTTCAATTAATGATTGATTTCCCGTGGACTCTGCACGGAGCCTAGCTTTCACAGAGTGTAGAGGAGAAGTCGACTAGTGTGACGTCACAAGTTTGTTGCAGGGCACGTGTACCTCGTTTGTCCTGAGACAAGTACAGTGATGACTAAGAAAAACGCGTCGCACCGTAAATGCTTTTAGGTCAGTTGTGCATATTTTATAAACTCCGATTAGATGCTGGCAACCGAAGCGCCTTCACTTCCGGTTGCAGTAATATTATGGTCTACTGAAGGCGACACACGTGCACAGTCCGACAGACCGACCGACCAACCGACCAATTCCGTGTGCAGCCTACACAGATCGCGACCGACTTTATTCAGCGATTACAGCACCACCCTGCTACTGTCGCTCATTGGGAATTTTTTATAATAAATTGACTGAGGTTGTGAAACAAAGAAAGAAAAAGTCGAGAGAAAACTGTGAGCAAGGAGTTGTTAATGGAAAGAAATAAATTGCACCCATGCTCTGCTATTTGAGGAGCTGGGAGCCGATGACTTCCGTAATTATCTCAGAATGAATTTAGCATGCTTTTCGGTACGGCTGGACATTATAAAATCATTCTTAACGAGAAAGAATGGTCATGGGAGAAGCTATAAGCTGCGAGGAAATGCTGCTACAGCTAATATAAGGTTTCTAGCCACTGGCAAAGGTTACGAGCACCTCAGATTCAGTGCGGCTGCACCAAATGGTTCAAATGGCTCTAACCAATATGGGACTTTAGCAGTGCCGTTCCGGACTGAAGCGCCTAGAACCGCTCGGCCACAGCGGCCGGCGTGCGGCTGTACCCCACAGTTATTATCATAAAAGATTCCTACAACTTGCAACTTGATTTGTAGTTGTCTGAGGAAATCAACACAGTAAAGCAAATTAAATAAAACAAAACATGTTCATGTAAATTTTTATTTTATTTATTTATGTAACATAAAAGGTGTCTCCCATAATTTTAAGAAAATAATTTTAAATTATAAGAAATAGCGGCGTCGCGCATCACCTAAGAAATGTAATAACAGGTGCACAAAAAGTGACCCATTTAGCAGTTGCTAGATCTGTAAAGAAAGTCTTACTCTTTGCTCTCTGTAGCAGAAAGCTTGGAAATAGGCTAGATTTTTTAACACCTCTAACAATCAAGCAAGTATATTTTATGAGTAAAAGTCGATTGAGAGTCTATATTTTAATTTTTATTTCCTATATGCATCGGAAATGAAATCTAAGACCTAATCTTCCTGTATTTCGGTTTTTACATTTTCGATGAGTACCGGAAATAGCCGGCCGGTGTGGCCTAGCGGTTCTAGGCGCTTCAGTCTGGAAATGCGTGACCGCTACGGTCGCAGATTCGAATCCTGCCTCGGGCATGGATGTGTGGTGCCTTTAGGTTAGTTACTTTTAAGTAGTTCTAAGTCTATGGGACTGATGACCTCAGATGTTAAGTCCCATAGTGCTCAGAGCCATTTGAAGTACCGGAAATAAAACTGAAAAACCGAAATACAGAAGGTAGACAGAATTATATTAATAAACTACGTGTATTTTACTCTGTCAACTTGCCACATGGCAGCATTATGGAATCGTTAAAAAATAAAACAAGTGCTTCATTTCTTGAATTCCATTGCTATAGTCCCTGCACGACCTGTCCCGCTAATATCTGCACTCTTTATATTTCTCCAGAAATTCTCTCATTCAAGTTTCGTCCGCCTCTCGGTACGTCATGTATGTGGACTATTCGGAAAGTAGGTCCGATCAGTTCGCAAAATGGAAACAACAGTGAAAAGCCAGCTACTTCTCTACATAGTTGCTGGTCCGAGTCAGACATTTGTCGTATCATTGTACCAACTTTCCAATGCCCTCAGTTCTCTACGCTGGTCTGAAGTTCGTTGCCTGTGCCAAAATGTTGTCTTCATAGCGAGCGGTTCATGTGAGAGGAGATGAACACCAGAGGGAGCCCAGTCCGGGCTGTATGGTGGGCGATCAAACACATCCCACCGAAAAAGCTACAGGGCCGTCCTCACTGCCCCTGCAGTGTACGGCCGAGAATATTGTCATTAAGGAGGAAATACGTATGTCACGTGGGCTTATATGCAATCAGGGGAAAACTACCAGCGGGCAACGTTCCTTGGCTAGACACATTATTGTTCTAGGCACTCACTGTGTGCTCAGAACTGAAGGAGTGATGTGCATACTAGAGAAACTGCCCAACACACCTGCGCAAATCTTCATCGGATTTTCATTGTCGTATCTATTTCGCGACCTATCGGACGTAACTTTCCGAATATCCCTCGTATATTAGAGCAGCGTTTAATACTGCGGGCAGTCACAGAAGACGAATTTTTTGTCGGGCGGTTAACACGACAGCTCTACACACGACATAATTTGGTGGGTAAAGTGGTGGTGGGTTCAAATGGCTCTGAGCACTATGGGACTTAACATCTGAGTTCATCAGTCCCCTAGAACTTAGAACGACTTAAACCTAACTAACCTAAGGACATCACACACATCCATGCCCGAGGCAGGATTCGAACCTGCGACCGTAGCGGTCGCGCGCGGTTCCAGACTGAAGCGCCTAGAACCGCTCGGCCACTCAGTCCGTCTGTGGTGGTGGGGATCGGGTGTTGTGCATTGGGGGGGGGGGGGGGGGCGAGGGGGAGTAGTCAGCTGCCGAATGGTCGCACGCAACTGACTGACCGGTCGGTTGGCCAGAGCGCCTGCACACGTCCAGTTTCCTATTTGTGCATGTGTAGTGCCGATAGTATTTCATGTACGATGTCTCTGAGTCGATAGTTAAGGCCCCTACATATGCAACAACCCACCAACCGACAAATTGGACGAATGTAGGCGTTTTGATCAACCGACGTACGAACTTCCCTTGTCGGGATTTCGGGCGGGTAGGACAAAACGACAGTGCCCCCCCCCCCCTCCCCCTCTCCACACCGCCCAACAAACTTTACCATGTCTAGCGCTGTCAAGCCAACAGCCCGACAAAAGTTTGTCTTCAGCCACTGTTTCTGGAGTTGTTTAAAATCTGTGGTTGTCTGTGGGGCACGTCGTGCGAAGAGTGTAGTAATACGAATCCAGGATGTTTTCTTGTGGTACGGTACGTAGAACGAACAGAAATCCGTTGAAATTCTGTATTTATATTTTTGGGTTTTATTTCAGATACTTATCGGAGATGAAATCTAACAACCGAAGAATCGACATTCAATGGACATTTAATACATAAAATATACTTGCTTCATTATCATATGTGTTAGAAGCGTCCAGCTGATACCAAGCTCTCTGCTATGAAGAGCAAAGTGTGGGATAATTTTTACAGTTGTAACAGTTGCTAGATTTATTTTGTATCTGTTGTTGTATTTATTAGATGATGTGCACCACTGCCATGGGTAGGCTTTCTGGTTCGAATCTGAAATGAGTTTCTTAAACATACAAATCATCTTTTATGCTAAACATATAAATAAATGGGTAATGTGTACATGAACGTCTTTTGTTCTATTTATTTTGCTTTACCATGATGTATTTCCGCAGCTAACTGAGGTTCAGGAATCATTTACGATAATAATTTTGGTGATGAAACAATGAATTTGAGGTCTTCTTAATTTCTGCCAGAGAGTAGTAAGCAGCCTCTCCTCGCAGCTTACAGCTTCTCTCATGAATGTATTATTTTTCGTTAAGGGTTGTGTGGTGATGTTCAGCAGCTCCGAAATGAATAATTCATCCATTCTTAGATAGTTACGAAAATCATCGGCTCCCAGCTGTTTAAGTACCAGAACATAAGTGAATTTCTGATCTTGCATTAATTATTTCTCGTTTTTTGGCCTTGTAACCTTCCCATCTACAACCCCCCGCCTCCCCCCTCCCCCCTCCACGCCCATGAAATATGGACCTTACTGTCGGTGAGATGGCTTTTGTGCCTCAGCGATACAGATAACCGTACAGCAGGTGCAACCATAACGGAAGGATGTCTGTTGAGAGGCCACACGAGCCCCAGAGGAGGGCAGCAGCTTTTTAAATAGTTGTAGGGGCAGCAATATGAACGACTGACTGATCTGGCCTTGTAACATTAATCAAAATGGCCTTGCTGTGTTGGTACTGTGAACAGCTGAAAGCAAGGGGAAATAACAGCCGTAATTTTTTCCAAGACATGCAGCTCTACTATATGGTTAAATGATGAGGGCGTACTCTTGAGTAAAATATTCCGAAGGTAAAACAGTCTCCCATTCCTACCTCCGGGTGGGGACTACTCAGGATAATGTAGTCATCAGGAGAAACAAAACTGGCATTCTACGGATCGGAGCGTAGAATGTTAGATACGTTAATCGGGCAGGTAGATTAGAAAATTTATAAAGATAGGTGGATAGGTTGAATTTAGATATAGTGGGAGTTAGTGAAGTTTAGTGGCAGAAGGAACAGGACTTCGGGTCAGGTGAATATGGGCTTATAAATACAGAGCCTAATACAGGTAATGCAGAAGTGGGTTTAATAATAAGAAAATAGGAATCTAGTATGAACAGAATAGTGAATGCATTATCGAAGCGAAGATAGACCTGAAGCCAACACCTACCACACTAGTATAGGTTTATATGCCAAATAGCTCCGCAGATGAACAGATTGAAGAAATGTATGATGAGATAAAATAAATTTTGCAGGTAATTAGAGGAGGTGAAAATTTTACTGCTGTGGGGGACTGGAATTCGATAGTAGGAAAACAAAGGGAAGGAAAAGTAGAAGGTGAATAAGGAAGGACTGGCGGAAAAGAATGAAAGAGGAAGCGCCTCATAGAATTTTGCACAGAACATAATTTAATCATCGCCAACGCTTGGTTTAACAATCATAAAAGCAAGTTGTATACTTGGAAGCGACCTAGAGACACCGGAAGGTTTCAGATTGATTAGATAATGGTTAGACAAACATTTCCAGGGGTAGATGTGGACTGTGACCAGAATTTATTGCTTATGAACTGTAGATTAAAACTGAAGAAATTGGAAAAAGGTAGGCAATTAAGGAGCTGGGAACTGGATAAACTGAAAGAACCAAAAGTTGTTGAGAGTTCCATATGGACCATTAGGCAACAAATGGTTCAAGTGGCTCTAAGCCTTATGGGACATAACATCTGAGGTCATCAGTCCCCTCATTAGGCAACATCTGACCAGAATAGGTGAAAGGAATAGAGTGGAAGATGAAATAGTGAAGGAAGCGGAGGATCAAATAGGTAAAAACACAAGGACCAGTAGAAATCCTGGAATAACACACGAGATATTGAATTTAACTGATGGAAGAAGAAAATTTTAAAATGTAGTAAATGACAGGCGAAAGGCAATATAAACGTTAAAAAAAATGAGACTGACGGGAAGAGCAAAATGGCTAAGCAGGAATAACTAGATGACAAATGTTAGCATTTAGAAGCATATTTCGCTAGGGAGAAGATAGATATTGCCTACGGGAAAATTAAAGAGACTTTCGAGGAAAAGAGAAGCAGCTATATGAACATCAAGAGCTCAAATGGAAAACCAGTCCTAAGGAAGTAAGGGAAAGCAACAAGATGGAATGAGTATGTAGAAGATTTATACAATGGAGATGTACTTGAAGGCAATATTAAGGAAAGCTGAGGAGGAGATGGGAGATATGATTCTGCAAGAAAAATTTGACAGAGCTCTGAAAGATCTATGTCGAAACAAGGCCCCGGGGGTAGAAAATATTCCGTCAGAACTATTGATAGCCTTGGGAGAGTCGGTCATGACAAAACTCTTCCGTCTGGTGTACAGGATGTACGAGACAAACGAAATACCCTCAAACTTCGAGATGAATGTAGTAATTCCAATTACAAAGAAAGCAGTTGTTGACAAATGTGAAAATTACCAATCTATCAGTTTAATAAGTCACGGTTGCAAAATACTAATAGGAATTCTTTACAAATGAATGGAAAAACTGGTAGAAGCCGACCTCGGGAAAGATCAGTTTGGATTCCGTAGAATGTAGGAACTTATCTTATAAGATAAGTTAATCAAAGGCAAACGTACGTCTGTAGCATTTGTAGACTTAGAGAAAGCTTTTGATACTGTTGGCTGGAATACTCTCTTTGAAACTCTGAAGGTGGCGGAAGCAATATACAGGGAGCGAAAGGCTATTTCCAATTCGTACAGAAGCCAAATAGTCGAGGGGTATGAAAGAGAAGCAGTGGTTGAGAACGGAGTGAGACAGACTCGGTAATTTTCCCGACGTTATTCAGTCTGTAAACTGAACAAAAGTACCCAAAGAACTATCTGGAGTAGGAATTAAAATCAAGGGAAAACAAATAAAAACTTTCAAGTTTGCCAATGACATTGTAACTCTGTCAGAGACAGCAAGGGACTAGGAAGAGCAGTTGAATGATATGGACAGTGTCTTGAAAGGAAAATATAAGATAATTATCGATAAAAGTAAAACAAAGATCATGGAATGTAGTCGAATTACATCAGAGGATGCTAAGAGAATCAGATTAGGAAACAAGACACTAAGTACGGTAGTAGATGAGTTTTGCTACTTGGGCATCAAAATAACTGATTACGGCCGAAGTAGAGAGTATATAAAATGTAGACTGTCAATGGCAAGGAAAGTATTTCTGAAGAACAGAAATTTGTTAACGTCGAATATAGACTTAAATGTTAGGTGGTCCTTTCTGACTGTATTTGCATGGAGTGTTGTCATGAAATATGGACAATAACAGTTTGCACAAAAGAGAACAGAAGCTCTCGAAATGTGGCACTACAGAGGAATACTGAAGATTAGATGGGTCGATCACCTAACTAATGGGCAGGTACTGATTAGAACTGGAGAAACAAGACATTTGTGGTGCAACTTGACCAAATGAAGGGATCGGTTGATAGGATACATTCTGCGACATCAAGGGATCACCAATTTAGTATTGGAGGGAAGTGTGAGGGGTAAAAATTGTAGAAGGAGACAGAGGGATGAATACGGTAAGCAGATTCAGAAGAATGTAGGTTGCAGTAGGTACTGGGAGATGAAGAAGCTTGTACAGGATAGAGTAGCATGGAGAGCTTCATAAAACCAATCTTCGGATTGAAGAACACAACAACCTGTAAAACAACCAAGGCAGATCCCGGTTATTCTTTCTGTGTGAAACCAAGCCGGATCTCGTAGAATGTGAACTCAATGAACTAAAGATAAACAAATCTGACAACAGAGAGGCTATGTAATCGTTGAGTGTAGTCGGTTGGGACGTATATAGGCTGCCACGAAATTGCTCGTTCGGTCGGTCGGCCGCGTGTGTAGCGACCATAAGTCAACTGAAGTGCCCTCAGTCATAGGGGCGGTTATATTATAGTCGGCTGAGAGGATTCTACACACGCATCATATGGCTGACCAATCGATCAACCGATCATCCAGACAACCAACCAACCAATTTCGTGTACAACCTACACACCCCCGGAGCGACTTTATTCAGCAATTACAGCAACTCCCTGTTCCTACCGCTGGTTTCGATTTTTTTATAGTAAATACATTGAGGTTGTGTAAAATGGCAAAAAGAGAAAATTCTCACAACCGCCGTTGTGTAAGTAACTAGCAGCCGATGATTTTCGTAATTATCTCAGATGCTCTTTGGAGCTGCTGCTGAACATCATCAAATCGTTCTTAACGAAAGAGAAAAATCTTGAGGGAGGCTATAAGTTGCTAGGAGGGGCTCTTATAGCTACGTTACGGTGTCTATCCACAGCCACAAGTTACGAGGACCTCATATTCAGTGCAGCTGTATTCCCACAGTATTGTCATAAATGAAACGTGCAACGTGATTTATAATTCCACTAGGAAATATGATTGGTAATGGAAAATAAATAAAACAAAAGACGTTAATGTTAACTTTGTTACTTTATTTGTGGCCGAGCAGTTCTAGGCGCTACAGTCTGGAACCGCGCGACCGCTACGGTCGCAGGTTCGAGTCCTGCCTCGAGCCTGGATGTGTGTGATGTCCTTAGGTTAGTTAGGTTTAAGTAGTTCTAAGTTCTAGGGGACTGATGATCTGAGAAGTTGTCCCTTAGTGCTCAGAGCCATTTTTTTACTTTATTTATGTTTGTATCAAAAAATATTTCCCCTATAAGTTTAAGAAACTCATTTCAAATTAGAAGAAATGCTGGCTTCACACATCATCCAATAAATACAACAGACACATGAGAAATGAAGCATTTAGTAATTGTTGGAACTGTAGAGGACGTCCTACCCTTTGCACTTCGTAGCAGAAGGCTTGAAAATAAGCTGCATTTTTCAACATGTCTCACAATGAAGCAAGTATATTTAATGAGTAAAAGGAGATTTCGGTTTTAGGCTTTATTTCCGATGTTGTCGTTGTTGTGGTCTTCAATCCAAAGTTGGTATGATGAGGCTCTCCATGGTACTCTATCCTGTGCAAGCCTCTTCATCTCCGAGGAACTACTGCAACCTTCTTCCTTTTGAATCTGCTTACTGTATTCATCTGTTGGTCTCGCTCTACGATTTTTACCCTTTATGCTTCCCTTAAACACTAAATTGGTGCCGCGCGGGATTAGCCGAGCGGTCTAATGGGCTGCAGTGATGGACTGTGCGTCTGGTCCCGGCGGAGGTTCAAGTCCTGCCTCGGGCATGGGTGTATGTGTTTGTCCTTAGGATAATTTGGGTTAAGTAGTGTGTAAGCTTAGGGACTGATGACCTTAGCAGTTAAGTCCCATAAGATTTCACACACATTTGAACATCTTTGAACTAAATTGGTGATTCCTTGGTGCCTCAGAACGTTTCCTATCAACCGATCCCTTCTTTTAGTCAAGTGGTGCCACAAATTTCTTTTCTCCCAATTCTATTCAGAACCTTCTCATTAGTTATGTGATATACCCGTATAATCTTCAGCATTCTCTGTAGCACCACATTTCTGAAGCTTCTATTCTCTTCTTGTCTAAACTATTTATCGTCCACGTCTCACTTCCATACATGGCTACACTACATACAAATACTTTCAGATAAGACTTCTTGACACTTGTATCTGTGTCGATGTTAACAAATTTCTCTTCTTCAGAAACGCTTTCCTTGCCATTACCAGTTTACATTTTATATCCTCTCTACTTCGACGATCATCAGTTACTTTGCTGCCCAAATGGCAATACTCATCTACTACTTTACGGGTCTCATTTCCTAATCTAATTCCCTCAGAATCACTTGATATGATTCGATTACATTCCATTATCCTCGTTTTGCTTTTGTTGATGTTCATCTTATATCCTTCTTTCAAGACGCTGTCCATTCCCTTCAAGTGTTATTCCAAGACCCCTGCTGTCTCTTACAGTACTGCAATGTCATCGGCAACCCTCAAGCTTTTCATTTCTTCTCCCTTGATTTTAATTCCTACTCCAAATTTTTCTTTTGTTTCTTTTACTGCTTGCTCAATATACAGATTGAATTACATCAGTGGCAGGCTACATCTTTGTCTCACTCCATTCTTAACCGCTGGTCCCCTTTCGTGCCTGTCGATTATTATAACTGTCATCTGGTTCCTGTTCAAATTGTAACTAGCCTTTTACTCCCTATATTTTGCCCCTGCCACCTTCAGAATGTCAAAGAGAGTAATCCAGTCAATATCGTCAAAAGCTTTCTCTAAGCCTACAATGCTATAAACGTAGGTTTGCCTTCCCTTATCTTATAAGATATTGTCATAGTATTGCCTCGCGTGTTCCTACATTTCTCTGGAATCCGAACTGATTTTTCCTGATGTCAGCTTCACTAGTTTTTCCATTTATTTGTGCAGAATTCGTGTTAGCATTTTGCAACCATGACTTATTAAACTGATAGTTCGGTAGCTTTCAAATTTGTCAGCAACTGCTTTCCTTGGGAATGGAATTACTACATTCTTCTTGGAGTCTGAGGATATTTCACCTGTCTCATGCATCTTGTTCACCAGATGGAAGAGTTTTGTCGTGGCTGGCTCTCACAAGGCTATCAGTAGTTCTAACGGGATGTTGTATACTCCGGGGACCTTGTTGCAACTTAGGTCTTTCAGTGCTGTGTCAAATTCTTCACGCAGTACCATATATCCCATCTCATTTTCATCTATGTCCTCTTCCATTTCCACAATATTCCCTGAAGCACATCGCTCTTGTATGGACTGGTTGCTTAGGACTGGTTTTCCACATGAGCTTGAAACCTCCCTGTTACTAATCGGCCTATCCTGCTTGCGATATAAAATATGACCGTGGATGGCGTGTATGCCTAATGGATTTTTCTAACTGTATAAGGCTATGTTTCCCCAAGAAGTGATATCGATAAGTAGGAGGGAAGTGTACAACCGACCCTTATGATTGAAAGTCTACTAAAAATAAAAGTAATTAAACCGAACAGGGCTATAATTTGGGAAATGAAAGTTATTTTGTGAGTTCACTCACGGACAACACTGGACAGAAAAGGGATACCATTGATCATGAATCCAAAAGTTACACTAATGAATGAAAAGGAAATAATTAACGCTCGCCAGCCCACTAGGGCAAATTACATCCAGAATCCTGTACAACGTGATGGGAAAGAAAAACGTGCATTATTGAACACTGACGTGGCAACTGAAGGTTGTCACGTTTTTTTTTTACACAAATTTTAAGTGAATATGTATTGATAAAGAAAACTGAGAAGTCACTCTTACGTTATGTTTGGTATTAAATTTTGAAAAAGGCAGTCGAGTAATGATTTGAAAACATGTAATTAAACTGTATGTTAGTACTGAACTTCGTTACGCGAACAGTGACTTTCAGTGACCTCAACATAACGTCATCAAAGAAATTTAGAATAAAGCAAACACTTTTTACTTTGCCGCACTTATTTTGCAAATTGGATTTCATATTATTGTCTGAACAACTGAGCATTTTTTACTGATTTGAACAGAATTAAATACTAGAATATGTACCATACCAAACAGCCATGTGCTCCAAGCCATATGTAAAATAAATAAATCTTCCGCACTCTTAATTTGTGCATTTCTTTAGATTTGGATTTTTTTCAATGATTGATTCTCAAACTTGAAAAATGAAATTGCTTTACTTTAGTCATATACTGAAGCCGCTGTTGTACAACAGTTAATTGAAAGTGGACTCAGACTAAAATTCTCAAAAGAGAATTTATTCATTAATAAACTGGCTGTAACTATTCAATTTGTTTCTTATGACACTCAGTTAGCATATTAGGGAAAAAAAGGAACAAGGATCCTGCTTGGTAACAATGTCTGGGGGCAATGAGGACACAATCGCCCTGAGTTTAACTGATTATTATTTAAATAAATCTTATTAATCAAATCACATTCAGTATGTGCTACTGGGTTAGCCGTTAATACTTTCTACCAATGACCAGTCTTACTTCAGTGCTGTGCATACGACGAAACTCGGAGCCGAAGACGAAACTGTGTTGCTGGAACTGCTGCTGTTGCTCAAGACGGTAGCATATTGTGGAGCCACGGCTAATTATAGGAACGGGCAGTCGTAATTAATACAGCCTCTTCCGCCCGTCCACTGTCCGTACTTCTACTCTAGACATCTGGCCGGCGCGCGTACATGATGCCACCGAAAATGGTACTCTCTACTGCGAGAGCCTTACCACCTCACTTCCGCACACTACAAGCGCTGGAACCCGTCTCCCGCTCTCTCTGAGAGCTCCACGCAACAACCCCCTACCCAAAGATTTTACAACGCACAAGCACTGCTATTATCGTTGCTAGTCGATACAAATAACAATTCCTTTGGCTTTTTCCCAGACCTTATAAGTTTCACAGTAAAATACAGATAAATACAATGAAACGTCAACAGACTTCTACCTAAATGTACACATACAGTGAAGTAATGTTCTTACTTTTTAAAGAAACCATTTAAATTACAAATATTTACATACAATATATCGGTTGCAGGTACCATGCATCATGCATTTTCGGTGTTATAAGCTCGCCGGCCGGTGTGGCCGAGCGGTTCTAGGCGCTTCAGTCTAGAACCGCACGACTGCTACGGTCGCAGGTTCGAATCCTGCCTTGGGCATGGATGTGTGTGATGTCCTTAGGTTACTAAGGTTTCAGTAGGGGACTGATGACCTCAGCTGTTAAGTCCCGTAGTGCTCAGAGCCATTTGAACCATTTTGTTACAAGCCCTTGCTATTCATACAGGTAGTTCTCTTTTCTCCAAAGGTCTCTTTAATTTCCCTGCATTTGGCACCTATCTTACCCCTAGTGATACATACTTCTACATCCTTACATTTGTCCTCTAACGATTCCCACTTAGCCATTTTGCACTTGCTGTCGATCTCATTCTTGAGATGTTTGTGTTCGTTTTCGCCTACTTCATTTACTGAACTTTTATATTTTCTCCTTTCCTCAACTAAATTCAATATCTCTTGGGTTGCCCAAGGATTTCTAGTAGCCCTCGTCTTTTTACCTACTTGATCCTCTGCTGACTTCACTATTTCATCTCTCAAAGCTACCCATTCTTCATCTATTGTATTTCTTTCCCCTATTCTAGAACCACAGCGCTGCATACGGTACGGTTTGTTGCGTGGGGATCGGATGAAGTAATGTGCGGGGGGGGGGGGGGGGGGGGGGGGGGAGGGCTTGTAAGCGGTAGTACACCACGGACCGACTGGTCGGTTAGTGAAGGCGCCTAAACAAGCCCAATCTGTCGGTCGATTGGGCGGTTGGTGGGTGGGTTGGCCCCTTAATACTTCTTGATTTGGTTGTGTATCCTGTTTCTGACTGGAGAGTTAATACACTACTAGCCATTAAAATTGCTACACCAAGAAGAAATGCAGATGATAAACGGATATTCATTGGACAAATATATTATACTAGAACTGACATGTGATTACCTTTTCACGCAATTTCGATGCATAGATCCTGAGAAATCAGTACCCATAACAACAACCTCTGGCCGTAATAACGCCTTGATACGTCTGGGCAATGAGTCAAACAGAGCTTGGATGGCGTGAACAGGTACAGCTGCCCGTGCAGCTTCAACACGATACCACAGTTCGTCAAGAGACTGGCGTATTGTGACGAGCCAGTTGCTCGGCCACCATTGACCAGACGTTTTCAATTGGTGAGAGATATGGAGAAAGTGCTGGCCAGGGCAGCAGTCGAATATTTTCTGTATCCAGAAAGGCCCGTACAGGACATGCAACATGCGGTCGTGCATTATCCTGCTGAAATGTAGGGTTTCGCAGGGATCGAATGAAGGGTAGAGCCACAGGTCGTAATACATCTGAAGTGTAACGTCCAGTGTTCAAAGTGCCGTCAATGCGAACAAGACGTGACCGAGACGTGTAACCAATGGCACCCAATACCATCACGCCGGGTGATACGGCAGTATGGCGATAACGAATACACGCTTCCAATGTGCGTTCACCGCAATGTTGACAAACACGGATGCGACCATCATGATGCTGTAAACAGAACCTGGCTTCATCCGAAAAAAATGACGTTTTGCCATTCGTGCACCCAGGTTCGTCGTCGAGTACACCATCGGAGGCGCTCCTGTCTTTGATGCAGCGTCAAGGGTAGCCGCAGCCATCGTCTCCGAGCTGATAGTCTATGCTGCTGCAAACGTCGTCGAACTGTTCTTGCAGATGGTTGTTGTCTTGCAAACGTTCCCATCTGTTGACTCAGGGCTCGAGACATGGCTGCACGATCCGTTACAGCCATGCGGATAAGATGGCTGTCAGCTCGACTGTTAGTGATACGAGGCCACTGTAATCCAGCACGGGGTTCCGTATTACCCTCCTGAACCCACCGATTCCATATTCTGCTAATAGTCATTTGATCTCGACCAACGCGAGCAGCAGTGTCGCGATACGATAAAGCGCATCGCGATAGGCTACAATCCGACCTTTATCAAAGTAGGAAACGTCATGGTACGCATTTCTCCTCCTTACACGATGCATCCCAACAACGTTTCACCAGGCAACGCCGGTCAACTGCTGTTTGTGTATGAGAAATCGGTTGGAAACTTTCCTCATGTCAGCGCGTTGTAGGTGTCGCCACCGGCGCCAACCTTGTGTGAATGATCTGAAAAGCTAATCATTTGCATATCACAGCATCTTCTTCCTGTTGCTTAAGGGGGGTTGGACGTCAAACGGTCCGACTTGGAGCAGGAGAGGCACCACAGGACAAATATTTCCACGGTCTATACTTTTACAAGTAAATTCATAAAACTTTGTCAGCATGACCAGGAAGGATTCATGATTCACACTCGTGGCAGCGGAAGTTCAGAAACATAACAAAATAATTTTTTTTGCATATGAAATTTCATCATTTTTTCACTCACTATTGGCTGCATTGTTGCTAGAGGTACACTTTTCTTCATAAGTAAGAGAGGCTGTTCGATGAATTTTTGCACAGTAAACAAACCATACTTACAGGTGTCTGAAACTCTAGAATCTATTTAATTTATGAAAAAATGAATGAGCTGTTACGTTTTAAACTTTATGTTTAGAAAAAAATCAAATTTTGTAGTTAATTATCTCAATTTTTACCACAGTTTTAAATAGCTTTGGAAAATTCTAGATTTTCAGACACCTGTAAGTATGGTTTGTATGCTGTGCAAAGTTCATCAAAGAATCTCTCTTACTTGTGAAGAAAAATGTACCTATAGCAACAAATGCAGCCATCAGTAAGTGAAAAAATGATGAAATTTCATATCTAAAAAAAAATTTATTTTGTTATGTTTTTGGACTCCACTGCTATGAGTGTGAATCCTGTATCCTTCCTGGTCATGCTGACAAAGTTTTATGAATTTGTTTGTGAAATTATAGACAGTAGAAAATAAAATGTCCTGTGGTGCCTCTCCTGCTCCAAGTCGGCCCGTTTGACGTCCTACCACCCTTAAATTTTGCGTCTGTAGCACGTCATCTTCGTGGTGTAGCAATTTTAATGGCCAGTAGTGTAAATGGCTACGACGGTGCGCTGAATGAAATAAGAGTGGGGGTGGGACGGAGAAAAGGTCCTGTGGTGCCTCTCCTGCTCCAAGTCGGCCCGTCTGACGTCCTACCCCCCTTAAATTTTGCGTCTGTAGCACGTCATCTTCGTGGTGTAGCAATTTTAATGGCCAGTAGTGTAAATGGCTACGACGGTGCGCTGAATGAAATAAGAGTGGGGGTGGGACGGAGAAAAGGTCCTGTGGTGCCTCTCCTGCTCCAAGTCGGCCCGTTTGACGTCCTACCCCCCCTTAAATTTTGCGTCTGTAGCACGTCATCTTCGTGGTGTAGCAATTTTAATGGCCAGTAGTGTAAATGGCTACGACGGTGCGCTGAATGAAATACGAGGGGGTGGGACGGAGAAAAGATAGCGGGAATGAGAGTGGCGCGCTATTTACGCTTGGTCAAACACTGTACGTCCGCTCGGGGAGTACAAACGCTGTCTCGTTCGGTACATCCCACGGTGGCTGGGTACTCGAGCACGTGGTGGCAGTAGGGTCGCCGCGGAAGTAGAGCAGCGCCTCAGACGATCCGCCTCCATCCTGGTGACGGGCCCATTAGTCTGCCCGTATGGACACCCCCACCCCACCCCGGCACAAAGGAGCGATTAAGAAATGCGCTGCGGTGTCTGGCGGCTGGCTGCGCTGGACACGGCGATGGAGGGGCCGGCCGGAGTGGGGGAGCGCCAAGTCTATATTAGAGCAATCAGCGCCGGAGCGCCGCCGTGTCATTGTGACTGTGCTGCAGCTGCCGCGCCGCCGGTGACGGAGTGTGGCTGCGGCGACGTCTGCGACCGGCCGAGGGCGGCGGCGGCGGGGGTGCAACAGGTAGGCGACGAGGCTGCTCGCGTTGCTAGGGAACCACTTGTTGCAACGCGACCGGGAACTGCGCCCTTGCTCCGTGACAAGTTCCGTCAAAAACGAGAGTCTCGGTGGCAGCGGCAGCGGCCGAGCAACGAATCGCGCGAGACTGGTGCTGTAAATTTGTGAGCTTACCAAATATGTTCGAGCAGTGTTCGTTAACTCCGAAGTGGGGCTCGGTTGAACGCGGACACGTCTTCACTCATTCCTCCTCTCACTGTCCCCCACATTCCTGCATGTAAAACTTCCTGGCAGATTAAAACTGTGTGCCGGACCGAGACTCGAACTCGGGACGTTTGCCTTTCGCGGGCAAGTGCTCTACCATGTGGCAGAATTGAAGCTGTGAGGACGGGGCGTGAGTCGTGCTTGGGTAGCTCACATGGTAGAGCACTTGCCCGCGAAAGGCAAAGGTTCCGAGTTCGAGTCTCGGTCCGGCACACAGTTTTAATCTGCCAGGAAGTTTCATATCAGCGCACACTCCGCTGCAGAGTGAAAATCGCAGTCTGGATTCCTGCATGTAGTTTACCATAAAGCTATACCGCTGCCCTGCAGTTTTCTGTCTTCCTCTGCTTTTCCAGTGCAGCGTAAATAAGTGTGTATACTAAACTGCTTGTCAACCACCCACATACCCTGCTCAAATTTCTCACATCGTAAGGACACAGTGCAGCGTCCGAAGCCAATTTGCATTGATATCCCGAAACTACCAATTCCTTACTAAAGGGAGAAGCTTGTTTCCTTTTTGCGGACACAGTGTGGTACGGTACGTGCGAATATTTCATCGTACGCGATTCTCACGCTGCCACGTTCTTCCAAATCAACTGTGCGCCATGTGACCTCGCCCCGCCTCGTGTCGGTCGTACTTCTTTCTTCTCACATGCACGTATTTTACTAAGTCGGTAGTTTCTTCATGTTCAGGTCCACAGTCCCGAAGTAATTTCTGAACAGTTCAATGTCCCCCGTCGGCTATCGGATTTTTTTTTCCCGATGAACTTTATTGCATGACGTGTTACAATGTCGCGCAGCGTAAACCTGTGGCCATTTTTCAGGTGCACTTTGTGGAAAAATGTTTTGAATAATATAAAAACTTTGAACATAGCTGCTAAGGTTCAGTGACCGTGTCAAAATTATATTAGAACAAATAAGCCCTCGGTCACAAATATTAAGCGAAAATTGACCAGGTTTCGACGCTACTATGAGCGTCGTCTTCAGAATTAAACTGACTGTTCTAAAACATATTAGGTATATAATACATTAACAAAATTAAAGTTTGTACTGACTGGAAAGAGATGTAGTACTTACAAGTCACATTCAAAAAAAATCTAAGGCGGAAAGGCGACGTCATGAATAGTTGTAAATAAGATGGCGAGCCGCCAAGGGCTGCTCGTACCTGAGTGAACAAGGGTTGCAACAAGACTCATGACGTCGCCTTTCCGGCTTAGATTTTTTTTAATGTGACTTGTAAGTACTACATCTCTTTCCAGTCAGTACAAACTTTAATTTTATTAATGTATTATATACCTAATATGTTTTAGAACAGTTAGTTTAATTCTGAAGGCGACGCTCATAGTAGCGTCGAAACCGGGTGAATTTTGACTCAATATTTGTGACCGAGGGCTTATTTGTTCTAATATAGTTTTGAATAATGTTTGTAATCCGACCTAAAACTTGAAGACTGAAGTATCTACATAGCTCGACTACAGTGAGTTGCCGCTATTAGGGACTAAAGTAACAGTCCCCAGGAAATATTAATTTACCAAAATAAAAAGTCTCCATCGCGGCCCTAGAAATCATCCTTGACCCAAATAATAATCTCCCACTTCACGGGCACGGCTAATCTCGAATGAAGAATAAACGATAAAACTAAGAATAACAGTCTAGTTGCACGCGGAAGTTGAAAATAGAGAAACTACACATTCTGCAATTAATTAATATCGCTTTCACGACAACCTATTAAGAACGAATACAAAATTACCAGTACTGCAACTCGTAACACTGACTGTATAACCGTTCTTGAAAAATAATGAAAGATAACTGCAATATCTGGCGCGCATAAACGGCGTGCCGCAGGAGAAATATTAAATATTCAGCGATATGAGAGAATCGATCTTTCCAAGCAAAAAAGTCTAGAAGGCATGGAAAACAATGTCCAGTAAACGTGGGCACTAAAATGCCTACCTTAAGAACTAGGAGCACTTGTTCATCCACGCTACTGTTACACACATCTGTTCTACTGAACAAGTGCCCATATTTCTTAAGACATGCACTTTAGAGCTGATATTTTCTTGAATTTCTTGCTTCGAATGATCGTTGATATCAGATCCCTGAATACTGACCATTCCTCCCGCGAGTCGCGTACATTGTTCAAACCAGAACAGGTGCAAAACGAAGATTGACGAGTACATTTTTTTAAAAATTTTCCCTGTTTCGGCACTGCTACAGCGTGTTGTGCACTCCGTGCTGTTCGGCCCATTGTTCGGCACCCGAGTCCTCCGGGTACTGTATTTCCCAGAACTTGAAGCTGTATGGCGGTACAGAAGTTTCTAGATGACGACATGTAAAAAATTTTTTCACTTTTTTCACTTTTTCCCCCCCTCCTGCCCTTCTTCCATCACTCAGCAACAACAAGCCATCAACATGTTTCCTCGCTTATATTTGAAATTAATACCAGGGAATAAAGTTGATGGTATAATTCTTAAGTCATTTTTCACCGACACAACTGTATCTTAAAATGGCCGCAGGCCGAAGATAGACAATAATGTAATACGTTACATAATTAAATTAGCGTCATTTGCATAAAAAATTCTGATAGCTGCGGAGAATAAAATGTTTTTATCATTCAGAAACGTCTATGAATAGACCATGCACAGTAAGTTGATGCAATACTTTAGACATTGGCAAAGTATGGGAGACGTGATAATAATACCCCTTTACTAGCTTTATTTTTTTTTCGAAAAAAAAGAAACGCTACTGAAAAGACAACAAACGAATTTTATTGTTAAGTTTTCGACTCATTTCAGTGCCTTGCTTTTGCCAAGAACCCCACTATCAATCACGAAATACTGAAAACAGCCCTTGCGGGAAAGTACCGAACGTCACATCCCAAAAGGGCGCGGTTTCTTCACAGAGGACCAAAGGAAAGAAATTGTAAGGAGGAAAAGGGAAGTGGCATCGCGGACCTGTTGCACTCACTCCTTACTCCATGAATCATTTGCAGCTGCGTCACAGTCGGGTCACTTCTTGGAACTCATGACGGGGGGCGGGAGGGGGGGGGGCACAGTGTATGCAACCCTCATAGCTCAGTTTTTAATACGCATTACTTTACGTCATTCAATAAGGAGCTGTTGTTCCTGCCGTCAGTTGATTGCTTACTGGGAGTCGCCACACCCCGCGATCTACCGACTCCGACGTATTTCTCCACACTAGCTGAGGGCCACTCGAAAGTAACGTTCGTGAAAGTGTTCACGTCAATGCGCTTACATATCAATAAATATCTAGATGAATGGTCACACAGCACGATTAATTTTGAACCAAACGGAGTCTTTGAAACAATTGTAAACGAGGAAATATAGTTGTAAGTCTTAATCTGTCAGGAAGTTCCATATCAGCGCACACTCCGCTGCAGAGTGAAAATCTCATTCTGGAAACATCCCCCAGGCTGTGGCTAAGCCATGTGCCCACAGTATCCTTTCTTTCAGGAGTGCTAGTTCTGCAAGGTTCGCAGGAGAGCTTCTGTAAAGTTTGGAAGGTAGGAGACGAGATACTGGCAGAAGTAAAGCTGTGAGCACCGGGCGTGAGTCGTGCTTCGGTAGCTCACTTGATAGAACACTTGCCCGCGAAAGGCAAAGGTCCCGAGTTCGAGTCTAGGTCGGGCACACAGTTTTAATCTGCCAGGAAGTTTTATAGTTGTACATACCAGTCCTGCAACCTAATAATTTCCGAGTAGTGGAAGAATTGGTGAATTCGAGGAAAAGCAGCCGACGAGGGAAGCCGTTTCTAACCAGGAGAGTGCTGGTATAAGGCTTTCCTTTGGATCACAGTTAGCTTTTGTGCCCATGAGATCGCGAACTGCACTTCTTTTAATTTCTCCTCCCTGTCTAGCTGTTCTACCGACACAGATTTTGAATATTTTTATTTTCAGTAAAATAAATTTCATTGCGACCAAGTGAAAAAAGTGATCAGCGTACGCACCTACGAAATTCTACGACACGTGTTTGATCATCGGAGCCGACTATTCTGCTCTTTTTCTTACTTCTTCTGATGTTGATCACTAAATATACTATCCTTGTAAAGAATTTCGTAACTTGCTGTATTGTTTTGTTGTTAATGACCGTTTCAGCCCTAACTGGGTTAACATCCTGTAAATGTCAACATTTATTCTTTTTTTTTGTGGCCGGCCGGAGTGGCCGAGCGGTTCTAAGCGCTACAGTCTGGAGCCGAGCGACCGCTACGGTCGCAGGTTCCAATCCTGTCTCGGGCATGGATGTGTGTGATGTCGTTAGGTTTAATTAGTTCTAAGTTCTAGGCGACTGATGACCTCAGAAGTTAATTCGCATAGTGCTCAGAGCCATTTCTTTTTTTATGTCAACGTAACTAAATTATACTCATTTGTTGCTATCACAGTAGAGTACAATGCAATATAGGAATCACTTTCTGTTCAAGCAAAGTTCACTAGGTCTTCTGCAAAGAGCATTGTGTCTGGACGAGCGTTATTTATGTTAAATTTTTTTGGCACCAATTTTTGCCATATGCTGACATCGTCTGCATGTCAGCTGAAGTACTTGGGTTATTTCTGCGTTGTACCATTTCAAATTTTTAAATATTTTCTGTGACATACACATTGTTTTAGTTTTAATAAATGGTGGGGGAGACCTTTGTCCGTTAATACTTAAAATAATTTGGTTCTGTTTCCTCGCTCAAATGTTTTTTCGTAGTAAACCCACATCACTTGTGTAAAATCCGGCAACACAAATCTCTGAGATGCTATGCCTTCCGACATCGCCGGTTAAATTCTGGCGTGAAATTTGTTCGCCAGCGCTACTTCACTCAGCTTCGTCCTGGCCGGCATAAGCCAAGTTTCCTGTGAAAGTGATCTCGGTCACTGATAATGATAGCTTGGCGGTCATGGAAAGGAGACGGTCAACACAAACGGGGACTTGCACAACTGTACAGGGATGGGGGATAAAAGCAGCCATGGAACTGTTGGAGGAAGGAACCGTTTATTCTACTGAAAGTGTTTTAAAAAAATTCTTGAGAGTGTTGAACAGAGGTACAGTAATTACGATGAGAGCAGAGGGTGGCTGTTTAGGTACTGCGCACCAGTTTAGTGCCCAGTTTCAAAGAGTTAATTCAGTGAATCTTTTATTCAAATTTTGTGAAATGACTTTTGGAGAAATTGTGAATGAGTCATTTATATGCACACGAAGTTGAGCAAGCCCCCAAAGGAGGGTTACAGCGCTAGACAGCAGTAGCGCATAAACATTTCAACTGCTTGTTAACCACTAGGATCCCATGTTTTATCTACAAAAGTAGGTGCTTTATTTCTTTAGTAGAAAGAAGTTTCCAAGGATATATCTTCTTAGTATATCCATTTCTACTTGCCTGTTCGTCAGTGAAGGATTGTTCTGAATGGTGATCTGCAGTCTGCCCTCTCTATGTCGATGGCGGTCACACCTATCTACAAGAACCGAAGAACAAGTAAAAGTCGCAGTTTTGTCATATTACCTCCCGCATCCTTGGATCAAGGCGGTCACGCTGATGCAGTATTTCTGGATTCCCGGAAAACTGGAACACACTAACGATTATAACAGAAAGTATGATCACCGGGATCAGCAAGAGTTAACTGTGACTGGATTGAGGATTTCTTGGTACGGCGACGCAGGATGTTATCTTGAATGGAATGTCATCGACGGATGTTCAAGTACTTCCAGGTGCGTTATTTCTATTGCTGTTCACATTGTACACTAATGTCTAGGAGTCATTACTATTAGTAACCTCAGACTTTTCGTCGATGAATCAGTTACCTATAATGAACTAAACTCCGTCCAAGCAGGTCTCCGGAGGTACTGACCGGCCGCCGTGTCATCCTCTGCTGAAAAAAGAAAATGGTTCAAATGGCTCTGAGCACTATGGGACTTAACATCTATGGTCATCAGTCCCCTAGAACTTAGAAC
Organism: Schistocerca piceifrons; assembly: GCF_021461385.2. Lineage (NCBI taxonomy): Eukaryota > Metazoa > Arthropoda > Insecta > Orthoptera > Acrididae > Schistocerca > Schistocerca piceifrons. Next base: position 93,721,351 of record NC_060140.1, read on the forward strand.
CACTTAAATCCAACTAAACTAAGGACAGCACACAACACCCAGTCATCACGAGGCAGAGAAAGTCCCTGACCCCGCCGGGAAGCGAACCCGCGAACCCGGGCGTGGGAAGCGAGAACGCTACCGCACGACCACGAGCTGCGGACCCCTCTGCTGACACCCCCGCGTCAATGGATGCGGATGTGGAGAGCGTTGTGGTCAGTACACCGCTCTCCCAGCCGTTGTCAGTTTTCGTGATCGAAACCGCTGCTTCTCGATCACGTAGCTCCTCAATTTGCCACTAAAGGACTGACTGCACACCGATTGCCAACAGCGCTCGGCAGACCGGGAGGTCGCCCATACAAGTGCTAGCCAAAAACGACAGCGCTTAACTTCGGTGATCTGACGGGAACAGGTGTTACCATTGCGGCAAGCCCGTTGGCAGTAACCTACATTACTGGACATTAAAATTGCTACACCACGAAGATGACGTGCTATAGACGCGAAAATTAACCGACAGGAAGAAGATGCTGTGATATGCAAATGATTAGCTTCTCAGAGCATTCACACAAGGTTGGCGCCGGTGGCGACACCTACAACGTGCTGACATTAGGAAAGTTTCCAACCGATTTCTCATACAGAAACAGCAGTTGACCGACGTTGCCTGGTGTAAGGTTGTTGTGATGCCTCGTGTGAGAAGGAGAAATGCGTACCATAACGTTTCCGACTTTGATAAAGGTCGGATTGTAGGCTATTGCGATGGCGGTTTATCGTATCGCGACATTGCTGCTCGCGTTGATCGAGATGCATGGACTTAGCAGAATATGGAATCGGTGGGTTCAGGAGGGTAATACGGAACGCCGTGGTGGATCCCAACGGCCTCGTGTCACTAGCAGTCGAGATGACAGGCATCTTATCTGCATGGCTGTAACGAATCATGCAGCCACGTCTCGATCCCTGAGTCAACAGATGGGGACGTTTGCAAGACGACAACCATCTGCACGAACAGTTCGACGACGTTTGCAGCAGCATGGACTATCAGCTCGGGGACCATGGCTGCGGTTACCCGCTGCATCACAGACAGGAGCGCCTGCGATGGTGTACTCAACGACGAACCTGGGTGCACGAATGGCAAAACGTCATTTTTTCGTATGAATCCGTGTTCTGTTTACATTTTCATGATGGTCGCATCCGTGTTGGCGTCATCGCGGTGAATGCACACTGGAAGCGTGTATTCGTCATCGCCATACTGGCGTATCACCTGGCGTGATGGTGTGGGGTGCCATTGGGTACACGTCTCGGTCACCTCTTGTTCGCATTGACGGCACTTTGAGCAGTGGACGTTACATTTCAGATGTGTTACGACCCGTGGCTCTACCCTTCATTCGATCCCTGCGAAATCCTACATTTCAGCAGGATAATGCACGACCGCATGTTGCAGGTTCCTGTACGGGCCTCTCTGGATACAGAAAATGTTCGAGTGCTGCCCTGGCCAGCACACTCTCCAGATCTCTCGCCAATTGAAAACGTCTGGTCAATGGTGACCGAGCAACATTCTCGTCACAATACGCCAGTCACTACTCTTGATGAATTGTGGTATCGTGTTGAAGCTGCATGGGCAGGTGTAGCTGTACACGCCATCCAAGCTCTGTTTGACTCAATGCCTAGGCGTATGAAGGCCGTTATGCACCCAAATTGCGTGAAAATGTAATCACATGTCAGTTCTAGTATGATATATTTGTCCAACGAATACCCGTCTATAATCTTCATTTCCTCTTGTTGTAGCAATTTTAATGGCCCGTAGTGTATAGTGAAGCTGGAAAACGTTGCGGAAATGTACAACTATTTCTCGATAAGAGTTAAGCTGTTGCCATCATTGACAAGTTGCTTCATATACTTAGAAGCGTAAAACTGTCCACTTCACAAACATAGAAATGAGTATCCAGTGTCTACAATATCGGTGAGTCACTGTTGGAATCGCTCAACTCATACAAATACCTGGGTATAACAATTTGTAGGCTTATAAAATGGAATGATCACATAGGCTCAGTCGCAGGTACGGCAGATGACAGCCTTCGGTTCTTTGGTAGGATACTGGTATATTGCGCTGTGGCTACATGGAAAATGCTTATGCAACACTCGTTCGACCCACACTAGAATATTGCTCAAATGTGTTGGACGCATGCCAGCAATACTAACGAAGGACGTTGAACGTATCCAAAGAATGACAGCCCGAACAGTCACAGGTTTGTTTGATCCCCGAGGTAGATTCTGGAATACCTGAACTGGTGGACACTTGAAGACAGACGCGGAAGCCTACTTACAGTGTTCCATGAACCAGCTTTAAATGATGAATGTAGGAATATACAACAATCCCCTGTGTATAGGTCCCGTAGGAATCTGGAAGACAATATCAGGCTAATTAGAGTGCACACGCAGGCATTTAAGCTATCATTTTTCCCGTGCTCCTTACGTGGATGGAAGAAGCCCCTTATAACTGCTGCAATAGGAAGTACCCTCCGCCATGCACTTTATGGACGTAGAGGCCGATCGAGTTCAAAATGTTCTCAGCAGTGTTGACTCGATATCGCAGACCGCACGAGCACCCTCATAGCTGGGGTCTCAGTGTAGGAGCTATAGCTTGGTGCAATTAGCCGGCCGAAGTGGCCGTGCGGTTAAAGGCGCTGCAGTCTGGAACCGAAAGACCGTTACGGTCGCAGGTTCGAATCCTGCCTCGGGCATGGATGTTTGTGATGTCCTTAGGTTAGTTAGGTTTAACTGGTTCTAAGTTCTAGGCGACTAATGACCTCAGCAGTTGAGTTCCATAGTGCTCAGAGCCATTTTTGGTGCAATTCTTTAAGGAGATTCAGGTCCCCTGCACGGCTGTGAACCTGGCCTCAAGCTGATCTCTGTACCCTGTGACGCACGGCTTGCAGAAGCATGTGGTATGGGGCGGCGGGCGTTTCCTGGGACGACGCTGTGGACGTCATAGCTGCTCTCCTCTCTGTGTGGCTCAGCACTGAGTTGCCGTGAGAATACCGCTTCTCTGCGGACCGGTTACCCACTGCTCTAATCTACAGTAGTCGACGGTTACCCCTGTCATGAAGACGTTGTTTCTCCACAGTTGTTAACCGCGGCAGTGTCTCCCGAATCGAGAAGTCACGGTGGGGTGCGGAAAGTCCGGTACCTGTGCGATCTCAGAGGTCGAACGTATCGTACATTGGACATGAACACTGCTGATTATTAAAGCTGCAACACCAAAAACGAAAGCGTGTATATTACAGTAGTAAGAATTTTTCATCAAATTTGTAGCTGACGTTGGCGAATACGGAGGCGTAATTCAGCACTCAGAGATGCGACCTCTGTCAGCAACAACGGCTCCAACACGGCTGGGCATCGAGTCGAACGAAGCTTGGATGAAGATGCGGATACGTCTTGCTACTTCATCTCTGTCTCAGAGATCGTCAGGTGTAGTGGCTGGCGAGCGATAGCACTGGGACTCTGACGGCAACTCATGATCTAATGTTTCCATACGGCGAGGGCTCCGGCAAATATGCCGCCCAGGGAAACAGTCGCACACCCCCTGTATCGCAATTGGCCAGGACAGCGCTCGCAACTAACGGTCTTACGTTATCTTGTTGAAAAATCACAACATGGAGACCTCAAATACGTGACCCACTACCGTTCATTGCAATGTAAGACAAAATATTCACAACCTGTGTTTATTTATCACCAAGCATAGTTATCCATTTTACTAGAAGTACGTGAAAGACAAAATGTACTTATCGAAGAGACAATAGTTTTTATGAGATGTGTACATACTACACTACTGGCCATTAAAATTGCTACACCAAGAAGAAATGCAGATGATAAACGGGTATTCATTGGACAAATATACTATACTATAACTGACAGTGATTACATTACACGAAATTTGGGTGCATAGATCCTGAGAAATCAGTACCCAGAACAACCACCTCTGGCCGTAATAACGGCCTTGATACGCCTGGGTATAGAGTCAAACAGAGCTTGGATGGCGTGTACGGGTAAAGCTGCCCACGCAGCTTCAACACGATACCGCAGTTCATCAAGAGTAGTGACTGGCGTATTGTGACGAGCCAGTTGCTCGGCCACCATTGACCAGACGTTTTCAGTTGGTGACAAATCTGGAGAATGTGCTGGCCAGGGCAGCAGTCGGACATTTTCTGTATCCAGAAAGGCCCGTACAGGACCTGCAACATGCAGTCGTGCATTATCCTGCTGAAATGTAGGATTTCGCAGGGATCGAATGAAGGGTAGAGCCACGGGTCGTAACACATCTGAAATGTAACGTCCACTGTTCAAAGTGCCGTCAATGCGAACAAGAGGTGACCGAGACGTGGAAGCAATGGCACCCCATACCATCACGCCGGGTGACACGGCAGTATGGCGATGACGAATACACGCTTCCAATGTGCGTTCACCGCGCTGTCGCCTCGGATGCGACCATCATGATGCTGTAAACAGAATCTGGATTCATCCGAAAAAATGACGTTTTGCCATTCGTGCACCCAGGTTCGTCGTTGAGTACACCATCGCAGGCGCTCCTGTCTGTGATGCAGCGTCAAGGGTAACCGCAGTCATGGTCTTCGAGTTGATAGTCCATGCTCCTGCAACTGTTCGTGCAGATGGTTGTTGTCTTGCAGACGCTCCATCTGTTGACTCAGGGATCGAGACGTGGGTGCACGATCCATTACAGCCATGCGGATAAGATGCCTGACATCTCGACTGCTAGTGATACGAGGCCGTTGGGTTCTAGCATGGCGTTCCGTATTACCCTCCTGAACCTACCGATTCCGTATTCTGCTAACAGTCATTGGCTCTCGACCAACACAAGCAGCAATGTCGCGAAACGATAAATCACTATCGCGATAGGCTAGAATCCGACCTTTATCAAAGTCGGAAAAGTGATGGAACGCATTTCTCCTCCTTACACGGGGCATCGCAACAACGTTTCACCAGGCAACGCCGGTCAACTGCTGTTAGTGTATGAGAAATCGGTTGGAAACTTTCCTCATGTCAGCACGTTGTAGGTGTCGCCACCGGCGCCAACCTTATGTGAATGCTCTGAAAAGCTAATCATTTGCATATCACAGCATCTTCTTCCTGTCGGTTAAATTTCACGTCTGTAGCACGTCATCTTCGTGGTGTAGCAATTTTAATGGCCAGTAGTGCATTTTGTCATCACGCAGGTAATGTTCGGTTAAATCCAAATACTTTCTATATCTACATTTTAGTAGTTTTGACACTGGCTGTTAACACGAGAAATGACGTCGCTTACTGAACGTATTATACACTGGAGGGAAAAAATTTGCAACACCACGAAGGAGTTGTGCGACATAAACGAAAGTTTCTACATCCCAAAGATAATACCTGTTAAATTTTCGAGCTAGTCCCACAAGAGTGGCACTGGTAGCGGGCACTATGAGGATGAAAATCAAGTTTGCTTTAAACGAATGCTGTAACGGCCATGAGCTACTTTTGAGATTGGATGTAGTGAGTTGGTATTAGTTAATAATACGTTTAAGGCGACAAAGATGGCATCACGACACCTCACTGAGTTTGAACGAGGTCGTGTAATAAAGCTATAAGAAGCTGCATATTTCTTCTGCGATACTGCAGAAATACTTGGCAGGAATGTAGTCACTGTACAAGACTGCTGGCAGCAATGGTCACGAGAATGTATGGTCGCAATAAGAGCAGATTCCGGAGGGCGACGTAGCACTACCGAGAAGGAAGACAATCGTGTTCAGTGTATGGCTCCGGCGCTTCGTACTGCATCTGCAGCAGCAGTTGGCACCGCAGTGGCACAACGAACTGACAGAAATTGGTTACTCCAAGGACAGCTCCGAGACAGACGCCCTGTAGCGTGCATTCCACTGACCGCCATTTGCGACGTCAGCGATATCAAGCGGGAGCTCATTCTACGTCTACATCTACTCCCCTAGCCACCAAGCGGTGTGTGGCGGAGGGCACAATTCGCACCAAAGTCATATTTCCCCCCCTCTGTTCCACTCGCGGATCGCGCGAGGGAAAAACGACTGTCTGAACGCCTCAGTACGAGCTCTTATTTCCCTTATCTTTGAATGATGATCATTACGCGATTTGAAAGTTGGTGGTAATAATATATGCTCTACATCCTCGGTGAAGATCGGATTTCGGAATATAGAGAGCAGCCCCTTCTGTTTAGCGCGTCGTCTATCTGCAAGTGTTTCCCACTTCAAATTTTCTATGAGATTTGTAACGCTCTCGCGATGGCTAAATGTACCAGTCACGTATCTTGCCGCTCTTCTTTGGATCTTCTCAATCTCTTGAATCAAACCTAACTGGTAAGGGCCCCACACAGGCGAACAATACTCCAACACTGGACGAACTAACGTATTGTAAGCTATTTCCTTTGTTGAAGGACTGCATCGCTTCACGATTCTACCAATAAATCGCAATCTAGAGTTCGCCTTAACCGTTACTTGTGTAATCTGATCATTCCATTTGAGATCATTTCGAATAGTCACACCCAGATACTTGACGGTCTTTACCTCTTCCAATGACTGGGCATTTATTTTGTACTCGTACATTAACGGAGATTTTCGCCTTGTTATACGCAGTAGGTTACACTTACTAACATTGAGAGATAACTGCCAGTCATTACACCACGCATTTATTTTCTGCAAATCCTCATTGATTTGTTCACAACTTTCGTGTGATGCTACTTTCCTGTAGACTACAGCATCATTGGCAAACAGTCTAAGGCCGCTGTCAATACCATCAACCAGATCGTGTATGTAAAAAGCAGAGGACCTATTACGCTACCCTGGGGCACACCTAAAGTTACACTTGTTTCTGTTGAAGTCACCTCGTTCAGGACCACATACTGCTTCCTGTCTATTAGAAAACTTTCTATTCAACCGCATATGTCATCGGATAGACCGTAAGCGCGCCCTTTTTGTAGCAAGCGACAGTGCGGAACTGAGTCGAACGCCTTGGAGGGCAGGGTGGAGGTCTGTTGTGTTTTCCGATGAAAGCTGGTTCTGCGTCGGTACCAGCGATACCCTTGTGTTGGTTAGGAGAAGGCCAGTTGAGGACCTGCAACCAACCTGTTTGTGTGCTGGATCTACATCTGGATTTACGGTCGGAGGTGCGGTTTCGTATGACAGCAAGGCCATTCTCGTGGTTATCCCATGCACCATGACTGCAAATTTGTTCGTCAATCTGGTGATTCGACCGGTAGTGGTGCCATTCATCATAGTATTCCAGAGGTTTCTTACCCAAAAGGATACCGCTCGCCCACATACCGCTGATGTAACTCAAAATGCTCTATAGAGTTTATGCTTATACGTTACGGATATTTTAGAACCGTGATTGTATATTGAATGTAAATAAGTTATACAAAACTGCAACCAGTCACTTTTTTGAATAATTATGTTTTATTCCATGAACCGGTTTTCGAACCTTTTCAGGTTCATCTTCAGATGGTTTCAGGAAGCTACATCGTTATTCCTAGCATAATGCTGGGTGCTGGCTCTATGACAAAAAGATGGAACACACTTTAATGTATCGCCATGAATATAGCTTGCCGGCCGGGGTGGCCGAGCGGTTCTATGCGCTGCAGTCTGGAACCACGCGACCGCTGCGGTCGCAGGTTCGAATCCTGCCTCGGGCATGGATGTGTGTGATGTCGTTAGGTTTAAGTATTTCTAAGTTCTAGGGGACTGATGACCTCAGAAGTTAAGTCCCATGGTGCTCAGAGCCATTTGAACCATTTTTTTGACTATAGCTTATCTGTGGATATGGATGTAAATTTAGTTTTTTATTTACTGCAACAGTATAGGCGGCTTTTTCGGTTGGTGTCCATCTGGCTGCCTCCATTTTGATCTCTAGTTGTTATATCAATACACACACTTCCACAAAAACTATATTAATTTACACTCTGACAGCGAGACTTTTCCAGCATCCAGCATGCGCTTTACAACTGTTGCTTGTAACAAAGATCTTGACAGAAAGATATGGCATAGGCCTACTTTGCACAGAGATGTAATTTGTTTTTCTTTACATGTGTTAAAGTCGATATAAGGGCAAGTATTTTAATCGGACTAGCGATAACATGAGAGTACAAAATAAAATAAATAAATAAACTACTACAAGAACAAAATTCATGTGATCTGATATCTTATTTCCATTTGTATATTACTTATAATACAGGCAGTTTATAGCATTGTTTCCTTTTTTTTCTAACGTGATTGGCATTAACATGGATACCCAGGTATCAGTGATACAGAGTTATTGTATCTGCAGTGAGATGCAGCTGTCTGTTAGACTAGGACCTTCATATTTAAATTTAAATTAATAACAAACCTTCAGATGAAGGTATCAACATATCGCTTCGGCCACCTGAATTACCAGATCTATCTCCAGTCGAGCATGTATGGAACATCGTACGATGACAATCCAGTGTCATTTACAACCAGCATTAACTGTTCGTGCATTGACCGATGAAGTGCAACGGGTATGTAACTCCACCCCAGATATCCAGTATCTATACAAACAATGCGTGCACATTTGAATGCTCGCATTAAACATTCTGGCGATTACTCCGGTTATTAATGTACCAGCATTCCACATTTTCAGTGGTTTATCTCACGCTTACATTAACCTGTGATTTTGCGATATTAATCACTTACATTTGTTGCTTACAGAAATGTATTCCCGAAATTTCATTCCTGGTGCTGGAATATTTTTCCATCGGTATATAACGCTATACGATGCTTTAAGAAACCAACGCTATCAGTTGCAATTTGAATAGCAGCGAACGGCGAAATATATTTGAGACTACACGAAAAATGAGTCTAGGTACACTTATACATTATTTGCCCTGGATTTCTTCCACCGATCCTACAGTGATCGGATGTCTTAGTTGTTGATAAATCTCCCGGATTGAACTGTCGTGCCCACGAAACTTTTCCGGTCCAAACATTTCGAGCAGAAGTGCGCTGTACATCTTTAGAGATGCTCCTGATTCCGTTGAGTCGTTCCGACTGACAGGTCAGACGTCGAAGAGTGAGATAAATGCGACGAAAAACGAACGCGGTGGGAGTTTAGACGTGATCAGCAGAGATATCCCTTTTCAGAGATAAAACTTCACTATCGAACTGTCGTTGGTCAAAGATAAAACTTGTCTATCGATTTTGTAGCGCTACTCTCCATATATCACTAATTTTCAAGGTTTTTTTTTCTTTTCCGTAAAAATCATCCTTGCGTTTATTCGTTTGATTACCTTTTCTACATTGTCGTGGATAATGTTTCGTGACTGTAGATAAAACTTTGGTATCAGAAAACTTCATGATTTCAGGAAATTATGAATTGATGGATCTCATGAATGAAGACAGCAAGTAGAATTTCATATGACTGTTATTTGCGGGATCCATATTCAAAGCAACAGAAGAGGCCTGCGTTCTCCAGAAGTGGTTTTCATTTTTTTCTATTTTTCTGATGCAAGTGAATGCCGAAATGTCTCCCTCAGATATTACCGATTTCTCGTTATCCTATCCCACCTCCTAATAATGCTGTGGACAGAAGACTAATTTGTAAAAGAAGAAAACAACAATAAGTGAAAAGAAAATCTGTGATCCGAAATTCTAAATAGTCCATTGCTTATATGGTGACTTCTGTCTACAGGGCTGATGTTTCATGTGATGCATGAATCACAGTTTCACATTTAAGTCTCTGTTGAATACCTAAAGGAAGTAAATATCAGCTTTTTACAGAACTATCACATGTTTCAGGAAATAAAATATTTGATAGCTCTAACTGACACCTTTAATTTTTTACACCATTTTCATGATAAGTTGTGAAGAGGCCGCAAATTTGAAAATAAAGGCTAAAACTGAATCTCGTAAAGCTCGTGATATTCGCAATTTGTCGTACAGTAGAGCAATAACTACAGCAGAAACCACAATACGTTAATGTTGTTCCACAAAACGCCCTCTTTGAAAGCCCTCCGTCTCTTAGGCTGCAAAGAGGTTCACTAGGTAATTGTTCTAAGTGTCGGCGCAGACAGGAATGTGCGCGATCCCAGCGCCGGCCGGCCGTGGGTGTCTGGGCGGCTGCTCGCGCTACTCGCTAACATCGGCAACGCCGCAGGGGGCGCGGGGTCACGTGAATCAGCAGCGCTTGCCGTTGGCTGCCGCTCAGCTTGTGCCGTGGCGCGCCAACACCTGCCCAGCTCCCAACCGCCACAGCTTCCCAGCTGAAACTAGAGATGGGTCGAACTCGTTCATTCCAGTGAACTACTTCATTCATTTCACTCTTTGCCGTGAAGCGTTCAAATGAAGTAGTTCATTCGTGAAGTACGGAAGCCTGGCGAAGTTCCCCAGTTCGCCGCTCAGCCGCTGCTACGCTCGCTTCGCCTCGCTCGTACAATGAAGCTTCGTAATACTTCATAATTTTACCAACAGATGGCCGAACTATACAGTAACGTGCACGCAACGTTTTACGCTCTTACAGCGTCTGAGTTAACTTAAATAGAGCATGGTCGAAGGGGAAAAAGGAAAGATAAACAGAGAAGCCTGTCACATATAAAGAAGGTATTACATTTAATCTTGCTCGAAATTTTCTCATGAAGCGTCCAAGTCTTTATCTGCCAAATGAAATATTATTTGTTGTATTCATGAACTGAAAAATAGGGCTACCAACGAAATGCAGTCCAATTTTATGTTCCTTGTAAAATTTAATCCAAAATAGAATGAGTATGTTTACCACTGTCACAGTCTATATACCTACGTTAAGTAATTATTCAGAAGTTTTCCTGTAGATTTTATTTTTGTTGAGAATAATAACCCTCCAGATTCAAAACGTAAACTGTCACCTGTAGTCATTGGTACGATTTCAAGTAAAATCCCTCTTTCAGTGTTATAAACAAACATTTATTTTCATGTTGGCTGTGCGTGCTCACACAGCCAGCCTCTTCGTTTGTATCTTTAATATTCATTTGTCTGCAAGCGCTGCCAACGGTAGGCTACCCGTAGACGCGAAGTTTAACTGCACAAATAGTCACGGGTAATGATGTCAGCACTGCACGTAGCAGCTGACGCTGCCTTCCCCTCGCCCCTAACCTCATCAACCCCTCGTAAACCTATCGTTCCCAACAAACCCCGCGCGATCCGTCGACAGGCAGCAGAGGGAGGACTGAAGTGAAGGGAGGATGAGTCACGTAGCGCCGGTGTAGTGGGAGAGGGAGAGGGGAAGAGAGTGAGTGAACTAGAAAGAAGTGTGGAGTGTGCTATCTGTGAAGAGTTTGAAGTACCAGTTCATTGAAATTGAGTGGTTAGTTCACACTTCACGGAAGTGAAGCGTTCATTTGAACGACTCATTCACGAGCTCCCCATCACGAGTTGAAACGCTGTGGGCACAGCAAACAGGGTGTAGTACTTGTTGTGGTTTTCAGCACAAAGACTGGTTTAAAGCAAATCTCCATGACTGTCTATCATGTGGTCTCTTCCTTTCGGCACAATTCCTGCAACCTGCATGCCTTTGAACCTGCTTGCTGCAGTCGAGCCTGGTCCACCTCTACAATTTTTATCTGGCCCCCCTCCAGTTCCCTCCGTAATTAGAGTCATTATGTTTTGATACCTCGGGATGTATCCTACCAACCAATTCTTTTGTTTAGGCCGGCCGAGATGGCCGAGCGGTTCAAGGAGCTGCAGTCTGGAACCGCGCGACCGCTACGGTCGCAGGTTCGAATACTGCCTCAGGCACGGATGTGTGTGATGTCCTTAGGATAGTTAGGTTTAAGTAGTTCTAAGTTCTAGGGGACTGATGACCTGTGATGTTAAGTCCCATAGTGCTCAGAGCCATTTGAACCATTAGTATCCTAATCGTCCCATCCAATCTTCAGCACCACACTGAAAAAGCATACAGACAGGATGAACATGCTGTGATATGCAAATGATTAACTTTTCAGAGCATTCATAAGTGGTTGGTGCCGGTGACACCTACAACGTGCTGACATGAGGAAAGTTTCCAACCGATTTCTCATACACAAACAGCAGTTGACGGAGTTGCCTGCTGAAACATTGTTGTGATGCCCCGTGTAAGGAGGAGAAATGCGTACCATCTCGTTTGCGACTTTGATAAAGGTCGGATTGTAGCCTATCGCGATTGCGATTTATCGTATCGCGACATTGCTGCTCGCGTTAGTCGAGATCCAATGACTGTTAGCAGAATATGGAATCAGTGCGTTCAGGAGGGTAATACGGAACGCCGTGTTGGATCCCAACGGACTCGTATCACTAGCAGTCGAGATGACAGGCATCATATCCGCATGGCTGTAACGGATCGTGCACCCACGTCTCGATGCCTGAGTCAACAGATGGGGACGTTTGCAACACAACAACCATCTGCACTAACAGATCGACGACGTTTGCAGCAGCATGGACTATCAGCTCAGAGACCAAGGCTGCAGTTACCCTTGACGCTGCATCACAGACAGGAGCGCCTGCGATGATGTACTCAACGACGGACCTGGGTGCACGAATGCCAAAACGTCATTTTTTTCGGATGAATCCAGGTTCTGTTTACAGCATCATGATGGTCGCATCCGTGTTTGGCGACATCGCAGTGAACGCACATTGGAAACGTGTATTCGTCATCGCCATACTGGCGTATCACCCAGCGTGATGGTATGGGGTGCCATTGGTTACACGTCTCGGTCACCTCTTGTTCGCATTGACGGCACTCTGAACAGTGGACGTTACATTTCAGATGTGTTACGACCTGTGGCTCTACCCTTCATTCGATCCCTGCGAAACCCTAGATTTCAACAGGATAATGCACGACCGCATGTTGCAGGTCCTGTACGGGCCTTTCTGGATACAGAAAATGTTCGACTGCTGCCCTGGCCAGAACTTTCTCCAGATCTCTCGTCAATTGAAAACGTCTGGTCAATGGTGGCTCGTCACAATACGCCAGTCACTGCTCTTGATGAACAGTGGTATCGTGTTGAAGCTGCATGGGCAGCTGTACCTGTACACGCCATCCAAGCTCTGTTTTTACTCAATGCCCAGGCGTATCGAGGCCGTTATTACGGCCAGAGGTGGTTGTTATGGGTACTGATTTCTCAGGGTGCATGCACCATAACTGCGTGAAAAGGTAATCACATGTTAGTTCTAGTATATTATATTTGTCCAATTAATACCCGTTTATCATCTGTATTTGTTCTTGGTGTAGCAATTTTAATGGCCAGTAGTGTACTTAACATTAATTTACCAGGTTACTCAAATTGAATGGGACAGAAAGGAAGATTCTTGTGACTATAATAATGATTTTGTTTCACAATTATAGAATGGAAGGTTAACTCTCAGAGCTCGTTTGGACATTCACTGATGTTCCATTTGTGAGATGGCAGATGGCTACCCGTTACTGCATTTCCGCTAGCCCCGTTCCAACGTTGTCCTATCAGTGGAGTTAGTTGCGCTGACTTTCCAATGCTTTAGATGCTGTAAGTCCTGCGAAAACGGGATTACGTAAAACATGTCCTTCACACTACCCCAAAAGAAAAAATCCGTTGGTATGAGGTCACGCGACCTGGTGCCACAACATGAACGGCACATTGTTCGACCCAGTATGATCAACCAGTGCTGTGGAAGATGTTTGTTAAGGTGAGTAATCACGAGGTTATGCTGATGTGGCGGTTCTCCGTCCTGCTGCAAAACAAAGTCAGGTACCTCTCCCTTCAACCGAGGCAACAAAGAGAGAGAAAGCACATCGAGACATGTTATGCCTATAATGGTAACTTGTCTGAAGAAGAAAGGACCAGATTCTTTATAATTAGTTATGGTGCACAAAACATTAAATTTCGGAGAATCACATTCATCTTCCACGGAGGCATACGAGTTTTGTATCCCCATATCCTCAAATTATGTGAAATGTGATATCATCTGAGATTACAAGTCTGGCTGCGAAACCATCCATCTCCATCTGTGCTTGAAAATCAGTGCATAATTACCTTCGTTTTGGTTTATTGGCTGGTTTTAGCGCCTACAACATCTGAATTCAGTAAGCCTTAAATTGCAGACGCTTACGCAACGCACGCTGCACTGTTGATTACGACTCATTCACTTCTCTGCTAGAATGTCGCATGGGTTTTCCGGGCCCTCTTTCGTAGGTCGTGCGAATGTTTTCCACTACTTCATTCTCTACAGAAGGTTGTCCTGTGGTTTTCTTCTTGCATATATGTCCTATCTCCTCGAATTTCTTTACCCATCTAGCAATGCTGTTGTAGTGCCACTTTACCAAATTTAATCCGAACACGATACACTTTTGTATTGCAGACGCCGCTGTTTTGAATACTATCGCCAGTGATGAGTAACAGTTGTTTTATTGCTGCCACCCTAAGCTGTGAACATTAACCTTTCAATCAATACGTGTATATTCAAAATAAAGTCGTTAGTGTAGTCACAGGAATACTTTCTTACTGTCCCCTTTATTTTAAATCACCCAGTATTTCTGTTTTTCAGGATAGCTTTCCTTGTTATTGCCAGTCCACAGTTATGTCCTACTTTGGCCATATTCAGTTATTTTGCCGCCCAATCAAAACTTGTCTACTGCTTTCAGTGCCTGATTTCATAATCTGATTGCTGCAGCATTACCTGACTTAATATCTGCATCATTACCCTTGTTTCACTTTTATTTATATTCAATTTGTACTGTCTTTTGGACACATTATCCAATTCATCAGCTGTTCTTTTAACACATTTCTGCGAGAATTATGTCTTGACAAGTCTTAAACTTCCCTTTCTTTCTTCCTGAATATCAGGTCCGGTTCCAAATGGAATATTAAACCTGTCAGGTAACACCAACCTCTCCGGGACTCAATAAACGCACCTCTCGTGCTTCGCCCATTCTACGCTCGTACGCTGCGCCGAATGCCAGTGTGTAGTCTGCCGACATCTCATTCACCTGACACTACCAGCTATTTCGTTCGCCGCAGCGACAGGAACGCTCTCCAGCGCAGCAGCTAAACCCAATTCAACAGTCCTGATTGTATTACTAACATCAAGCAATGTTATATACTGTATTACCTCTGTTCGGTATTAGATGCTTATACTATTTTTTAATTAAAAGATTATTACTTTTTTATGACCTGCTATTCTCATAGATTATCATTACTTTTTTTAGTTATATCTAAATTTGAACTACAAATAGGCATAGCACGATTGTTTTTATTTTTTCCTTTCACAAAAATAGAGATATATTCATTGGTGTACAAGGGATCAACTCAATTTTCCATTAATCTACTCAACGTAAATGAAACTGCGTTGAGGTTGTTAAATTTATGAGACAACACTAAGTTTTCTTTTGGTTTTGTTCTGTTTTACAACGCACGTGGGAACTGCTTTTTATTAGTGGGAGAACATTTTTTCGCTGGTCACAGCCACATAGATATCATATTAACATAACTTACGAATGGGAAGTAGTAGTGAACTTGCGGAATTCTTCTTGGAAAATGTGAGGCTGTGAAAAGTTTCTTTCCTGCAGCTTTAGGAATAATCAGTCTCTAACGACCGCAATGCCTCTCACTGAATGAGGTTTCACAAACCTAATTCTCAAGAAGAAGATCTCTTACGCTCCAGCTGTTACTGGGTGGAGTAACATAGATATATACTGGAAAGTTCGAGCAACTTCCCTTAAGATAAAGCAGGCTTTGAAGCTTTTTGTGGCACCCCTGGGGCTTCCTTCTGCAAGGAACCTCTGATGTCGCATTCACCGCCCTACCTCCTGACTGAAGGTACTTGTTTGTGCACTTGTGTGCAACGTGCTCGCAAGCATCTCTTAAGCTGTTCGGCAAAAAAGATCAGGGGAAGAGCCACGGCCGAGAATTCTGTGTTCTTAGAATGTTTATGATCGTCGGCAGTGCCAGCCCCACTACGCCTGAGCGTTACTTTACCCTCGCCGGAAACACCGACACCAGGTGTCTCGCTGCCGAGAACGTTACGCGCCACCCATCACCTGGCGCCTGAATCTAGGCATCCCGGTGCGCGTAGTCTACCTGAAGACCTGCTAACCCGCGCTGCATTGCCTGCGCTGACTCCTGTTGGAGCGCCCATTCGTCGTCACACATTTCGTCCAGAATTATGGTATGTGCACGGGTTGGCCAAAGATAAAAGTGACAGAAGGGGAGCTATAGGCGACCGACTGTTTAGAAATGACAGCTTTTTTGGCACGGGTCGGGCGCGGTATAAGCCATTTCTGTCAGTGCAGTTCCCAAGCAGCGCTCGGTGCGCTGAAAGGACAACAGAACGACAAAGTGAGGGTCGTGGGTTCGAGTCCCTACAGGGAACTTTTTTGTTTTCAATTTTTACGTTACTTACACTCCAAATAAACCGAAGTAATGCTCAATACATTGTGGTCCATTGGTAGTAACCGGGCCAAATATCTCACGAAATAAGCATCAAACGAAAAACTACAAAGAACGAAACTCGTCTAGGTTGAAGTGGGAAAACAGATGGCGCTATAGTTGGCCGCTAGATGGCGCTGCCATAGGTCAAGCGGATATCAATTGCGTTTCTTAAAATAGGAACCCACATTTTTTATTACATTTTCGTGTACTACGTAAAGAAATATGAATGTTTTAGTTGGACCACTTTTTTCGCTTTCTGATAGATGGCGCTGTAATAGTCACAAACGTATAAGTACGTGGTATCACGTAACATTCCGCCAGTGCGGACGGTATTTGCTTCGTGATACATTACCCGTTTTGAAATGGACCGTTTACCAATTGCGGAAAAGGTCGCTATCGTGTTGATGTATGGCTATTGTGATCAAAATACCCAACGGGCGTGTGCTATGTATGCTGCTCGGTATCCTGGACGACATCATTCAAGTGTCCGGACCGTTCGCCGGATATTTAGGTTATTTAAGGAAACAGGAAGTGTTCAGCCACATGTGAAACGTCAACCACGTCTTGAAACAAATTATGATGCCCAAGTAGGTGTTTTAGCTGCTGTCGCGGCTAATCCGCACATCAGTAGCAGACAAATTACGCGAGAATCTGGAATGTCAAAAACGTCGGTGTTGAGAATGCTACATCAACATCTATTGCACCCGTACCACATTTCTATGCACCAGGAATTGCATGGCGACGACTTTGAACGTCGTGTACAGTTCTACCACTGGGCACAAGAGAAATTACGGGAAGATAGATATTTTGCACGCGTTCTATTTAGCAACGAAGCGTCATTCACCAACAGCGGTAACGTAAACCGGCATAACATGCACTATTTGGCAACGGAAAATCCACAATGCCTGCGACAAGTGGAACATCAGCGACCTTTGCGGGTTAATGTATGGCGCGGCATTATAGGAGGAAGGATAATTGGCCCCCATTTTATCGATGGCAATCTAAATGGTGCAATGTATGCTGATTTCCTACGTAATGTTCTACCGATGTTACTACAAGATGTTTCACTGCGTGACAGAATGGCGATGTACTTCGAACGTGATGGATGTCCGGCACATAGTTCGCGTGCGGTTGAAGCGGTATTGAATAGTATATTTCATGACAGGTGGATTGGTCGTCGAAGCATGGCCTGCACGTTCACCGGATCTGCCGTCCCCGGATTTCTTTCTGTGGGGAAAGTTGAAGGATATTTGCTATCGTGATACACCGACAACGCCTGACAACATGCATCAGCGCACTGTCAATGCATGTGCGAACATTACCGAAGGCGAACTACTCGCTGTTCAGAGGAATGTCGTTACACGTATTGCCAAATGCATTAAGGTTGACGGACATAATTTTGAGCATTTATTACATTAATGTGGTATTTACAGGTAATCACGCTGTAACAGCATGCGTTCTCAGAAATGATAAGTTCACAAAGGTACATATATCACATTGGAACAACCGGAAAAAAATGTTCAAACGTACCTACGTTCTGTATTTTAATTTAAAAAACCTACCTGTTAACAACTGTTCGTCTAAAATTGTGAGCCATATGTTTGTGACTATTACAGCGCCATCTATCACAAAGCGAAAAAAGTGGTCCAACTGAACCATTCATATTTCTTTACGTACTATACGAATACGTAATAAAAATGGGGGTTCCTATTAAAAAAAACGTAGTTGATATCCGTTTGACCTATGGCAACGCCATCTAGCGGGCTAACCACAGCGCCATCCCCCTTCAAGTTAGACCAGTTTCGTTCTGTGTAGTTTTTTCGTTTGACGCTTATTTCGTGAGATATTTGGCCGGGTCACGATCAATGGACCACCCTGTATATACTATTCATTAATAATTTCATAAAATGTGCAAAACGAAAGGCAAAAGAAAATTTGGGTTTCCAAATAAATTTACGAGAAAGAATTATACCTACAGCGACACCGCGCGACTGCTACGGTCGCAGGTTCGAATCCTGCCTCGGGCATGGATGTGTGTGATGTCCTTAGGTTAGTTAGGTTTAAGTAGTTCTAAGTTCTAGGGGACTGATGACCACAGATGTTAAGTCCCATAGTGCTCAGAGCCATTTTGAACCTACAGCGTCCACGAGGCCTCTGCAAATAACTTTCTGAGAAGAGACTGTAATTAGATGGACAGGATTTAGTATTCCATTAGTTTCATTTTAAACTTCGAACAGCCTTCGGCAGATATTGCAGTCTCTGATGTCTCTTTTTATTGTCGCGTGAAGAAGTTTATCATGAAGCTTCAGTACTGCTCGTTTCTCGTCGAGAGAGAAAAACAAATCACATCACGAGAAGACTGCTTCAAAATACGTTCCACCATACGTTGCCAGCTGTCCTCGCGAATATTTGGGGAGATGATGCTTTATGTGTGGTTTACTGGCGAACTGTGCAATGAGAGAGAACCTTTAAAACAGCCATGCAGTTATAAAAGTTAAAGTTCGGCGTTTACAACGTAGGCAAGATACCGAGGAAATTACTGCTTCCTCTCTTTTTACGATGAATATCACCGTACTTGTAAATCATAAATTGTAAAATAGTAAAAAAATATAATATTACTTACGAAGTTCTCGTGTACGCCTTACACTCTCTCCTGGGAAATTTATTTGCAATCCTAAACTGTCCTTTGTCTTTTCTTTTCATGCCTTTTATAACAGTATTGATAAATACAATACATTGAGCATTATTTCAGCTTATTTCCACTGTAAGTAAAGAAAAACAGAAAATAAAAAACTTTTCTGTGTAGGGACTCAACCTTATGATCTTCATATGACCGCTTTGCACTATTTCCTCTGCGCCAACCGCTAGCTGCAACCTATGCTAATAGAAATGATCCATTCCTACCTTAACCGTGTCAAAACTGTTATTTTTTTGAAACTTCCTGGCAGATTAAAACTGTGTGCCCGACCGAGACTCGAACTCGGGACCTTTGCCTTTCGCGGGCAAGTGCTCTACCAACTGAGCTCAGTTGGTAGAGCACTTGCCCGCGAAAGGCAAAGGTCCCGAGTTCGAGTCTCGGTCGGGCACACAGTTTTAATCTGCCAGGAAGTTTCATATCAGCGCACACTCCGCTGCAGAGTGAAAATCTCATTCTGTTATTTTTTTGTAAACCCTAGGTCATTTGGTGTTCCCACTTCCGTCATTTTCATTTTTGGCAAAGTTCTGCATATGCCGCAAAATTTGGACAAAAACTGTGATAGCGCGTAGGCACGGTCCCTTTGTGAGTGACTTTTTGCCGATAGAGAGGAATTCTTTTTGACATCGCAATATTTCAAGTCGAAAAATATGCACCTTTATACGAGTTATGATATTCATACTTGTATTCTTGCTTTCGTAATGCTTTCTGTTTAAATTTTTAATTCTATTACTTAGATTATAGTTTGTAATAAATGAATTCACTTTCTGCTTGCTAGCCCAAACACTAACATTTCATTGTATGAGAATTTTCGGTTCTTTTCATTTAAATTCAGACTTTCTCCTTTAATCTTTCCAACGTAGCTCAAGCAGGTTCTCAGGTAGCAGATGCCTCAGTGGCAGACTATGGACTTGCTCAATGTTGGGGCTGGTTCAAAATCCCTGTCTGGCTGTACAGATTTAAGTTTCCTACGGTTTCACTAAAATATTTAGGTTTCGTACTCATTTCCTGAAACGATTAAGACAAATATTAGAGCGATTCCTTCAAAAGCAACACGGCTAATTTTTCGGCCATCAATATCCTGTCCGTGGTAATGTCCTTAAAGCTGATGAGATCTTAAGGCCTTATTTTCCTTTCCTTCTCAAGCTTTTCATTTTTAAGGCCTTATTTTCCTTTCTTTTTCAAGCTTTTCATTTTTAATACATCACACAACTTTTTTTCTTGTTTCACTGGCTAAGACGTTTTCTTCATGTAGTTTCGCCTTCAGGAAATTACCGTTCTAATTTCATTCCACCTCCTCGTCTGGATTATAATGTGCAATTATTGAGTTTATTTTGTGGAAGTAATTTCGAAATCTACACAGCCACAGAGGCAAACTTTATTACTCATTTCCTTTTTTGAGGGCACTTTTTCTGAAATACTGTAAATGGCATCATTTAGACAAGATTAGCAGTGGAGAATAGCAATGAAGTATTTTGTCTGCCTTCGGAAAGACTTCTGCGCCCTAGAAACGTGTTCCATGCAGCAACTAAGTTAGTTGAAGTAGAAAAATTTATTAATTGGGAATTCGTTTTCTAAACTCTGTAAAACGTTGTATTCTGTTGAAGTTATTAAAATTCTCTGATTTTTACAGCGCAAGCGAAGCATTTAAAGTGATTTCAATTTAGTATTCGTTACCATTGGAAGATATCCAGATCTTCAGTACGTCAGATGAGTCAGCCAAGCAGAAATTTAACACAGTAGTTGCCACGGTATGTCTCTAAGATATGACCCTAATGCGTTTTGAAGCAGTCTATAAAAATTATTCATTTCACGTATCTTCAAGAGTGAATGGAAGTGGTGAAAACATTTGAGTGCCTCCAACGAACTTGTCTTTCATTTTTATACTAATGAAGAACAAATCATATCGTCTATTATAATTCTGTGAAAATACTACTTATTAATGGTTCATCTGACTGAAAACCGCAACAGATCAGGTAATAATCTTGTCTCATTATCTACTGCACGCTCAGTATCAGATGCTGGACCATTGCAGCAGCTTTATCTTGTAGATCATGTTCCTGTGTGTCCCCCCATATGACCATAACAGAAGTGATTTCAGGCTTTCCCCAAGGTAGTGTTATAGGCCCTTTGCTGTTCCTTATCTATATAAACGATTTGGGAGACAATCTGAGCAGCCGTCTTCGCTTGTTTGCAGATAACGCTGTCGTTTATCGACTAATAAAGTCATCAGAAGATCAATACAAACTGCAAAAGATTTAGAAAAAATATCGGAATGGTGCGAAAAGTGGCAGTTGATCCTAAATAACGCAATGTGTGAAGTCGTCCACATGAGTACTAAAAGGAACTCGTTAAACTTCGGTTACACGACAAATCAGTCTAATCTAAAAGCCGTAAATTCAACTAAATACCTAGGTATTACTATTACGAACAACTTAAATTGGAAAGAACACATAGAAAATATCGTGGGGAAGGTTAACCAAAGACTGCGTTTTATTGGCAGGACACTTAGAAAATGTAACAGACCTACTAAGGAGACTGCCTACACTACGCTTGTCCGTCCTCTTTTAGAATACTGCTGCGCGGTGTGGGATCCTTACCAGGTAGGACTAACGGAGTACATCGAAAAAGTTCAAAGAAAGGCAGCACGTTTTGTATTACCGCGAAATATGGCAGAGAGTGTCACAGAAATGATACAGGATTTGGGCTGGACATCATCAAAAGAAAGGCGTTTTTAGTTGCGACGGAACCTTCTCACGAAACTCTAACCACCAACTTTCTCCTCCGAATGCGAAAATATTTTATTGACACCGACTTACATAGGGAGGAACGATCACAAAGATAAAATAAGGGAAATCAGAGCTCGTACGGAAAGATATAGGTGTTCATTCTCCCCGCGCGCTATACGAGATTGGAATAATAGAGAATTGTGAAGGTGGTTCGATGAACCATCTGCCAGGCACTTAAATGTGATTTGCAGAGTATCCATGTAGATGTAGATGTAGACCATGAGCATGTGGTGCCTCAAAACTTTGCCAGTGGAATAACATATCATTTCAAAAGATTATTACGTTACTTGTTGAAGTTTTCAGTCACATTAACTGCTATTACCCAGTAGTCACAGTGTTCAGCGCCAAGAGTGGATAAGATAAGTTTACTGCACATTATCTTCTTTTTTAATTGTGTACTTTGTTTGAGATTCGGAGGATGACTTCCATTGACTTAATTGGGTTCATTGATTTGCAGTGTGAGTTGTAAGTAGTTAAGAACAAGGTTATGAAAGTTTCAGTTTTTCCACAGAAACATTTTTTCAGTAACACTTGCTCATTTCCCAATTCTCTTCTCATCGACTGCACTCCCCGAATGCTTTGATCATATTTGTTAAAAGTATCTACATGCTACTCTTAGCTGAAAACTATCTAGAATCAAGATGGAAAATTGTAGCCAATAAATTTCTAAGTGGTAAAGTCCATAATTAAAAATCAGTCATCGACACTGAAATGCATTTTACGCCTTTGTGTCCTGCTGAGTCATCTATCCTTCCCTCAACAGCCGCAGAGGGGGGAGGGGGGGGGGGAGATTAGAGTACTGCGTCATTCTGGAAACTGAAGCAAGCGACGGTTTGACTTTATGGCACCAAACTTCTTCAGGGCATCTAATATTCTGGATGTAAATGTTATTTTATACAAAATGCCACAATTTGGTTGACATGTGAGATACATTGTTATTGTTGAAAGTCGGTTGTAGCGCCTGCACTTTCACACTGTGGTGCGGCATTCTACCTGAAAATATTTCATACAAAAACGCATAAACGTGCATAGAACTTATCACCGGTTCTCTGTTGATATACTGTCGAACATGAACCCGACTGGTTGATTGGTTGCTTGATTTGGGGGAGGGGACCAAATGGCGAGGTCATGTCTCATCGGATTAGGGAATGATGGGAAAGGAAGTCGGCTGTGCCACTTCAAAGGATCCATCTAGGCACTTGTCGGAAGCGATTTAGGGAAATCACGGAAAACCGAAATCAGGACGGTAGGACGCGGGTTTGAACCCTCATCCTCCCGAATTGAAGTCCAGTGTGCTAACCGCCACCACGCTCGGTGAACATGAATCCGAAAGCGAAGTCCTCCAATTGGCTTAATGTGCTGTCAAGCGCGCGAAAACTGAGGCCGTGGCGTTTACAACGCCGAGTACGGACACTCCTAAATTACTGGTTGTGCCGCACGATGACTTCAATATTTGCACAAGACATATTCAGAAAATAAGGGTAGATCGCTTTGTTTAAAAATTGACAACTTACTCCGAAGTTGCACATATGCAACATCGTCTATTGCTTATAAAGCCACAGAAGTTGCTATGATTCAGTAGTTGTCTAATTGTGGGTGAAAGCAAATAGCAATTCTTGCTCACTCCAGTTCCGAAGTGCGAGCTGTAATTCAATTTTTGTGTACTGAGTGCTCAAATTCAACCGTTGTCGGGCTTAGTTTATGAGCCTACTGCGGTGAGTGAAGGAAAGATTAAAGTATAGTGTCAGACTATTTAAAAGAGGCGCCACAAATATGAATGACTCTAAACGGAGTGCAGGCTCAGCATACAGACCGATCAAGTTGTGCAACAAGTGGATCGATGACTCCTATTTCATGGACGGTTGATTTTCGAGGTTCTGAGTGGCGAATTTCCTCAAGTTGGGCCCGCCACTGTTCACATGACAGTCACGAAAAAACTCTGATATCGCAAATTGTGTGCAAGTTGGTATCAAAAAAGCTTACCAACCAACACCCAAAGAAGGAGATGTCAAGTGGACGGTCGTTCATAGATCGCTGTCCACAGGATGGAGACGATCTGTTTTCCCACATTGTTACGGACAGATATCCTGCTCCAACGTGGAATCAACAGACAGTGTAATGGCGCCTTTCAGTTCCTCCACAGCCCAAAAAGATTCAAGTAGTCCCCTTATTCGGAAAACGGTGGCTTCCGTTTCTGGGACGAAGTGGGTGCTCATTTGGACGACTCCAGGCAACGTGGGTCAACACGTACTTTGAAACGCTCACTAAACGGAGGTGTGCCACCCAAAATGGACGGCGAGGAAGACTGCTACCCAGGTCCAATATCTAAGAGAAGAATTTCTATACAGAGGAGATGAAGAAGCCGGTGCAGCGTTACCAAAGTGAAGTGCTTAGAGATGAAAGGCAAACACGTAGAGAACTGAAGTAGTTCTGTAGGGAACGAAATCTCCTTTTTTTTTTTTTTTTTGATGTGGTTCGTTTGCGCAACAAAATGAAACGCAGCAGGTTTGTTTTGTGCTACAGATGTTTTGCTTCTTTTTATTTGTGAAGCAGCTTCAGTGTTATCTGTTGTGTTTTTTACCTGTATCATGATTACATACATTTTACTATATTACAGCTTTTATTATTCTCGTGTTGCTTGGTAACAATGAACTTTTTCGAGTGCAACATTCGTATGGTTATATTAGTGTTTGATTCCACTCACTTTTTGAAATCTTATTAATCCATATGTGTCATCCTGGGGCGGCCGATGTGGCCGTGCGGTTGTAGGCGCTTCAGTCTGGAACCGCGAACCGCGTGACCGCTACGGTTACAGGTTCGAACCCTGCCTCGGGCATGGATGTGTGTGGTGTCCTTAGGTTGGTTAGGTTTAAGTAGTTCTAAGTTCTAGGGGACTGATGACCACAGATGTTAAATCTCATAGTGCTCAAAGCCATTTGAACCATTTGTGAAATCCTGGATTTGTACTCAGTTGGCATGTGTACACCAGGGTGCCCGACTTTCAGCTTTTTTCTACTTCAGCTTTCACTCTTCACTGTGTGTTAGTTGCATGTTTTTACTGTACATAGTGTTGCCAACTGTCGCTGTGATTTCTTCTGTCACCTTTTGTTTGTGTTGTGATGTCCGCATGTAGCTTTACATTAATTTGTTATGTGTGCATGGTTTTGATGTGTGAGATTAAGCTGTTATTTAGTCTGCTTATATTCTTTACCTCTGTTTGTTATTGTTTTAGAGGCTAAAACAATCAGTAGGCTGTTATTTAAATTGAATTAGTCATTTATTACTTTCTTGTTCATTGCAAGAACTCTTAGTCTGTGAAAGTTATCCTGTTTTGGTAAGAGTTTTCTGTTGTAATTGTTCATTCTAAGAATGTCCATATCCTGTTCATAGATGGTTTTTACCCATGCTTTATTAGGTGCTCAGCATATGTAGAACGAATATTTTTCTACCTGCAGCTTCTTACGTGTTCTTTGTATCTAGTTTTGAGACTTCTGCCTGTTATTCCCAGATACACTGATCGGCAAGCTTGACACTCTAACTGGTGTATATCAACTCCTTGGTATTTGTCTGGATTTTTATTCGTGTTTATAAATGTGGCAGGAGCGTGCTTCTTGTTGTGTATACTATGCGTAATCCTTGTTTCTTCAGTAGATTTGCTAATCTGTGTATAGCTTCATGTTTGTATGTTATAGTGTACCATTTATTTTTGTTAGTCACGTCATGAGTGTTCGTGGTGTGTGTGTTTGTCTGAGCTGTAGTGTCTGTGTTGTTAGTGGAGTTTTCTAATACTTATGTCCCCTGTTTATTTTCACTTTTGTTTAGTTGTGTTGTATAGATGTTACTTCCATTGTTTTTGACAATGAGCTGTATTGTTTCTTTTTTTATAGTTTTGTCATTCTGCACATCAGTTTTTGGAAAGCTGCTAGTCTGTGGTTTTATGGGTAGTTTGATGTGGCATGTATAATTGTGTCTGTCGCTGTTGGCAATGTGTAAATGTCAAGTTTGTGCTTATTGCTTGCTGTCTATGTTTATTGCTATATCAAACACGTACACTTGTGCTTGTGTTTCTTTTCTAATGAATATTTGTTTGGCTAAATGACCCTTACGTTTCGAATCCCTTTCATATTTTCATTTTCTGTAACTCATGTTCTGTACTGTAAGGGTAAACTATACTGGTAGTGAGATGCATAAACATTTTGTTATTATTCTGAGGTCTATTTCAATCGACTCATGATGTCTGTACGAGCACTATATCACAATATCAGTGGTAATGTTGGCAATCTACTGGTTCATGCAACACTATTCTTTTTGTAATTATATACTAAATTATTTTTCAGCTGGAGGAGTGTCTTCAGTTTCGACGTGTTAACGTATCTAGATGCTTGAATAATCCTCATTTAGTTAATATACTGGAGGCAGACGAAATAAATGTTTCATTCTGTGCCTTCTTATTTTCAAAGCGGAATTATTAAATTAGTTCCATTGCAGTCATAACAGAAATACTAAAAGATGAACTATGGGGTAAGGGGTGGTGGTTGTATTTACAATTTTAATTACAGTAGTACTCTTTAGTGTAATTTTTTGGTAAGTCATATGTAGCAAATAACGGTCATTATACATAAATACATTGGCGTCGCATTAGATACAAGATTATTTAGATTATTTCAGTCACTAAACTAATACACTGTAATTATGACTGAATAGAGAAATGATAGTGGCATTCAAAGGGATGTGATAACTCAAACGAAAAGGAAGGGAATCACGAATGTCTGTGCCTGTCAGGAGTTATTGCGGTTTCTTATTATCTACTGACGTAGCGTAGTTGATCATAAATAGAGCTAGAACTTTTTCTGCAAAAAAAGTACCAGATTTCAAAAGGAGTTAAAAATCTTAGACCATCCTTTTATAAAGGACACACTAAATAATTCAATGATCGCAAGATACCTACGAAATCTTAGCACAGTTAAACCAAATAAAATAAAGCATTTTTTACAGAGATTCTATCCGCATTAATCAGGAAATGTTTGTAGATAAGGAAGGGTCGTTCTTCACCAATAGTCACAAAGTGGACGTGTTTTATACCATGGTAAAGCGTCCTCTGCAAGTAATTTTTTTTAACATGGTTTTGGAGTACATAATACGTTTAGGTAATAATTGTGGGTATGCAAAAAGATGAGTAACATTACGTAGCTTGTACTTATACAACGGTTCTAGCTAACTGATTCTTAGTCTTGAAGCACGCCTCAAATTTTTGTTATTATTCTTCATACTTGACGCCCACCACCAATCATGCTACTAAAGATATTCCATCTTTGTGTGTCATTCCCTCGTGCATCCGCCAGACTAGCGACTTGCTAAACGCCGGCAGTGCGCTCTCCAAGACAACAAACAGGCCTTGAGATAACAGGGAGCAGCGGCAGTGGCGGCGGCGGCGCGTACGTTACGAAATAAAACGGTTGTGCGCCGGCGCGTGCTGACGTCACACGCTGCCATTCAAAGCTTCTTATCTCCGACGCTGCGCCACGCTACGCTGCCGACAATACGGCAGGCACGCCTGCCAACGTTTGAATTACTCACAACGTTCAATTCGACAGCGTTCAGCTATCTTTGATATCCTCATATGCAGTCTCTGATAATCTTTTGCGAAAGGAATGCCCAGCTGCAATCGTTTGCAACATACGAATATAACTGCGTTATGGGGACCATACAGTCATAACTTGCTGATGTAAGGACGTGGCGTGTTAGGACGCTAATATATATATTGCATAACGGATTTATTTCTCAAAACAGTCATATTTATTTCATGGTATAAAACACTGGCAATGCCTAGATATCTGTAAAATTTTATTTTTCAGGAAGCAAAAGCATAAGGTGGATTTCAAATGTGGCGCTAAAGAAGGATGTGAAACAGTTAAGTACCGTGGGCAAAGAAGTTAAAAAATGAAAAGCTGCCAGGAGCAGTACGGAAGGAACCTTTGTCAGAATTACAGAGACGTTTGTGGCACATCTGGTAGGGCATCCAGCTAGGAAGCTAAGGAAGAAAACAGTAGCAACAGCCAGAGTTTGGAACATTTGACGACGTTTGGTTTAGCAGAGATGGAGATATGAAAAGATATAAACTGATGCAGGACTGCGTGAAATTAGTTGACTGGACCTTTCAAAATATAAATACGTACAAATTTAGAATCTACAACAGAGTGGAGCCCTGCAAAACATTCAAAAATTAAATGTATAAAAATTGTTAAAATACAACTGACGAAGAGTGAGGTTAATAGTCCTGCCTTAGTATGGACTATGGAACCCACACATGGGCCCCTTCTGCTAAAACTTCATTAGTAGTGCAAGTGGTTATTTGTGCAAATTATGCATGTTCGTATGACGACTAAACTTGAAATTACTGTTACTGTACGCCGTTCACTTCCATACAACCAAAATTAAAAATTAACAATAAATCACAATCAAATGTTAACAGTTTCACTCATGAAAGCGTATGATTTCTTAAAGATGTAGTTATATAAGGTTGAAACACTGTGTGCAACGATTTTTCTCCTGATGCTGATGACGGTTTTAGGGAGACTAAGAACATTTAAGCTCATCAGTCTCCTCTTCACCACAATTTCAACGCACACATTTCTTCGATTGTCCTCCCGCTCAATTGTGAAGTTCTTCGGCACCATTTTGGCACAAACCTTACGCATGTGCAAAATTTCGGTCAGAATTTAATGTACGGTGAGAGTGTTCAAGTTTAACAGGTCACCTATCATCCTTATTGTTAAACGTTGGTCTGATCTCATGAAAGCAGGCACACGTTCGACATTTTCGTCAGTTTTTGAAGCTCAAGATCTTCCCGAGCGAGGTTCATCTTGATCGTGTGCTGGTCTTTCCCATAGGCCTCTTTCAACTTTTCAAACGTCATTCCCCTAGTTTAACGCAAAACGCAATGGCATAACTTTGCTCTTTATTCCGCTGTTCCATTTTCGTAGCAAAAAAAGAAAAAAACCTTCGCTCACGGCTGTACGGAACTGGAAATCGGAAAGGTTGCTGAAGAGCAGATAAAATGAGAAATGACTCTAAAAGGAAAGAACCAAATGAGCTACCAATAGCAGAAAAATAATACGGACCAAGATTAAATGAGAGAAACATGTTCTGCGATTTTTGTTTTTTCCCTTATTGAGTTTCGATTCCCCCCGAAGGGGGCGGGCTGGCAGCAGCTTACTACGCCGCTCTTCAGCCTACAGAATTTGTTTTAAAAGGATGAAGATAATAAATAATAAAAGCAGGCGATAATATCGGTGACTTAAATGGTAAAATGGCGGAAAATCATGGTACTTAAAACACAAAACAAAGGGTTGATGATGCTAATAAAAATACATATGAAGCATACAGGTAAAAGAATAGACATACAATTAAAAAAAAAACACAGCGACAGTCTGGTTTCTGTTTGCAAGAGATATAAAATTTACACCCAGTGACAGCATTGTTTCTGTTCGCAACACTTTGGATAGATGAACAACACTGATCATTCACTTGAACACTGCACTAAAAAATTTTCACAAATATGATATACCACAGGGCAGATGGGAGGGGGAGGACCTGGACAGATGACGGGAAAGGAAAGGGGGGGAAGGAGAGGAAAAAACGATGTGAGGGAAGGGGGAAGGGAGCCGATGGGGGATGAGGACCCATAAAAGGGGGAGTGGGTGCTGGGCAGACTTGACAGGGAGTGGGGAAAAGCAGAGGATGGGTATTCAAAAGGACTCAGTGGGGGGGGGGGGGGAGGCAGAGAGAGGTGAGGTGGGGAGAAAACAGGATGGAAGGGGGGAAAGGGAGCCCGGGGAAAGGACAGGAAAGGAGGGTAGTGAGGATCAGGGTTGATAGGAGGGACAAATGCAGGGAGAGAGGGCACCATCCGGGAGGAGGAGTTGATGGAAGACACCTTGGGAAAGGAGATGAAGGGTGTAGAGATGGAGGGTAGGGGGGACACAACAGTGAAGGCGTGGCAGGGGGCGGGGATGGGAGAGGAGAGGAGCAACCAGGGGGTGAGGGGGATGAAGGCAGTGGGAGGTGTAGAGTATGCGGATATGTTCGAGGAATAGGAGCAGATGGGGGAAAGGAATGAGGTCATAATGGATCCACGTGGGGGACGGGAGGAATATACGGAAAGCGAGGCGGAGTGGTTCTGTGAAAGACAGAGACAAGCATTCCAAAGCAAATCCTACATTACAGCCTTGAAGGAAGACACTGGGTGAAATGTGTTTTCTTCCCCTCCAGTCTTGTTTTTCTACTGCTACTTTCTCTCTGATACAAGCATACGTTTCAAACTCTAGTTTCATTAACTCTTTTGCAGTTTACTTTTCATTTTCTGTTTATTTATTTTATGCTCTGCAGTTCAATCGCTCGTCTCCAGACTGTTACTTCGGATTTTCTCCACGTGTCCTCGAGAACAGCTAGTGCAGTTAACGCAGCTATTGCACGCGTGTCCGTTTTCGGAAGCAAGATCTGAGGAGTGGGTACGCCAGATGTAACAGGAAACTGCCGTCGCAGATGAAGTTGCCGAGCTCGTGCTGCGAGATCGTTTTTGAACGCTCACCGATCACTCTGGAAACCACGCAACGTGCACGGTCGCTTTCACACTCACGTCTCTTGTGAGGACAAAGTAGGTTAACACCGCCCGCTGGGCCACGTCAGGTAATGCTACTCGTGCTGAGGATTAGTGGCTTTTAGAAATCACCGGTGCGTTATGACACGAGTTTAATGTTTTAAAGTTGCGTCATAACGCACCTCTTTCTTTCTGTTTTTACCCGAGCTGCAAAATACACCCCCTGAATTGGCAAATATATCTGCCGACTGGTTTAACCATAAAGTACCCGTTAATAGCAGCGTAAATTTGTTTAGATAATTTTTGACGGAACAACAACTAGAATGTACAATACTACCGATTACACTATATAATTTATTTCCTAACGCGCAGACGATGTCGGAAGGTAATGCGGCAACAACGGAGTTGACTAGTAAGCCGGTACTCGCAGCTCAAAATCACGTACAAATGTAGCGTTTCTATAAAGTGGGTGCTAATAAACCCCCTTCACCTTTAATCGAGACGATAGGTGTATGGAAACGAGCGCTAGATGCTACAGAGAAATAAGCTACGATATACTCCATCTAATGATATCATCATCGCTATTAATGTTCCTCCCACACAGATATCAACAGATTCGCTGGTATGACGTGAATATTCCATACCTCCGTGACGTTTCAGTAACATAATTCGGCCAACTACATAGGAAACTGCCACTCAGTCTATTAGTGCGACAGCTAACTCCTGATGATGAAGTAAGAGGAAGTCGTTGAAACCTTGAGAATACAACAATACTAGAAGTGACAAGAAAAGCGAGACGCGTTTATCCACTTATATATCGTTCCGAAGCGATACTACATGCAGATGCACACGGTCTGCTCCATGTCAACATTTATTTATTAACAGCACAGCTTTCCTGATGAGTTTCACTATTCCCACTGCGACTTATTTTTTATATAGTCTGAGATCCGACCAAAGTGTGAAATCTTGAATTCTATTATTGGAACTTTTCCAGTTCCAAACTTCCTTCCTTACTTAAAAGATTACATTTTCAAAAAAAGGCTTTGAGCACTATGCGACTCAACTTCTGAGGTCATCAGTCGCCTAGAACTTAGAACTAATTAAACCTAACTAACCTAAGGACATCACGCACATCCATGCCCGAGGCAGGATTCGAACCTGAATGGCCTCCCTATTGCGAGAGACCGTCTGTGCTTCGAAGCAAAGCTCCTACCGCGTCTAGACCATCGTGGAACAGACTGGTCCTGATAACAGAGTTACAATAAAACTGTCGCGAAACGTAAAAGCTAGCAATTATCCCAACTACTAAGAATTTAATGTAATGACAATCTAGGCTCTAGTAGCACAGTTCTGGCGACAGAGTCTCCCTACACAATAGAGAGAATGTGCGAAATCTAACTTTGAAATTAAATTTAATGTCCAAAATATTAACTGTTTCAAAAGTGTCTTCTCACCCTCAACTTTACAAAGATTTAAGCAAATGAAAGTTGTAACAAAAATAGACTGTACAGAAGATAACATTATGAACAGCAAAAATGACGATACTAACGTTCATCTGAAGTACTGGGAATATGGAGACTACATTATTAAAAAAATGGACTGGTGCAGAAAATAACTGAAATAAAAACAGTATGCGATTTTGTGATGAACGAACGTGTGAAATAAGTAAAAACATTCTTTAATGAATATATAAATCTATTTTGATACGGCGACAGGGAATATATAGAAAACTGTGCAATCTGTTCAAAAATGGCTCTGAGCACTATGGGACTTAGCTTCTAATGTCATTAGTCCCCTAGAACTTAGAACTACTTAAACCTAACTAACCTAAGGACATCACACACATCCATGCCCGAGGCAGGATTCGAACCTGCGACCGTAGCGGTCGCGTGGTTCCAGACTGTAGCGCCTAGAACCGCTCGGCCACCCCGGCCGGCCTGTGAAATCTATGAAGAAGACAATATGTAATACCGTTTGTCTTCCTCGTTAGGAGGAGAATGCAGAACACTACTTCTCTCGACTGAAAATAATTAGGTTGTATTATACGCTGATCGAATGTAAGGATCTGTAATAATTGCATTAATGTCAGTATATGTTTTAAAACGAGTTCTTTGTGTTTCTTTAAGTAGTACTAGAAGATATCCTCCATTTCAAAGAAATAAATATCACAAAGTGCGAGAAATAAATACCGCCAATATTAACAGCATCTCAGCTGTCATACTTCGAAGCTCAAACATACGCCGCCATTACTCGCTGGGTTCAAACATCCTAAGTTGTAACGTAGGATCTTCACACCATGAGGTAAAGAGAGAATAATTCCAATTTGAATAACAATTTTGGAGAAGTGTAAAGTTATATTTTACCGTTATTACGTTTCCAAGTAGGTATGCCAGCGAACAGCTTTGGCCTGTACTCATGTCTGCAAAAGTTTGCGAGAAGTGTAAATTAAACTCGACACCCAGAAAATATTAAGGAAATAAATAACAACCACATTTGGTTCAAAGAAAATATTCAAAGGAAATAACAATTTTTATTTTTTCTAATAACTGTCATGTAACTTAGTATTAATAGTACAAAACCCAACATAGAAACGCATCAGGCTAACATCGCGAGGGGCGTTATAGACGTAAGACCATACAGGCAAGGAATAAGGAAAATAATTTTGTCATATCACGCATGAAAGCAAGTCACAAGTTGACCCTCCACTGACCATCGACATGAGTGATTACTCGATACCTAGTGAAGCAAAAAATATGGCACAAAGCCCAAGGTGTTCGCTGGTAATCTCCGGTGAGTCTCGCAAACACATGCATCCACCGTCTAACAGTTCCAAGTTAACTAAACTATAAGTCGACCGCTCCTAAGTATAATTACCCACTCGATTCAGAGCGCTGCACCACCGCTGAACTGAGGATGGTTCAAATGGCTCTGAGCACTATGGGACTTAACATCTATGGTCATCAGTCCCCTAGAACTTAGAACTACTTAAACCTAACTAACCGAAGGACAGCACACAACACCCAGTCATCACGAGGCAGAGAAAATCTCTGAACTGAGGACTACGGTAGCAAAGAAAGAGTGGCCGTCAGTCTGAAGAGCACAGAATTCGGTGAGTAAGCCAAGACGTCTTGCTCCGAATAGACCGACCTCTCTCCAAGAACGCCGGTGACCGAATAGCTCAACAGACTTGCTCATTTCACTCTTTCTGAGTTCTGTGCTGCGTTTCGCGAAAATTTCCAGAGCCAGTCGGAGCACTGGTTTTCAGAAAGTTGCTACCTATAAAAAGATTTTACAGTAACGTTTCATCACTCACCTGGATATGTGAGGGAAAGCGAATCAAAAACGTTTCCGAGTAGGCGAAAGCGCGCACAAATCTGTTCTCTGCCTGTGAACTCAGGTGAACCTTTTCGCCTCTACGAAGAGAGAAATGAACATGTAGCCCTGAGTACACCTTGGTTTCACGAAACGTAGGAAAGATCTGTTTAAAACAGCCCTTCAGTTACTTTGCAGAGACAGGCCTCTTGTAGGAACATAGTACTGTTCATGTTGCCTCTCCCCGAATGTGCCCTCTGAAAAGTCCCCTGTCGGCGGTTCGAGTCCTCCCTCGGGCATGGGAGTGTGTGTGTTTGGTCCCATAAGACCTTACGACAGATTTCCAATTTTTCCTCTGAAAAGACGTTAATTTCCCATTTAAGTCGGTGGTAATGCCCTCAATCGTATTGCCGGACAAATCCTCCGTCCCGGAGTCTGCAACTCTCTTTTTTCGCTAACAAACTCCCCGCTGATTCCGACGTCCTGGCACTCGTCACTTCAGAGTTTGGCCCAACCGACTCCTCGACTTTGTCCTGTACCTGGCTTCCTGTGGGCCAGCCCTTGCGGCAGGCAGGCTATGGCTGTAAATACCTCCCCGTTCCATCAACACTTGAACCCACACAGAGTTCCCCAGAAAAGATGAATCCCGTATTGCCGAAGTCGTACACAGGACATATTCAGGATGAAACGAAATAAGCAGAGAAAAAAATAACGACCTGCAGATTAATCTCGCAATCACTCATTGCATCCGTGAAATCAAGCTTATTTTAAGGAAGGTGATCAGAACTGAAATTAGTACTGATCAAAGACACAAATGAGAAAAATGAGAGGAGGAGGCCCAGTCCCAGGAGGACGTGTCTCACCGAGTATAAAACGGTTTCAACATCTGATTACTTTACAAAAGAGTTAACGTGCTAAATACCTGACGTTAACCATGTCAAGCTCTTATGGTTCAAAAAATGGCTCTGAGCACTATGGGACTCAACTGCTGTGGTCATAAGTCCCCTAGAACTTAGAACTACTTAAACCTAACTAACCTAAGGACATCACACACATCCATGCCCGAGGCAGGATTCGAACCTGCGACCGTAGCGGTCGTGCGGTTCCAGACTGTAGCGCCTTTAACCGCTCGGCCACTCCGGCCGGCAAGCTTTTTTGGTTGAAGACGCAAAACCCTAATTGTATTTCTTTTATTAGTTTCGGATTTTCCATTGGGTGAGTATAGTCTGGGTAAACCGCAATCCGCTTTAAGAAAAGTTAGCTTTTCATGCATGTCAGAGTTTATGCCGTCATATCTCCAGAACTGTGTGTTGTACAAGGGGCACTCAGTAAATAACGTAACATCTTTTTTCTTATGAAAGCAATCTGGTTTTATTCAGGATTCCAATACGCCACACTTCTTCTTGCGCTACTGCCTTTACCCCGCACCGTGCACAGGGTCGGCATGGTTAAATACAGATTTGGCATGGTTAAGATTAAGGGGTGGCCGGATGCCCTTCCTGACGCCACCCCTAAACCCCTGGGATGGAAGTAGTGTACCCCATCTGTCTGTGTCGAGTGTAAATCGTGAAAGAGTGTGAATGCGTTTCAAATATCTGCGAGTGGTGGAACTGAGGCGGGACGTGGGGACCAGCCCGGTATTCACCTAGTAGGATGTGGAAAACCGCCTAAAAACCACATCCAGGCTGGCCGGCACACCGGCCGTCGTCGTTAATCCGCCGGGCGGATTCGATCCGGGGCCGGTCAGCCTACCCGAGTCCAGGAAGCTGCGCGTTAGCGCTCTCGGCTACCCTGGCAGGTTCCAATACGCCACACTATTCATCACTATTTTGGCTACAAAACCCTATTTTTCAACATAATCTCCGTTCAATGTGACGGCTTTACGCCACCTTGCCGGGAGTGATTGTACGCTCGTGTGGTACAACTCTACTGGTCGACGTCGGACCCAACGTCTTGCTGCATCAGGAACCTCCTCATCAACTGCTTCCCGTTGAGTGGATTCTTCATTAAGTCAGACAGACGTAAGTCGAAATGTGCGAGATCCAGGCTGTACGGAGGACGAGAAAGAACAGTCCGCGCAAACAATTCCGCGCAGATAGTCCGTCGTTGTTCTTTATGGTCTTCGGTTAGGCAGCGAGGAACCCAATGGGCACACGCCTTTGAGTATCCCGACTCTTGTACGTGTGTCAGCACTACCAACACACGTCCAGTTGAGCAGCGAGGTGTTTGATCGTAATTCGTCCATCGCCTCGAATGCCAGTGGCTGCACGTCCCAGCATTACGGGCGTCACATTTGTGTGCATCCGGTCGATACGCGGGAGATCTGACAGATTTGCGCGACGTTTTTGCGATGATGACAGACACCTTAATTTTGTTCACTGCCATGTCTCCGCAGACATTCTGCAGTCGCCTACGAACATCTACGATACTCCGGTTTTCCGTCAATAGAAACTCAATGAGGACTCTCTGCTTGGAACGCAAGTCCGTTACATTTTGAAGGCTAGTGCCGCCACATACCGGAAATTCGTGAAACTGTAGGAGCTGAAACGGGAACATTCCACGATATCCCACAGTAAATTCCGCATTTTTTCAACCGGAATTGGCGAGAAAAAAGTATTGCATTAATTACTGAATGCCCTCCGTGCAGTGATATGATTTTACAGGTACATTCAGTGGTATGTGTGAATACTGTCTGCAAAATGTGTTGCAAATAGAATTAGTATAAAGAAGTAATAAATTAAAATGTCCTGCCTGATGATGAAGTTTTACTGCATGGACAGTGAAAGTGCAGTAAGCAGTAAACTTGTTTTCCTTTCATTATTTTGTAGGGGATGTCAGGGAATAAAAGTTTCGAAATGGTTTTAAATAGCGTGTAAAGTTTGTTAGAAGGCGCTACGTGTTCTCATTCTCAAAAACTGAACGAGTAGTGGACTACGTAATATGAGCGCTCTGAGCGTCGCTCTATTCAGACATCTACACAGTTTCTAATTCTAATTCTTGACTTATTTTGTTAAGCCTTTAATTTAAGCTTATACCACTTTGACAGTTGATTATGGCATGATTTTAAACTTTTAAAATCGGTCATTAACTATACTACCAAAAAAAATAGTACACTTTTAAAAGTTTTCATTTCACTCATGATTTATTGCTGCATCAGTGTGCATGGAATACATGAAACGATTACTTGTACAGATCAATAGCACAAGCGGTGGCCCATCGGGACCATCCGACCGCCGTGTCATCCTCAGTTGAGGATGTGGATAGGAGGGGCGTGTGGTCAGCAAACCGCTCTCCCGGTCGTTATGATGATTTTCTTTGACCGGAGCCGCTACTATTCGGTCGAGTAGCTCCCCAATTGGCATCACGAGGCTGAGTGCACCCCGAAAAATGGCAACAGCGCATGGCGGCCTGGATGGTCACCCAGCCAAGTGCCAGCCATGCCCGACAGCGCTTAGCTTCGGTGATCTCACGGGAACCGGTGTAGCCACTGCGGCAAGGCCGTTACCGAAAAAGAATGGCTCTAATACAACTCTGAAAGTACCGAGCGCTGGTCAGCGTCCCCTCCAGAAACACCAAAGGAGAAAGAGAGTTGTAGCGTGTAGCACCCCAGACCATAAGGGCTGGGGTGGAGCCACTGTGTTTCTGACGATTGCATTCTACGAGAGAACGCCCACCAGGTCTACGTCATATGTGAAGCAACCATCACTTGCGTGCAAGCAGAATCTACTTTCATCGTTGAAGAGCACGGTGCATCTTCCAAGTAATCCTCTGACGGCACCATTCGAGCAATGCACGTCGATGCTGTGGTGTCAGTGGAAGACCGGCCAGATGTGTGTACGTGCCTGCAGTTCCAACGCGCATAACCAGTTCGCAACTGTTCGTATTGACACGTCTGCGCTCACAAGCACTTTCATCTGCAGCATGGTAGCTGTCCGGTCTGCCACGCTGGAGAGTTTCTCTGCTGCGTGGACTTCCAGAACCTCTTCTACTGGTGGGAGAACGTTCACATTACCACTGATATCAGCATCGTTGAAAACTGACGCAGCACTTCCAACTTGGGTGGCAATTCTCCGAAAGGGCCACCTCACGACTCAAATGGTTCAAATGGCTCTGAGCACTATGGGACTTAACATCTGAGATCATCAATCCCCTAGAACTTAGAACTACTTAAACCTAACTAACCTAAGGACATCACACACATCCATGCCCGAGGCAGGATTAGAACCCGCGACCGTAGCGCCCCACGACTCGGAAGGCCACGATTTTACCCCTTTCAAACTCAGTCAGTTGGTTGTTGGAAGCAAAACATGGTTGCTTTCTTCCTTCACATGTTTGCACCACACCGAGCATTCCCTATTAAAGAAGAGACACAGATGACGCTCTGGTAGCTATGCCACTACGCTCTCTGTTGGTGGACAACGTTCAAACCGCTATCAATACATCTACTATCCCCCAGGTGACATATGCCGTCGTCGTTGTTGTTGTTGTTGTTGTGGAATGCAGTCCAGAGACTGGTTTAATGCAGCTCCCCATCCTACTCTATCCTGTGAAAGCCTCTTCATCTCCCAGTACCTACTGCAACCTACATCCTTCTCATTCTGCTTACTGTATTCATCTCTTGGTCTCCCTCTATGATTTTTACCCTCCACGCTGCCCTCCAATACTAAATTGGCGATCCCTTGATGCCTCAGAACATGTCCTACAAACCGATCCCTTCTTCTAGTCAAGTTGTGCCTCAAACTCCTCTTCCGCCCAATTCTAGTCAATACCTCCTCATTAGTTATGTGATCTACCCATCTAATCTTCAGCATTCTTCTGTAGCACCACATTCCGAAAGCTTCTATTCTCTTATGTCCAAATTATTTATCGTCCATGTTTCACTTCCATACATGGCTACACTCCATACAAATACTTTCACAAACGACTTCCTGACGCTTAAGTCTATATTCGAAGTTAACAAATTTCTCTTCTTGAGAAACGCTTTCCTTGCCATTGCCAGTCTATATTTTATATCCTCTCTACTTCCACCATCATCAGTTATTTTGCTCCCCAAATAGCAAAACTTTAAGCGTCTCATTTCCTAATCTAATTCCCTCAGCATCACCCGATTTAATATGACTACATTCCATTATCGTCCTTTTGCTTTTGTTGATGTTCATGTTATATCCTCCTTTCAAGACACTGTCCATTCCGTTCAACTGCTCTCCCAAGTTCTTTGCTGTCTCTGACAGAATTACAATGTCATCGACGAACCTAAATGTTTTTGTTTCTTCTCCATGGATTTTAATACGTACTCCGAATTTTTCTTTTGTTTCCTTCTCTGCTTGCTCAATATACTGATTGAATAACATCGGGGAGAGGCTACAACCCCGTCTCACTACATTCCCAACCACTGCTTCCCTTTCATGTCCCTCGACTCTTTATAGCTGTTATCTGGTTTCTGTACACATTGTAAATAGCCCTTCACTCCCTGTATTTTACCCCTGCCACCTTCAGAATTTGAAAGCGAGTATTCCAGCCAACATTGTCAAAAGCTCTCTCTAAGTCTACAAATGCTAGAAACGTAGTTTTGCTTTTCCTTAACCTATTTTCTAAGATAAGTCGTAGGGTCAGTATTCCCTCACGTGTTCCAATATTTCTACGGAATCCAAACTGATCTTTCCCGAGGTCGGTTTCTACTAGTTTCCCCATTCGTCTGTAAAGAATTCGCTTTAGTATTTTGCAGCCGTGGCTTATTGAACTATAGTTCGGTAATTTTCACATCTGTCAACACCTGCTTTCTTTGGGTTTGGAATTATTATATTCTTCATGAAGCCTGAGGGTATTTCGCATGTCTCATACATCTTGCTCACCAGATGGTAGAGTTTTGTCAGGACTGGCTCTCCCAAGGCTGTCAGTAGTCCTAATGGAATTTTGTCTACTCTTGGGGCCTTGTTTCGGATTAGGTCTTTCAGTGCTCTGTCAAACTCTTCACGCATCATCGGTTCAAAATCGACGTCTTTTTTCTAGGTGCACTATTTTTTTTCCGGCAGTGTATATGTTATGGTGAAAATCAAATATCTGTTGCTCCTGGAAGCTGTCAGATAGGTAAACTGAACCTCGTATCAGGTGACTTGGTGACCGGATGACCATTTTAGCTGTCTGCTAATACAGGTTAGGTATGACTCAATGTGTTGGTCTTAATCGACAGCCATCTCCAGAGATGCTGTCAGGCATACCCTCAAATAATGTAACAGGCACGTCGCTGTCTGCAATTTTTGTAAATTTAGTGGCGGATGAAGTCTACACACGACGCAGCTACGTGTAGGGAAGTAGTGTCGTTAGAAACTTGTTAGAAAATACTTAGAAATTTGAAGGTGAACGGATTATGAGCTGACCCTCAACACAAATAAGTGTAACACAGTGTCTGTAAATAGACTATAGTATCCGATATAAGCGACGAATTAGTATAACCACTCACTGGTCATTACCTTCACGAATCTAGAATTTCCGCCCGGTGTGGATTACAGCGGCATAACCGTATAAATGTAGCGTCGGAAAGGCAGATACCACAATCCTGAAGATGTGTCACTGATGCATGAAAGCTGTCTTTCCCAAAGAATTTTTTCGATCAGTTCTAAGAGTTTTGTTTGTCGGTGTAATCATCTTATCAACTTAGATTGCCGCTGTTTGTACAATAATGTTCGCCCATATGAAGTAAGGAACAGATTTACTACTAAATTTTAAAGCCGCGCCATTCGTTTATAAATATTCTGTAATAGGCTAACCGAATAACAAAAAATGGTTTTTCTCTGATTGGACGAGTATGAAATAGACTCCAGTCGCCACGCCAGTTAGCCTAACTCACTGACAAGCTCAATAGCCGAAGCACTCGGAGCATCCGACTAGAGCGCTCCACGCGTATATTTCCGCTACTCTCGCACGGGGAGTTTATTTGACGAGCGGCTGTATGTTGCACGAAACTTTATGCGCCAAATAGACAGGTATGTAGGCCGCAGTTTGCAAAATTTCACTAAGTCTTCTTTCAGCAGTGTACAGCACATTTTTGGAGAACAATTTTTTGTTTTTAATCTAGTAACATTATTTTTAAATGCGTAAAAATGAAAATCGTATGTTTGTCAATTTTTTGAAAGGCCTTTGGAGCAGAATGGGATTTTTATTTATGAGTTACTTCTATTTTACACTCCTGGAAATTGAAATAAGAACACCGTGAATTCATTGTCCCAGGAAGGGGAAACTTTATTGACACATTCCTGGGGTCAGATACATCACATGATCACACTGACAGAACCACAGGCACATAGACACAGGCAACAGAGCATGCACAATGTCGGCACTAGTACAGTGTATATCCACCTTTCGCAGCAATGCAGGCTGCTATTCTCCCATGGAGACGATCGTAGAGATGCTGGATGTAGTCCTGTGGAACGACTTGCCATGCCATTTCCACCTGGCGCCTCAGTTGGACCAGCGTTCGTGCTGGACGTGCAGACCGCGTGAGACGACGCTTCATCCAGTCCCAAACATGCTCAATGGGGGACAGATCCGGAGATCTTGCTGGCCAGGGTAGTTGACTTACACCTTCTAGAGCACGTTGGGTGGCACGGGATACATGCGGACGTGCATTGTCCTGTTGGAACAGCAAGTTCCCTTGCCGGTCTAGGAATGGTAGAACGATGGGTTCGATGACGGTTTGGATGTACCGTGCACTATTCAGTGTCCCCTCGACGATCACCAGTGGTGTACGGCCAGTGTAGGAGATCGCTCCCCACACCATGATGCCGGGTGTTGGCCCTGTGTGCCTCGGTCGTATCCAGTCCTGATTGTGGCGCTCACCTGCACGGCGCCAAACACGCATACGACCATCATTGGCACCAAGGCAGAAGCGACTCTCATCGCTGAAGACGACACGTCTCCATTCGTCCCTCCATTCACGCCTGTCGCGACACCACTGGAGGCGGGCTGCACGATGTTGGGGCGTGAGCGGAAGACGGCCTAACGGTGTGCGGGACCGTAGCCCAGCTTCATGGAGACGGTTGCGAATGGTCCTCGCCGATACCCCAGGAGCAACAGTGTCCCTAATTTGCTGGGAAGTGGCGGTGCGGTCCCCTACGGCACTGCGTAGGATCCTACGGTCTTGGCGTGCATCCGTGCGTCGCTGCGGTCCGGTCCCAGGTCGACGGGCACGTGCACCTTCCGCCGACCACTGGCGACAACATCGATGTACTGTGGAGACCTCACGCCCCACGTGTTGAGCAATTCGGCGGTACGTCCACCCGGCCTCCCGCATGCCCACTATACGCCCTCGCTCAAAGTCCGTCAACTGCACATACGGTTCACGTCCACGCTGTCGCGGCATGCTACCAGTGTTAAAGACTGCGATGGAGCACCGTATGCCACGGCAAACTGGTTGACACTGACGGCGGCGGTGCACAAATGCTGCGCAGCTAGCGCCATTCGACGGCCAACACCGCGGTTCCTGGTGTGTCCGCTGTGCCGTGCGTGTGATCATTGCTTGTACAGCCCTCTCGCAGTGTCCGGAGCAAGTATGGTGGGTCTGACACACCGGTGTCAATGTGTTCTTTTTTCCATTTCCAGGAGTGTATAATCATTATTCGGATTCAACATGTCATTATTAGCTATCGACGTATTTATTTCTTATTCCTAGAATATTTGCGTTGCTGCCAGTTATTATAATAATTTTTGTTACTGCTCGCGCCAGAACTTCACTTTTACTAGTTTGAATTCAATACAGTTAACAGACCTTTCTAGGCTCCCTCAACAAAGAACACAATAGTTCTACGCGAATGAATTACAAACTTCTGGCGGAAGACGTTGAGACAGTCCGCTCGAAACAACTATTCGTAGTTCCTGCACTTTCTGTTAAACCGGAAGAAGTCAGAGGTCTGTATCCCTGCCAAAAAGTGCTCTGCGACCAGCATTATGCGCGGGCTAGCTGCTGCGTTATCATTTCCGGTAGTAACCTGCTAAGAGAGAAGGGTTTGCCTATTGCAGTATTCAGTGTGACTCAACAGTGACTAAGTTCTAGGGTTGGCCACCCTGGTACTGCTAACAAATTGGTTGTTTCGTAGTGCAGTCAGTCGTGGCAGCTCTGCCGACAAGGAGAGGTCAGACCTCGCGACCTACCGGTTGCAGTGCTCTTCGGCTTACTTGTCGGAGGCATCTTGCCGCTAAATCCTGTCAAGGATTTTGAGTCGCTATGCACCGTTTTCGAATAAAATCGATGCCAAAAACCTTGACGCCGTATCCGGTACGGATCAGGAACACTTTGAAAAAAAAATGGAAGTTCATTTATACAGATGAAGCTAGTAATTTAATAGTTCCGATCCGTTA
Source organism: Schistocerca piceifrons (assembly GCF_021461385.2). Lineage (NCBI taxonomy): Eukaryota > Metazoa > Arthropoda > Insecta > Orthoptera > Acrididae > Schistocerca > Schistocerca piceifrons. The sequence goes on from NC_060140.1 coordinate 93,764,508, forward strand.
CAGATTTGAGAAGGAATGCCTAGGATACATGCTGCGGCATAGGGCATGGGTTGAGGTCAGACGCGACTACTGTGAGCGTGGATTCGAACCTTAACGCGTTTGACAAGACGACAACTTTTAAATCCCCATTCGGATTGACGCTAACCTGTTTTACTCATTCTGTGTTTTGCGTATTGTATTAAGAAGGATATGTGTCTTTTAATACATCTACATCTACATGATTACTCTGCAATTCACATTTAAGTACTTGGCAGAACCACAATCATACTATCTCTCCACCATTCCACTCCCGAACAGCGCGCGGGAAAAACGAACACCTAAACTTTTCTGTTCGAGCTCTGATTTCTCTTATCTTATTTTGATGATCATTCCTACCTATGTAGGTTGAGCTCAACAAAATATTTTCGCATTCGGAAGACAAAGTTGGTGACTGAAATTTCGTAAATAGACCTCGCCGCGACGAAAAACGCCTTTGCTTTAATGACTTCCATCCCAACTCGCGTATCATATCTGCCACACTCTCTCCCCTATTGCGTGATAATACAAAACGAGCTGCCCTTTTTTGCACCCTTTCGATGTTCTCCGACAATCCCACCTGGTAAGGATCCCACACCGCGCAGCAATATTCTGTCTCTTTAGGAGACTTGTTGCATCTTCTAAGTGTCCTGCCAATGGAACGCAACCTTTGGCTCGCCTTCCCCCTCAATATTATCTATGTGGTCTTTCCAACTGAAGTTGTTCGTAATTTTAACACCCAGGTACTTAGTTGAATTGACAGCCTTGAGAATTGTACTACTTATCGAATTCCAACGGATTTCTTTTGGAACTCATGTGGATCACTTCACACTTTTCGTTATTTAGCGTCAACTGCCACCTGCCACACCATACAGCAATCTTTTCCAAATCGCTTTGCAACTGATACTGGTCTTCGGATGACCTTACTAGACGGTAAATTACAGCATCATCTGCGAACAACCTAAGAGAACTGCTCAGATTGTCACCCAGGTCATTTATATAGATCAGGAACAGCAGAGGTCCCAGGACGCTTCCCTGGGGAACACCTGATATCACTTCAGTTTTGCTCGATGATTTGCCATCTATTACTACTAACTGCGACCTTTCTGACAGGAAATCACGAATCCAGTCGCACAACTGAGACGATACCCCATAGGCCCGCATCTTGATTAGAAGTCGCTTGTGAGGAACGGTGTCCAAACCTTCCGGAAATCTAGAAATACGGAATCAACTTGAGATCCCCTGTCGATAGCGGCCATTACTTTGTGCGAATAAAGAGCTAGCTCCGTTGCACAAGAACGATGCTTTCTGAAACCATGCTGATTACGTATCAATAGATCGTTCCCTTCGAGGTGATTCATAGTGTTTGATTACAGTATATGGTCCAAAACCCTACTGCAAACCGACGTCAATGATTTAGGTCTGTAGTTCGATGGATTACTCCTACTACCCTTCTTAAACACTGGTGCGACCTGCGCAATTTTCCAATCTGTAGGTACAGATCTATCGGTGAGCGAGCGGTTGTATACGATTGCTAAGTAGGGAGCTATTGTATCAGCGTAATCTGAAAGGAACCTAATCGGTATACAATCTGGACCTGAAGACTTGCCCGTATCAAGCGATTTGAGTTGCTTCGCAACCCCTAAGGTATCTACTTCTAAGAAACTCATGCTAGCAGCTGTTCGTGTTTCAAATTCTGGAATGTTCAATTCTTCTTCCCTGGTGAAGGAATTTAGGAAAACTTCGTTCAATAACTCCGCTTTAGCGGCACAGTCGTCGATAACAGTACCATCGGCACTGCGCAGCGAAGGTATTGACTGCGTCTTGCCGCTTGTGTACTTTACACACGACCAGAATTTCTTCGGATTTTCTGCCGAATTTCGAGACAATGTTTCGTTGTGGAACCTATTAAAGGCATCTCGCATTGAAGTCCGTGCCAAATTTCGCGCGTCTGTGAATTTTATCCAATCTTCGGGATTTCGCGTTCTTCTGAACTTCGCATGCTTTTTCCGTTGCCTCTGCAACAGCGTTCGGACCTGTTTTGTGTACCATGGGAGATCAGTTCCATCTCTTACCAATTTATGAGGTATGAATCTCTCAATTGCTGTTGCTACTATATCTTTGAATTTGAGCCACATCTCGTCTACATTTGCATAGTCAGTTCGGATGGAATGGAGATTGTCTCTTAGGAAAGCTTCTAGTGACACTTTATCCACTTATTTAAACACAATTATTTTGCGTTTGTTTCCATAAACTCTGTTCGACACGCTGGAAACAGAAACTCCAACGTCAACGTCTCTGTTTATACCAGATATCGTAATTTAATACCTTTGAGACATCAGAAGATAAAACAAAAATAAAGAAATTCTAAAATCAGTTAAAAATGAAGATGGTAAAAGACTTATACGGGAAAGGAAAAATTTCCGTTTTAGGAAAGAAAAAATTTTAGTTTGAAGTGGAAAGAGTTCTATTTTCAAAGAAGGAAAATAAATGTGAGTTACCAAGGCTGAAGAATTTTCAGTTCCCAAGACGGAACACATGTGGTTTTTCGAGTGGACAAAATTAATGTAACAAGAACATTTTATTGTCATTTTTTCATTTTCCCGTTGTTTCTTCGTTTGGCGTTACTTACGATTTACAGTGTTATTAGCCTATGTGTGTGGATCTGGAGATGCGTTCATTCCGTTCCCATATTCAAGATGATCGATTTCCGGCTTTTTTTTGTCTGGAAAAGAGAAGAATATCAATTTTGAGTTTTGTTTTCAAGAACAAACAAGTTTTGAACAAAACGAATTTGCAGTTCTTGCAGTATTTAAAAAAAAATTTGGCGAAGAGGTAGTGAGAACTGTCACGAAATCAATATACTGTTATTTTAAATTAAATAAATTTTACTGTGACTAACGGAAAAACGTGATCAGGGTATGTTCTGCGGACTTTGACGATATGCGTTTTGTCTTCAGAGCAGACTGTTTTTTCTTCCTGTATTTTTTTCTCACAAATATGTTGTTCTTTTTTGGAGACTATGAAGAAAAAGTTCAAAATGGCGACTGACACGGTCACTGAATTACAATTATACCGTCTTAATGACCTTAAACAAGATGCAAGAAGGTAAGACTTTAAAAATTTTGGCCTTTAAAAATAACCAAATTTAAAAGCCCTAAAAAGTGTTACGCAATTGTTGTTGCTTTCCCTCCCCCCCCCCCCCCCTCTCTCTCTCTCTCTCTCTCTCTCTCTCTCTCTCTCTCTCTCTCTCTTCGTTTGTCGAAGACAGTCTCATTTCTTTCCTGTTGTAAGCGGCAGCAGTGCATCCAGTCTTATGCATCATGGAAAGTGGGAAAACAGAGAAATTCTCACTGACGTTCTTTTATTCAACGTATTTTCATTGTCTTGCTAAAGGCTGAAATAAATATTTCAAGAATTCCATTCGAACGCCGTGTGCACAAAAGCTGCCGGTAATCTGAACGTGTTGAATTTGTGAACACCCTAGCTGCAGTAAGCAAGAGCTTTCCACCTCAGGGGTTCTTGCTGCAAATCGAAATCAGTAATTCTTCTATTTCTCGAAATTTATGTATACGTATGAGTCAATTTTTGTCATTTCTGTTTTTTCTATCGATTCCACCTAGTGCGAAACGGATTCTGTGCCGTGACATTTGAGCTATAATTATTCAGAGACGAAAGAAATTTGGCTTAAGCGCATTCAAAGCAATTGCTTTTGAGTGGTCCTCGCCTGGTAGGCCAAAGCTCGTCTCGGTACCCGGGCACTTGTAGTACGTAGC